>NW_005369706.1:2289720-2344790 GCF_000412655.1 Myotis brandtii | reverse complement strand
TTAGGCTGTTAGGCTGTTTCCAAATCTTAGCTATTGTAAATTGTGCTGCTATGAACATAGGGGTGCATATATCCTTTCTGTTCTGATTTCGATGGTACCTCATGGTTGTTTTGATTTGCATCTCTTGGGTGATTTGTTACTTGAGCATGTTTTCATATGTCTCTTGGCCTTCTGTATGTCCTCTTCAGAAAAGTGTCTGTGATTATTCATCTTAATGCATTTCATACTCACAGGCTTCACAGCCACCTCTGCATCTGTTACCCACTGATGTTCTTATATAATCCGTCACAGGGACAGCTGGATGCGAAGTGAAATACGTTTTCTCCTTCTCAGGGTGACCCAGTGTCAGATCTGTGCACATCCAAGTGTCAACATGGAAATGGAGGCAAGGAAGAGGGTACAGGCAAAAAAATATATATATATAGAGGTGACAAAAACAGGAATCTTCCTTAAGTAGGACTCCTCCAACTACATTGTCAATTCACCATCCACCAAACACATACCTTGAGGTCCAAGTCTTCTAGGCCTCTGCTCCAGCTAGAGTCAGACATACAAATATCTATCAATACTCTGCAGCCTTGGCTAAAGCAGCATTGCCAATTGATTATAGCCACCCTCTTTCCATCTCAGAGCAGCCGCCACACTGACTCACATCTGCTCGGACGGTTCCCCTGGCCAAATGCCTTGTCCCAGTTCCACTGGCCCGTTCCACTGCTTAAACTCTGTTGTTATTCTGCCTCCTATTTAAAAATCCAAACAACCTCAAAAAGATTGACAATGAGCGGGCCATTGGCCTTTAATAAATTCTATAGCGAGGAAGGAGATAGTCCCGAGACAGGCAATTTGAGAGCACTGCTCCCCCTCCTGGCAGAATCTGGGAAGTACAAGTATACTTGGACCTGTGAAGGACCCCTCATAGTCCTGTCCAGGGAGGAGACTAGGCCAGGAGACTAGGCAAGGTGAAGGACTGAGGAGGAGCAATGAAGACAGGCTGGGGGGAGCATGCTGAAAAACGCCACCGTTTTGGCCAAGATTGGCTCTGGAAAACAGATGAGAGTGATCCTCCCACGAAGAAGGAGTTCCAGGAGGTTATGTCAAAGAGGAACCACAGAACTTTGGAGTCAGAAAGCACTGGGTTCAGTCCCAACCCAGTCTCTCACTAGCTCCATAATCCTTCAGACTGTCCCCGTGTGAAAAAATAATGTCCTCTGGGAGCGCCGAGGAAGACAGAGTGTTTATATGAGGGTGGTTCCAATCCACAGCAAAATAGATGTTACTGATACCACAGATGATTTCTGCCATGCAGCGATAAGGAGCTTTCCAGGGTGTCTGCCAGAGGCGAACTCAACACAAATGAACCTTTCCAGTTCCCAGCATCTTCTCACTTGTGTATCAGCAGAATTGGTTATTTTAGGCCAGTTCATCCCAGAGCATCTTTTTAACCAGTAGCACATTGTCAGACATCAGACATTGTGTTATGGGAGTTTTCTTCAATCAGTACTCAGAGAATGTTGTTCATAGCAACACCCGTTCCTCGCAAGCTTTGAAAGGAGCATTCCGATCTTAAATATAGATGGTGGTTTAACCAAAAACTGTTCTCTGTTCCAATTTTAGAGAAAACCATCGTATTTTCACCCACTAGGTCGGGGACTGTCTCACCTTTCACCACGTTTCTGCAAATCAGGGAAGATAAAGGTCACGGGAGACAGTTACAGAGCATTATTTGTGGTAATAAAATATGAATGTGGCTGATTCATGACTGTGGTTGCTAAAGAGTCTTGAAAAGCTAGGGTAGAGAAAAGGAAAGGGGGCAAGGGAAACAGTGGAAGGACAGAGACTTTATTGAGGATGGAGTGTTTACTTCCTTCCAATTTAATTGCAAACAGTAATGAGACCTTTTGGGGACCACTGGCTGGCATGAATCATCCCTAGGGTCATTTATCTCCAGGGGACAGGCTGCTGATCTCTAGGCTTCTCCCCTAGTCACCTACCAGGAAACAGCACTAAAGCACTAAGAAATGGCCACGAACCCTCTGGCTTTTCTTTTTTTCCCCCCACTGTGTTGGATTAATGTCTTGGTCCATATTTTTCACATAAAGTGGATATAATACTAAGCAATGCATGGATTCTTATAGCAGTATTCTCATGTACATTTATTCTGATCGCACAACAATCTTATGATGCCCATTTTACAGAAAAGAAAACTTAGGCTTACATATTCAAATGACTTGGTAAGAATATGTAAATACCTTTGTTTTACTGCAGTACATCAAGCTCCATAAATGACTCAATTATGCACATGTGAGTAGAGTTGTCAGGCTGTCGTCCAGTAGACAAAGGAGCCTAAAGATGTCCCCACAATGCTTTGCTGCTATAAAGCAGAACCTTGTATAAAATCGATAATGAAGTTTGTGGTCTCTGTTAGCTTATGGCCTGGCCATCTTTCTACCCTATTGTGTCTACATTTCTGAAAAACTGATTTAGCAAAACCAATTAACATTTGTATAACACTTTAAAATCTGCAGAGCACTTCAAATATGTGAGGTCATTGGATTGACTTAGTACATGAGTTATATGTGGATTCTATAGTGCTCAGGTCTGTGTTTGTGGGTGTTCTGTGGGACCCTACCATAACTCTTCTGGGAGAAAGAGGGGGTGCTTTTCTCTGATGTTCTGATATTCACAAGGGCTTCATTACTATAAGACACATCATCCCCTACTATGGCTAAAATCCTACACGTGGACACTAAAATCAATGGGGAATAATTTAAAATAGTAGAAGGCAGGAAATGATGGCATCTAATGATTACATCTTTTCTTTTTAGCTTCAAGGCCTACAAGTTACAGTTAAAATAAAAGTGAAGCTATCCCTTATCATTACCCAAAGTAAGATACTAAAATATAAAGCAGTCCTTGTAGGGTGTTTTGCTTTAGCTCTTCATTTGGGAGGCAGTATAGCACCTTGTTTAAGAGTGTAGATCCTGGTTAAGAGTTTAGCCTGCCTGGTACAAATCCAGCTTCACCACTTCACTTGGTAAATACTCTCTTGGGGAAGTTATTTAAGCACTTTGATCCCAACACCTTCCTCTGTCACCTGGGCAGCAGAGCAGCCTCCCTTCATCGAGTCAGTGTTGTAATTTAGAAGCTTATTTAACGGAATGAACTTGCCCGAGGGATGGGTTTCTTTTTGTTGTTTGTTTGTTTTCCTTAGATTCAGCCAGTAATTCAGGGACAATAATTTAACTCTTGCCCAAAATGCTCTAAAGAAGTTGTATACAACTTTCCTTCTAAAGCTTTCTGTCAAATATGCATGACAATTAGATTTTTAATATTTTAATTGTATTATATATTAAATCAGTTAATTTGCAGGGTAACACAACATTCCCAAACTTAGAGGCTGAAAATATTTATTTATTTGTTTGTTCATAATTCTGTAGATCAGCCATTTGAGCTGGACTTGGCTGGGTGGTTCCTCTGCTGGTCTTACCTGGGCTCACTCATCCATCGCAGTCAGCTGGTGGATGGGCCAAGGTCTGGTGGGTCCTGGATGGCTCGCTGTATGTCTGGTGATCAGCGGGGGCAAATAGAGTAACTGGTCCACGTGCCCCAGTGTCCAGCAGACCACTCTGGGCTTTTTCACACGGAAGCTTGGTTCCAAGAACCGCAAGACAGGGAACAAGCCTGAAGGAACAAGCAGACTCCGCTTATGCCAGGCTTGCTGGTGTCCCTTGGCCAAAACAAATCATCTGGCCAAGCCAAGATGCAGAGTAGGGAAATACTAGTACACTCTACCCCTTGATGGGAGGAACTGCAGAATAATGCTGCTATTTTTCCCCTTAGTATTGAATTATTATCTTCTTTAGGGAAAATGAAAGCCACTTTGTTGCAGATAGCACTGGACATACAAAATGATAAAGAGACTACAATTCTTATCTTTAGTTTTGAACTGCAATGAGGAGACTGGCATAGTAGGTGGGGTAAAAGTGGGGCATGGAATCAGTTCATATATATGTATGTTGCACCTACCAAGCTCAGGTATTGTATATAATTTAATTTGGAGAGAGAAGGTTGTGTTCACATAGTGTCTGTGTTCAAGGATATTATAGTCAGTTGATTCCAGAGGCATATGCAGAAGACCGCACTCACTACAAGGTAGTTTGTGATAAAGATTATGGGACTGGTGCAGCTAAAAGTTATTGAAGTTCTAAAAAAAAAAAAAAGAAAGGAGAGAGATCACTGCAGAGTATGTATTTAGGGGGCAAGACAACTCCTTGGAGCTGGTGAGGCTTAAACAGAGCTAAAGAAATGGGGTTTGCAAATTGTTTTAAGGGAATGAATATGAAATTCAAGAGTGTTCCATAGGCATGAATTCTGCATGTACAGAAACAGGGAGACCCAACATGGCTGGGAGAGATGATATAGAAAATTGTGTTTGTGATACATAAGAGAGAGAGAGAGATCACTGCAGAGTATGTATTTAGGGGGCAAGACAACCCCTTGGAGCTAGTGAGGCTTAAACAGAGCTAAAGAAATGGGGTTTGCAAATTGTTTTAAGGGGATGAATATGAAATTCAAGAGTGTTCCATAGGCATGAATTCTGCATGTATGGAAACAGTGAGACCCAACATGGCTGGGAGAGATGATACAGAAAATTGTGTTTGTGATACATAGCAGACCAATTGCTTTCCATCTCTAAAATTAAACCTCGCACTGAAATGAAGGATTCCGGGGTTTCTAAAGGCCAGATTACTCTTCCTGAAATAACGTTCCCATCCCCGTTCTCTTTAGCCCAATGGAAATCTTCAGTGGCTCCCATTGGTGCTTGGGACAGAGCTTGTGTGGCAGAGCTGTGTTCATGAGCTTCTGCGACGTGCCTCGGGTCGCTCTTTCAGTCTTCTCATCACTTACTCTCCATTCCATTCTCAAATTTCTCAGGAGCTGTAGCCATTAAACGTTAAGTGTGGAATCTCTCTTTACCCAGTTTAAACATGTAAGGCCTTTTGGGTTTTAAGGCCTAATGTTGGGCTTTGAATAATAACAATAGTGAGTTCTAGCTAGTCTCTTAGAAGCAGAATTTGTATTGAAATTACAACTGTTCTTTGAGCAACATAATCACTGGAATCTCTACCATGTAGCTTTTAAAAAAAATTTTAAGTATTTTGCGTAAAAAATTCTTTTACTACATAGATTCCAGCAAAGGATGAACCCTCATCAATCAATATTGAGTTTCCCAGTGAGCACCCACTACTGTCCAGGAGCTATTTTGAATCCCATCTATCTCCTATTTGGCCAGGACTATCTGAACTTTTATTGCCTGCAGTGATGGCGAACCTATGACATGCGTGTCAGAGGTGACACGCGAACTCATTTTTTTGGTTGATTTTTCTTTGTTAAATGGCATTTAAATATATAAAATAAATATCAAAAATATAAGTCTTTGTTTTATGGTTGCAAATATCAAAAAAAAATTTCTATATGTGACACGGCACCAGAGTTAAGTTAGGGTTTTTCAAAATGCTCACACGCCGAGCTCAAAAGGTTCGCCATCACTGTAGTAGACCAATTGCTTTCCATATCTAAATTAAACCTCGCCCTGAAATGAAGGATTCCAGGGTTTCTAAAGGCCAGATTACTCTTCCTGAAATACCGTTCCCATCCCCGCTCTCTTTTGCCCATTGAAAATCTTCAGTGGCTCCCACTGGTGCTTGGGACAGAGCTTGTGCGGCAGAGCTGTGTTCATGAGCTTCAGCGACATGCATCGGGTCGCTCTTTCAGTCTTCTCACCACTTACTCTTCATTCTATTCTCAAATTTCTCAGGAGCTGTAGCCATTAAACGTTAAGTGTGGAATCTCTCTTTACCCAGTTTAAACATGTAAGGCCTTTTGGGTTTTAAGGCCTAATGTTGGGCTTTGAATAATAACAATAGTGAGTTCTAGCTAGTCTCTTAGAAGCAGAATTTGTATTGAAATTACAACTGTTCTTTGAGCAACATAATCACTGGAATCTCTACCATGTAGCTTTTAAAAAAAATTTTAAGTATTTTGCGTAAAAAATTCTTTTACTACATAGATTCCAGCAAAGGATGAACCCTCATCAATCAATATTGAGTTTCCCAGTGAGCACCCACTACTGTCCAGGAGCTATTTTGAATCCCATCTATCTCCTATTTGGCCAGGACTATCTGAACTTTTATTGCCTTTTTTAAATTTTAGAAGTACATCTTCCACTGCCTCAGAGATATACCCCAGGAGCCAAATATAAGTTTGTGAACTTACCCTAGTTTTTAGGCTGTGAGTAGCAAGATATAGCCCTTTTACTATAGAGCATAACAACAAGAAGAGGTTTTACCAGCAGATATTTTCTAAATCAATAGTAGAGAAAAGGGATTTTTTTTTTGTTCTAAGTTGTGAGATATTTCTGGATGGACAGTGTTCAATCTTTTTAAATAACAAAATTATCTTTGCTCAAGAACCAAAACAAAGTTTGATAAAGAAGTGTCTTGATTTGTCTAGGAGTCTGTTGAGCAGTGGAATTTCTTTGGTGTAAAACTTACTTAAATCATGTAATTCTTTTTGATGACTTGTCAAAATTCTTAAATGTGATAGGCTCTGTTCTTTAATTTAGATTCCCTTACTGTTTCTGAACAAAGCAAATCAGCACAAATCAAGAACCGGCTCCTAAGCCTAGGCAGCCCCAAGCCCTCATACATGCCTGCAGAATAAATGCCTTATCTCCTCTCTGGAATCAACGGGACTACAATGTCTTACGTGAACTGAACACTACCCTCTCTAAACAGTATGGAGTTACATGATCCACGGAAGCTGTCTGTGTGCAATCCAATTACTGCTCTTTTAACATAAAATATCCCAGCCATTTCCTTGCAGATTATTCTAGGCCTCCCAGGAAATTTAATTCACTGCCTCTGAAAGGAATATAGGCTTGGTAACCCAGTCCTTTGGAAAAGTTCAGCTGCATCCAGTATCACGTGTTTTGGGCCCAATATAGGAAGCTGAAAAGGCCATTAGTGTGGTTTTCTCTCAGCTGGGGAACTGCAGGCAAACAATCTCTAGAGTGCAGGGTGTTTAATAGGGAGCTTAAAATAATTACACCAAAACCGGTGCCCAAGAGAGTTTCATTCCATGTACTAATTCTGAAAAATGTCTTCCCTTATGCTTAAGTTCTGTTCTGTTTAATCATTCTTCTCTTCACTGGTTAATTTAATTATCATTTACTACCTTTGTTGTGAACCTTTGATGTTAATGGCAAAGAAGTTCTGAGGTCTGTTTAAGCCAAATATTGAACAAATATTTTAATATGATGTTTGTTCTTCCTCTCTGATATGGTTATTTTTGTTTGTTTTTTTGTTTTGTTTTCTTATTTGGGTTTTTGGAGCAGAGGGAGTCCTGGAAAATGACAAAGAAAGCCTTAATAATTAAGTGGAGACTACACTATTCAAGACTTGATATTACCTCCTAAGTGTATATATTTATCTCATGCTCTGGTCATTGCATATATATGGTACAGTGACTCGTCCTGTGTTTAAGAGGGTTCTTGTATTTTTCTGGTTTGGTTTGTTTTAGCCACAGATAAGCCAAGCCATGGCCAGTTATGCAAACTAAAAATAATGGCACAAGTGAATTACAGAAAAATTGTCCAGCAGAAACACGAATCTATGCATCTGACACAAAGTGATAAAAATGTAACTTCTATGTTTTTCATAACTGTTCTGTTTTTGTTTTGTCTTTTTCATGAGCTTCTACCCCACTGGATGGCAAGATAAAAACACACCAAAGCACAGTCTGATAAATCAGTCCTACCCAGTACTCAATGCATCTCTTATGGAAACTCGTGTCTTCGGGGTAAATGCTCAGAACTCCAGATTCCTTTCTTCTGCTGGCTCTCCTTCAAGATCGAGAAGGATTTCTGCAGCCTCCTGGGGGTGGGAGCAGGGGACTTGAGCTAGTCCTGGCACTCTGTCTTCTGCCTCCTCTGTTCTCTACAGTGCTGCCCCCTTGCCCACCTGGTCTCTGAGGAAATAAGGACATTAGAATGTTCCCAGGTGACAAAAGGGGAAGGGGCTCCCCCCCTCTTGTGTAGAGCATGTCTATGAAAAGCACAATATTTATGAATCCTTTCTCTATCCCTTTATATGTGTGAAGCTCTTTGCAGAGGCCAGGTAAGCGTTTAGCCAGCTCCACCACCCAGAAAGGTTTTGCTCAAGGTCCTGGGAGCCACATCTTTGAAACACATACATCAAAGAACATAGCCCCACTCTCTGCCTGTGATGGTGGGATTTACCTCTGTGTCCCGGTAACACATTTACACATACATTTACACATAAGTTTGTTATTGAGCTACATTGGACTTAAAACAGAGTCTAAACAGACACGTGATTTTAAGGAGCTACTAAAAATTACTGAACGTGTCTGAATTTAAGGTATGAGCATTCATTTGCATAAAATTGCAGTAAGTCATCATTGCATGTCACCCATAGGTCCTTAGAACTGTAGCGAAACAGCGCATAACTGAACCCCGTTTACCAGAGGCCAATTCATATACACAAGTTGAGGTTCTAGGGCAGGAGGCTTTGCACGAGCCTGGACTGGGCTGCCAGTGCCGCCCTGCCCTGTGCCATCTGGCCTGAAAAATGTAGTCTAGGGTGATAATCAGCTGGGGAAATGGGGTGGATTCGGGGGTGTGAGTTCTGTGAGGATGGAACGAGGTTGTTGTAAACCAGGTGGTGAAAGGAGATCGGAGCACAGAGAACTCTACACGGAGGCATTTCAGGAAAGGCCGGCAGCCCCGGGAGAGCGAGGAGGTCCTTTTCTGTTAGGCTTTCACTTCTGCGGGGCTTTTTCCCCGGGAGAGCGAGGAGGTCCTTTTCTGTTAGGCTTTGCCCTTGCATCTTGGGGAGATGATGTTCTGATTGACAATTTAAAATCTTCTGTCTTTTCAAATTCTGCATCATTTTCGCAAACCTTCTTATCAAGCATTACCTCGCTACAGCATGGCAAACCGGAGCCTATGACCAGCTCTGAGTGCTGTGGACCCACGTGAGACGGGAGCTGGAAATAGTGGTGACTTAGTGGGTACTTCCCACGTGCCAGGGCTGCCCTTTCTGCACTACCTCACAACCCTACGAGGTAGGCTGCATTTTTAGCAGCAGCATCCCCCTTCTACAAACCGAGGTGCAGAGAAATTAACTAATACATTCAGCTCCAGAGTTTGCACTTTAATCCCCGGGGTGCACTGCCACGGAGTGATGCTGCTCAGACCCCATCTCCACCCACCCCACCGGGGGCCAAGTCCACGAGCCCCAGGCTGTGGCAGGCAGGCACGGTCCAGATGAGCGCAAAGCAACTGGTGCCTAAGCAACCCTTCGAGTCAATGCCTCCTGAAGCCTGGCTCCCGACCTGCCTCACTCACCTCACCCCGTCCCGGCCTTGCTGGAGTAAGAGGAGGAAACCCCCAGGGAAGCGACAGTGACAGTGACAACCATGACTCGGGACCGGCTATCACTGACTAAGGCTGGAACGAGCCATGTGACAAAATCCCCCTTCCTCCAAATACACCAAAGGAAAGGGATAGATATATAGTTTTGTTTTTACATAGATTTTTATTGATTTCATTGAGGAAGGGAGTGGGAGAGAGAGAGAGAAACAATTTATTGATTTCATTGAGGAAGGGAGAGGGAGAGAGAGTAGAAACAACAACGATGAGAGAGAATCATTGATCGGCTGCCCCCTGCACGCCTCACACTGGTGATCGAGTCCACAACCTGGGCATGTGCCCTGACGGGAGTTGAACCGTAATCTCCTGGTTCATAGGTCCACACCCAACCACTGAGCCACGCCGGCCCGATTATTGATTTCATTGAGGAAGGGAGAGGGAGAGAGAGTAGAAACAACAACGATGAGAGAGAATCATTGATCGGCTGCCCCCTGCACGCCTCACACTGGTGATCGAGTCCACAACCTGGGCATGTGCCCTGACGGGAGTTGAACCGTAATCTCCTGGTTCATAGGTCCACACCCAACCACTGAGCCATGCCGGCCCGGGCCAAAGGAAGGAATTATTTACAGGGAAGAAGAAGCTGACACGTGCGCTACACCTAAGTAAGCTGAGATTGCTTCCTAGGAAGAAAGTCAAAGAAGGCATGTGCAGGAGCAGGCACAGGAGCTGAGAGAGGAAGCTGACTGTTATTTTCGGGTAGGTCCTACCATCTTTGCTTCATCAATGCTTAACTCACTCGAGTAGCCCCTCAAGGGAGTGGCTTTTTGGAACTGGATGGTGTTAAATTATAAATGCCTACTACCACTCTACAGCATGGACAGTACCTCGGCCCTTGCAGACTGGAGCTAATTACCAATAATGTGATTCACAAATTACAGTAAATACTGCCCAACTCAAGAAAGTTTCAATACAAAGAGAGATTCAGAAAGAGCCTGTAAGGAGGCATTCCATTTTGTTTACAAACTCGTCCTTGTCCTCGTCTTTTCTGACACCTTGGTGAGCTAGACGGCCCCCCTCCATTGAATTCAGTAATCCCACTGGACTTACAGGAGGGGGTTTCCACCACAATCCGTACACAGAAGCAGCTGGGAGCTTATCTGAAGAACAAATTTATCCTTGAAAAGACGCGGCGGGAAGAACAAACCCAATATCACAGCCTATGAAAGACATTTGTCTTTTCAAAATGCCAAAGTCGTTTTCAGAGAGGCGACTTCACATTGTGCTCCAAACAGATTACTTTGAGGGAACAAAAACAAAAAATCGAAATACAATGATGGCACATGAAGCAGAAAGAGAAACACAGGAGAGAGGGAAAGCATTGCTTCTGGAACAATCAAAGGCTCACAGACAGGGCAGGGCAAAGTGGGATTACGGTGGTGAGTACGTGAAACAGAGTTTATTCTTGTATTATAATTTATTAATTATTTTCCATACGAACAACTGTAAGCCTCCTTTTGCCCCACCCTGTATTTGAATTATAGGCCAGTCAGGTAATTTTTAAAGTTCTCAAGCTGACCACAAGCCTCCATGGCACTTTTAGGAATTAAAAATTACAAATATTTTTATTGTGCTGTTAGTTAGAGAAACTTGAAAGTAAGGCCCAAATGGCCAGCAGAGGTCTAGGGGGGCAGCTAGGGATTCAGAAACTGGCTCAGTTGCTCACTGGCTGTGTGACGTTGGCTGAATTAGTGAACTTCCTTTGGCCTCAATTTCCTCATCTCTAAAATGGGGATGAGAGTATCAATCTCATAGGCTGTTAATGGATTAACTAAGGTAATACCTGTAAAGCACTTGGAATAGTGTCTGAATATGGTAAGTGCTCAGTAAATGTTAGCTCTTAGAACTACTGTTATTTTATTTTTATTAAAAATAAAAGTAGCCATAACTGGTTTTGCTCAGTGGATAGAGCGTCAGCCTGCAGACTGAAAGGTCCCAGGTTTGATTCCAGTCAAGGGCATGTACCTTGGTTGCAGGCACATCCCCAGTAGGGAGTGTGCAGGAGACAGCTGATCGATGTTTCTCTCTCATCGATGTTTCTAACTCTCTATCCCTCTCCCTTCCTCTCTGTAAAAAATCAATAAAATATATTTTTTTTTAAAAAGTAAAAGTTTTAAACATTCTTAGCTTTAAAAACTGAGAAATCTAGTAACTATTAATCCTGCATGACTAGCTTCATTGCTACGTAAGCACCTTGGGGCGCTTGGTAACCATCCATGAGGTACATACTCTATCCTTACATTAAAGCCAACCCCCAGACTCTCTGGGGTCTTGGATCTTCTGCCTTTAGCTCCCTGTGTGCTGTGTGCTCACCAGTGTGCATAATTTGTCTGAATTTTTCCTACCTCCATTTATTAGTAATTTATTTATACAGGCTGCCTTGCTATGTTGCACATTATGAGAGTGTTTTCATAGATCTTCAATTAACTGTCTGGATCTGTTTTTGTGGCAGGAAGCTGTTACCTAATTTTACCAATGTCCTCAATATCTCAAATTAGTCACTGCAGCATTGAATGGAGCGAAAGACTGGAAATAACCTGAATGTCATGTTTAAGAAATTATGGCACATATGATGCGACACTATGCAGCTGTAAAAACTCTCTCTGTGCTCACAATGCACTATTACCAAGATGTGGTGTGTGTGTTTTTTTAATCTCTTATTATTTTTTAAAATAAGATTTTATTGATTTTAGAGAGAGAGGAAGGGAGAAGGATAGAGAGATAGAAACATCGATTGGCCCTGACCGGGAACAGAACCTTAGACCTTTTGGTTTATGGATCAACGCTCAACCACTGAGCCACACCAGCTGGGCACCAAGATGCAAAGAGCAAGATGCATAACAATGTGTACACATGGCCATCTGTGAGGGATGAAAGGCAATATAAGTGGGGCTATTGAGGGACAGGGTTAGAGGGGGCACTTTTCACCTCAGATCCTTTTGATCTTTGAATTTTGTACCATGTGACTGTATTACCTATTTAAAAAGCAAACAATCCTATCTAATAAAGAGGGAATATGCTAATTGACCCTCATGCCATCACAATGATGACAGCACCCACAGCCAATAAGGAGTGAATATGCTAATTGACTGTCCTGCCCTCAAAGATGGCGGTGCCCACAGCCACAAGATGGCGGCCCCCAGTCCCCTCAGCCCCCCAGCCACCCAGGGCCGGCCCGAGGCACAGGCAAGCCTCAGGTGTTGGCTGCCCAGCCACCCAGGGCCGCCCAAGGCTCAGGTAACCAGGGCCGGCAGAGGCTTGCGCCGCCAGCAGTGACAGCAGCAGAGGTGTGATGAGGCGTCACCTTCCCCTGATCGCCAGGTCTCCTCCCACCCCTGAGGGCTCCTGGACTGTGAGGGGGGCAGGCCGGGCTGAGGGACCCCCCCTCCAGTGCATGAATTTTCATGCACTGGGCCTCTAGTGTTAAAATAAATATTAAAACACTATTTTGGCATTTAAAAATAAAACAGATTGTTCCTAGAGAAGGGATTATATCCCAGGTAATGATAAATGGGCTCAGATACATGATCCAGAATTTTGTCCCTAACCAAGACACTGAGATAAACGTCTTTAATTGAGGAAGTTGGGTAAAAATGATTCATAACAAATACACAAATAACTGCCTTAGCAGCAAGTTGGCCAAAGGAAGGAGTGGGCGAGGGCTCACCTTCAGAGGCCTTTCTCTCATCTTCTCTGTTTCCAGCTTAAAAGCGGAACGGTCAGGGGGTGCTTGGGGATTCTCTGGATTGGCTGGGATCGGAAGGTATGTAGGGAAGAGTCCAGCCTCTCTGGGTTGAATAAAGATTTTCCTCTGTTGAACTTCTCAGAACCTTTCATTTGGGAATGGCAACTCTGAACCTCCCAAAGAGGGTGCACTACGTAACATTTCCCACACACTTGACCACCAAAAAGCAGAGCACCTCCTTTGACTAGAGCTCTTCATAGTTCGCTGTGGAACCCTGGTCCACTCAGAGTCATACTGATGAAGGCAGATACAGAATCGCCTGATCTTACATAGACGAACCACTTCATAATACCTAAGATAACCACTTCCTTCCTGTGGGCCACAACCTTACCATCTGGAAGATGGTAAACAGGGTGAGAAATTCACAGCTAAATCCATCTTCCTCGTTCTTTGAGAGGCTATAGTATTTAATGTATATAAGATGTGATATTTTGCTATTTCTGCCTTACGCTACAATTACCTGTAGCCTTGACCTATTGGACTCCACTGTGCTGTATACTCCTTGAGCACAGAGATTTTGCCCTTATTTGCAAAGCACTCAGAAATGTTCAGTAGATGAAATAGCCCAGTTGCAACACAGAAAATAAGTATAAAAGGATTAGGGAAGGACAAGGACACTGGAGTCTGGTGGTGTTCCTGGCAGTGAAACATGAAAATGGAATGAGCAGAGAGAAGTGATGGGGTGTGTGGGGACCAGGTCAGGTCAGAGGGAGGCAGGCACACCTGAGTGAATGAAGGAAGCACTCAGCTTAACATCGATAGTGACTGCAATACCACTTTGGAGTAGTCTGTTATTTTTAAATATTAATATACTGGTAGTTTGATACTAAAAATATCTTTTACTCTTATTTACATATTGATGTACCCAGAGAATTAGAGGTAAATTATTTTATAAAGCAATCTGACCACAATCTCTCTTTGGTTAAAACCCTTCCAAAGTACTTTACTGTTCTAACAATTAGCATAATTCTTACTTCTTGCATTTCTAATGAGGTTGAGAACATTGTCTTCAGGTATTAGTCATCTCTATTTCCCCCCAGATGTATGGACTCCAGCCTGCCTTCAGACGTCCCTAGTGGTGTGGAGGGGAGGAGGGGAGGGGTGGGGGTGGAGAGGAGATACCACTCTACAGTAGTGTTTCTCAACATGTGGCTTTCTCATTTGAATAAGAACTTTTCTTTTCTTTTTTTTAAAATAGATTTTTATTGATTTCAGAGAGGAAGGGAGAGGAAGAGAGAGATAGAAACATCAATGATGAGAGAGAATCCTTCATCAGATGCCTCCTGCACTCCCCCTACTAGGGATCTAGCCCACAACTCGGGCATGTGCCCTGACCAGCAATGGAACAGTGACCTCCTGGTTCATAGGTTGATGCTCAACCCCTGAGCCATGCGGCTGGGAAGAATTTTTCCTTAATGATCCTCAAAGTGAATGGCATCTCCTGCGCTGTAACTGAGGAGATTCTTAATCTCACTCACTGATAGCCCAGGGATTTCAATCAGCAAACACCAACCCACGGCAAAAAGATGACAGTGAGGTTTACCTCTGCTGTGACGCCTTCGTCCCCATCAGGGCTCTGAGCTACAACGCTGCAATTTCCTACTCACTGTGCTGGCCGTCTCAGCCCCTACCTGCAGAGCCTCTCCTGGACATGTCTTCCCGGCACTGTCACCACCAGCTTTTCCCTTTAATAACATAACTGTCCTGCCTCAGGTCCTCCTGAATAAGTTAACTGCAGCTGTAGGTAATGGACTTGACCTGCTAAGACACTTATTTACATTAACACAACAGCAATAGCTTAACTTAACCCAACAATTTTCAACATTTTTTATCTCATGGTACACATAAACTAACTACTAAAATTCTGTAGCACACAAAAATATTTTGTGTGTGAATCTGACAAATAAATAAGTATAATTTTGATTGATTAAAAAATGATAATAATAGTAGTTATCTACCCTTTCTTGTTCCAAAGCGACTTTTAAAAAAATCAAATGCCTATACTTGTATATAAGAATTTCTGGTACCAATAATTAACCAATCAGATGCAACCTTATTATGCAAAGTGACCAATAAAATGCAGCTCTATTATGTGACCTATATATTTATGGTTCAAGACAGGGCATTCACACCGGATGGCTATTGTTGTGTTGGCTGTTATCATTTTTTTATTTGACAATCTAAGGAAAAAGAGGTCAGTGCCCCTGACTAAATAGTCAGGCATTGCATGTTTAAAAATTCTTACAGCACACTGGTTGAAATCACTGGCTTAACTCAAAAGAATAATTTTAATGGTAATAATAATAATAACCACCATTTAATAAGTAGTTAACAGCCCTGGCCGGTGTGGCTCAGTTGGTTGTAGCATTGTCCCCTACACTGAAAGGTCACAGGTTTGGTTCTCAGTCAGGGCACATACTTAGGTTGCAGGTTCCATCCTGATGTTTCGATCTCCAATCCCCCCACCTCACCCCATCCCCATCTTCCTTCTTCTCTCTCTAAAATCCATGTTTTAAAAGAATGAAAAAAATTTTTTTAAGTAGTTAACAAATGTTAAGTACTTTGAAGACATTATCTAAATCACATTAAGCCCCGGAGATAGGTTATAATTATCTCAGTTTTATACGGGAGGAAACTGTCCAAGGGCACACGGCTGACGGCACTGACAGCATCTGTGCTCTGAACTGTGCCACCTCTGCAGGAGGTGAGAGCGGGGAGGCTTGGGGTCTTGTAGCATCCTGCAACCCAAAAGAGCAAAACACTTGGAATTAGCAGGCCCGTAATCTAATCTTCACCTCTATCCGTATTTCTTTCAAAATCTTGGCTAAATGACAACTTCCCTCGGATTGGTTTCCTCAGCTGAAATTTAGGATAGTGACAACTGTTTATCTTAAAGGATTGGAGATGCTCCAGAGAGGTAACAGCTAGAAGCAATTAGCTCTCAAATTCTGCACAGATGTTAAGGCATTTTTCTTTAGGTAGCAAAGCACTGTGTCTGCTTGTTGGACAAGGGCTGGTCAACACTAATTTACCCAGTTTATGAGTCTGAGATGCTGATTTCAGTGGAAAAGCATTTATGATCGGATTTCCAATTGCTTATGCTTTGATGCCCTTTTTGCATTCATAAATAGAACTGATATATAATAACGTATTTCTCCTATTAGTGATAGCTCTGTTTATATATTTTCCCTGAATTATGGCCATATTACAAATAAACCAAAGATATCAAACTAAAGTATTTTTTATGTCTTTTTCCTCTACTCAAACGGACCACAAAACTGATGTTTTTACCTTGAGATAAATTCAGAAACTGAAGAGAAACAGGGAAATAAGAATAGGTCAATAAATACAAATTAATTGGGGTCTCTATTACAATTAAGTAAAGTTCCCCCAAAAGAAAGCATTGGACTCTCATTGGCCTCTCCTCTAACTGTATAAGTAAGGTTGTGCAGGACAAACTTCTTGGGGACAGACCTGAAGGTCTCGGAAGGCAATTCAGGTCAATGCTTTGGACTGTCACTTCAATTAATGCGACCTCCTTTGGCCACAAAGAATTAACGAGAAAATGTCCTTGATCCACAGGCAGACAAACAGTACGTTGGACAGTGGCCTATGGTGCATTAGGGAGGCTGTTGACTCCCTGAATCAATTAGGTATTCTCTCTTCAAAAGTTTGAAAATGGCTCCACAATGAGAGAGCTAGTTGTTGGTACTGGAAGGAAAAAAAATCACAGATGAATAATGTGAATAATAAAAACATGAGGAAACAGTTTTGTGTCCAGAGAGGTCTCTGAGTGACCAGGTTGAGCAAATTGCCCCCACAAACCTGTGTTGGGCATATGTTGTGAGTGAGAAATAAACTTGTGGTGTTCCACTACTGAGATTTTGAAGTCGTTTTTACTACAGCATAACTTGGCCTAAGACAATATTATTATATCCTTTTATTCTCAAACTAGAGGCCTGATGCATGAAATTCCTGCAAGGGCCTTGGCCCCGGCCCCCGCCTGCTGCGGTTTTGTCCGGAAGGAAGGACATCCAGAAGAATGTCCAGACTAATTAGCATATTACCCTTTTATTATTATAGATGAGGAATGGAAAAAAAAGTTTTGTCCTCATTTTGTTGTTTTATCCTTTTTCTACATTTGCACTTAAGTGCTATCATCCTTTCGTGCATCTGTGAGGACCACTTTTAAAGGGATGCCTCATAAAGGAAACCCTATTTCCAGGTGCCCACTGCTTCACTCAACTTTCCAGTCATTACCTTAAACTCCATGCAATTCAGTCCCATGAATATTTGCTGAGTATTCACTAAGCATCTGGCTTTGTGCTGGGTGTTTAAGATGCTGAAGTTAACAAGACACAAATATTCTTGGTCCTCATGGCACTTACAGTCCATCAAGAAAGACATTAAATAGGTAGTTAAATAGATCACTTTAAACTCAATAGTTCCAAAGAAAATTCATATACCTATCTCAAATAGAGATTCATTTACCTAAAGGCCTGATTGCTACCATGGACAGTTCTTTTTCTTTTTTAATGGGTTTTTATTTATTTTATTTTTTAATATATTTTTATTGTTGACTAGAGGCCTGGTGCATGAAATTCGTGCATGGGAGGGGAGGTTCCCACAGCCTGGCCTGCACCCTCTCCAATCTGGGACCTTTCAGACATCCCTCTCGCAATCCAGGACCACTGGCTCCTAACCACTCACCTGCCTGCCTGCCTGATTGCCTCTAACCACCTCTGCCTGACTTCCTGATCATCCCTAACCCCTCTGCCTGCCTGCCTGATGCCCCTAACCTCTCTCCCCTGCCAGCCTGATCGCCCCTAACTGCTCTCCCCTGCCGGCCTGATTGCCCCTAATCACTCTGCCTGCCTGCCTGATCACCTTTAACTGCCTCTGCCTTGGCGCCTGCCACTGTGGCTTTGTCCGGAAGGACGTCATAAGATGTCTGGTCTATCTGGTCTAATTAGCATATTATCCTTTTATTAGTATAGATAGTATTACAGATATCTCCCATTTTCTTCCCCTTTCCTCCCCCTCCCCCCAACTCCTAACCACCTCCCTAGGTCTTCACTAGACTATTGCCTGTGTCCATGGGCTATGCATATAAATATAAGTTCTTCATTTTATTTCTTCTTGTCCTCCCAGCCCCACATTGAGGTATGTCAGTCTGTTCCATGGCTCGCTGCTTCAGGTCATATTTTGTTGGTCAATTCCATTTGTTCATTACACTCTACAAATAAGTGAGATTATGTGATATATATCTTTCTCAGTTTGGCTTATTTCACGTAGCATGGACAGTTCTTTTAAAAATATATGTTTTATTGATTTTAGAGAGAGAGGAAGGGAGAGGGAGAGAAAAATAGAAACACCGATGCATCGATTTATTATTGATTTTAGAGAGAGAAGAAGGGAGAGGAAGAGAAAAATAGAAACATTGATGCATCAACATCAACATTAATTGGCTGACTCCTGCATGCCCCCTGCTGGGGATCAAGCCCATAACCCAGGCATGTGCCCTGACCAGGAATCAAACTGTGACCTCCTGGTTCATAGGTTGATGCTCAACCTCTGAACCACACCTGGCCGGTTGATTTTAGAGAGAGAAGAAGGGAGAGGAAGAGAAAAATAGAAACATTGATGCATCAACATCAACATTAATTGGCTGACTCCTGCATGCCCCCTGCTGGGGATCAAGCCCATAACCCAGGCATGTGCCCTGACCAGGAATCAAACTGTGACCTCCTGGTTCATAGGTTGATGCTCAACCTCTGAACCACACCTGGCCGGGCCTATGGACAGTTCTTTTTCCTTATCTCAGTCTAGCGAGTGTGGGAGGCAGTCCTGGCTCTCCTCTCATCCTTGTTCCTTAAACCCAAATAGACACTAAGTCCCTTTGATTCCTCTGAGTGCCCTTTACTCTTCTTCTCTCAGACACACCTGAGTCCCTCTTCCCTGCACCACTACTAGATGGCTTCTCTGCCTCTCACATCTACCTGGCCCAGATAAGATACATTTGGACCAAGATTTCTCAAACAGCTCCACCATAATATCACCAAGAGCACAAAATGAGACTTGTCTAACATTTCAAACCTCGTTAAATCCAAATTCCTCATTGTCATTTTCATCATCTACCCCAGACATATTTTCTACTTCTCTAAAAAAACAATAGTAATATTAGCTGTTTATTGAGCACTTAGTATGTATGTGGCACTATGTTAAGCTCTTTTGTTCACTCATTTATTAAATCCTTACTAAAACTCCATGAATGAGAAGACTTGCTATCCTCATTTTACAGGCAAGGAAATTAAAGCTTGGAGCAGTAAAGCAAGCCCAGGGTCAAGTAGTAGGTGGTTTTAAACGTGGCTCCTGCCCTGGCTGGTGTGGCTCAGTTGGTTGAGCATTATCATGGGTACCGAGAGGTCACTGGTCAGGGCACATGCCTGGGTTTCAAATCAATGTTTCCCACTCTTTCTTTCTCCCTCCTTTTTCCTCTCTCTCTAAAATAAATAAAAATATTTTTTTGAAAAAACAATAAACTTGAGTCCAAAACCACGTTTCCTTCTGTAACATGGGAGCAGGGATCATACTTCCTACTTGCTTGTAAACCCATGGTTTTGAGCACAGTGCTGGACAAACATAATTAGGTTTATAATAGCTATTGATCAATTAACATACTCTCTCTAATCTATTCTAGTAAAGGAATAAGGTATTCTTAGAAAGATGTCTGAGAACACCTCTGCAGGGATACTGTTTCAAATAAATATATGTTAATTTATTTTTTCTGAAAGGAGCAAGTTCAATGAGAGATCAAAAGGAGGGACAGGTCTGAGCTAGTAGCTTGGAAGTTTTTTTGTTTTGTTGTTGTTTTTAATGACAACATTGTAATAAATGAGCCAAATAGTTAGTTTGTCCTCCCAACTTTTATTTGTAATATTAAGAGGTTTTGCACCAGAGGCTATCTTAGAGAATCCAAAAAGGGTTGCTGACGAGGGCTGGAGAAAAGGATCAATTGACAGGGGTTGGAGCAGCAGCCAAGTTAAACTGGGTCCCGCCAGTGCGTGCGAACAAAACTGAGGGACCGTGAAAACCTGAGGCGTGATTCTGAATGTTTATCCACAATCTGACAGCTGCCTTCACCCTGACCCACCACTGCACAATTAAATATCTTTCTAACAATTCCAGTTAAGGACTTGCCATGTGGGGGAACAAGTGATTGCCTTCCCAAAAGAAAGGCTATTATGAGGCCCACTGAGAAAAAAGGGGGTAACAGACAACAGAAAAGAAGGTATGACCCACTGCAGTGTAGAGTGAGACTGAAATGAGGTTATGTGGTCAGGAAGCACTACCGTGTCGAGCTCACGAGAACTGCCAGCTTCCATGAACTGGAACCTGTTAGGAGGATCTAACACTAAACACAGTGTTACCTGTTGGTCTCTTGGGTCATCACTGGGAACATCAACTATCCTGGTACCAATGAAACATAAAAATGCCAACTAACAGTGATCCCTGTTTGATAGATACTGAGCAGAATAGTAAGAGCAGCAAACAAGGAAGTAGTTAGACCCAGAGACAGAGCACAGAGCCTGGTTATGTCAGATGCTTGCTGGAGGGCCTCATGCTCATCACTCAAAGACATCATTCTCCACTCATAGAAAACAGGAAGACTGGGCAGCCTCCACTATCTCTCCAACTCAAAAAACTATATTATCTTAAGAGTAGTGGCCTGGTGCACAAAATTCATGCACTCGGGGGAGGGGGTCCCCCAACCTGGCCTGTGCCCTGTCACAGTGCAGGAGTCCTGCAATCCATCACCCCAAAGGGGTAGGCCCCGCCCACCCATCCAGGGCTCCTCGATGGATTGCCCCAAAGAGGTAGGCCAGAGCCGGGGGTCCCGCCTCCGTGCTGTGCAGAGCCACGGGAACCCCAGGCCTCGCCTCGTGGAGGCCTCCACCAGGCCCCACCTCTGGGCCACGCGGAGGCCTCTTCTGGGCCCCACCCCCATCCCTGACACTGCAAGTCCCTGCCCATCCATGCCTGCTGCGCAAGCAGCCTCCTGTGATTGGTCGTTATGCATGAGGGCATCCCAACTATTTGCATATTACCCTTTTATTAGAATAGATATTTTAAAATGTGTTGTTAAAAAAATCAGGGGAACTAGGATTAAAAATTAAATGAGGTGTAGGATATTTTGATTCCTCCCTCTCATTTCCTAAGTTACTTCATGCCATTTGAGGAAGGATATTGAAACCTTTCAGCAAATTATGGGAAAGGCTGCAGTAAAACATTTTCTCCAGCAAATACACTGTAAAGGGAAAAAGTAGAAGGAAGAAGAATGGGAAGGTGTAGATTGAAAAAGATGTGAGAGACATATCAATCAATTGCAAAGTGTGGGCCTTGTTTTGATCATGAGTCAAACAAACTGTAATAAATATTGAGAAAATTGGGGAAACTTATATATTGTCTGTATATTGGATGATATTTGGAAATTTTTATTAGTTGTTTTACTTATGATAATTGTAATTTTTAAAAAGATTTTTAAATTGATTTTTAGAGAGAGAGGAAAGGGGAGGGAGAAAGAAACATCAATGCGAGAGGAAAACATTGATTGGCTGCCTCCTGCATGCCCCCTACTGAGATTGACCCTGGATCTTGGTATATACCCTGACCACAACCTTTTGGTGCATGGGACAATACCCAACACACTGAGCCACACCAGCCAGGGCAATAGTTGTAATTTTTAACAAGAGTTAGTTACTTTCAAAGATAGTGAAATATTTACTGACCACACGACATATTGTCTGGAATTTGCTTCAAAATAATTCACAGAGGAGAGGGCAAAGTGGGGAGTAGAGATGAAATAAGAGGGGCCATGAGTTGACAATTGTTAACGTTGGTATGTGGGTGGGTATGGGTGGAGATGTGGATGTATTTAGTGTTTGCTTAACATTTTCTCTGACTTAAATAATACATTGTTACTTTTACTAAAATATGAGGCATCATTATGTTATTACCAACTTGTTTTTTATTTTGTAGATATGGTGGGATATGAGAGAGAGTTGGAGGTAGAATCCACAGGGTGTGCTAAAGGGTTGGATATGAAGCTAGGGAGAGAAAGGTCCAGGGTGAATCCCAGGCCTCTGACTTTCAGAACTGCTGGATGATGGTGTCACTTACTGATGGAGAGAGAAAACACGAGAGAGAGAGAGAGAGAGAGAGAGAGAGAGAGAACACCAAGAGAGGTTTTGTGGGAAGATCCTGACTCATGTTTTAGATGTGCTGAACTTTAAATGCCTTTGAGGGATCCACAGGGTGTGCTAAAGGGTTGGATATGAAGCTAGGGAGAGAAAGGTCCAGGGTGAATCCCAGGCCTCTGACTTTCAGAACTGCTGGATGATGGTGTCACTTACTGATGGAGAGAGAAAACACGAGAGAGAGAGAGAGAGAGAGAGAGAGAGAGAGAACATCAAGAGAGGTTTGCGGGAAGATCCTGACTCAGGTTTTAGATGTGCTGAACTTTAAATGCCTTTGAGGTGTCAAGTAGGTTCAATAACTGTCTGCTTAATGAATGAACAGACTAGCTCAGGCAATGCTGAAGGGAGGTGATATTCAATAGTGGTGCTTAATTTTTTTGGGTCATGGATTCTCCTGTGAATATACTGAAAGCTGTAAGCCTTTATTCTCACACTAGAGGCCCGGTGCATGGATTTGTGGACTGATGGGATGCCTCAGCCTGGCCTGTGCCCTCTCACAATTCGGGACCCCTTGGAGGATGTTGAAGAGCTGGTTTTGGCTTGATCCCCACAGGCCAGGCTGAGGGATCCCACCGGTGCATGAATACATGCACTGGGTCTCTAGTATTCATATAAGATCTTTGGTTAATCTCTTCCCGCCTTCCTCCCTCCCCCCTTCCCTCTGAGATTCATCAGTCTGTTCCATGTTTCCATGCCTGTGGTTTCCACTCCTGCATTGAGCCTCTGCCCCCTGGTGGTTAGTGCACGTCATAGCTACCGGTCGGCTGGTCGAACAGTTGGCTGGTTGGCTGGTCGGCTGGTCGGCTGGTCACTTAGGCTTTTATATATATAGGTAAGCATCAAGTTTAACACAACTTCAGAGCCCTTCACAGATCCCCTAAGGACACTCAGACCCCAGATAAAGAGCTTCTGTTGTCTTTCATTACAGCAAGTATATCTCCTTTGTCTGGAACTTGACAGCTCTCTCTATAGAAGGCAAATGGCAGACCATTGAAGGCTTTTCATGGTCTTTCTTGCTTCCTCCTGCTCTAACGCAACATAAATCTCAAAAGTGAAAGGAACGTTACAGCCTTCCTCTTGCTCCTTTAAGGCTCATCAAAGCCGAGACATCCAATACAGCCACATCTGTGTCGCTGTGTGTAAGAAGAGACTGTGCCAGAATATGGGTGAGGAGATGTGGGTTAACTGGCTGTGTGACCTTGAGCAGACCACTTGTCCTCCATGTGAGATGAAGATGTCCCAGCCTCACAGTCACCTTTGGAAGACACCTTGGCTATCTTGGTCATGGGGAAATGGAATCATTTCCTCCCTAGGATATAGGTGATTTATCTTGGCTCTTGGATGCAGAGAGAGGACATGGGTTCTGTCTACATGTCTCTGCTTCATGTGTTGAGCCACTTTTAGATCAAACAGAGGAAGCCCTGCTTGCCCACACCTTGCTGGTTACCATTGATAGTGGTTTTAGATGTCCAGCCACCTGAGAGCATGTGGTCATCTGTTTAATGAATCAGACCTGCCCTGCTGTAGTGAGTCGTTCTCCAGTGCCAGCCTGGCCCCGGCCCACACCTGGCCTGCCATCTGCTCTCCTGGGTTCATCTCCAATAGCAGCAATCCTGGGCTGCCTTTGATTAAATGCCCAGCCATATGCTTATTGCTTTCAGTTCTAAAGACCACATGCTACCTCACTTAGGTGAGATGCCAGACAGCTTGAGCTTGTCCATGACTTCCCTGCAAACACTCTCATGTAGGCTTTAGAGATTGGGGGTGTAGGGGGCTCCACTCTGCTCTGCCAAGTCAGCAGCAGAGCAATAATAAAAATAGTATATATTTATTAAGTGCTTAGTATATGCCAGGTATATATTAAATATTTTTATTTATTATCTCATCACATTAATCCTCTTAACATCCCTATGAGACACATGCTGTCATTATTATCCCTATTTTCTAGATGAGGAACCCGAAGCTGAAATAGGTTAGGTAATTTGTTTAATGCCACACAGCAAATAAGAGATAGAGTTTGAAGAGGAAGTCTGACTATATATTTAACTACTGTTCTACTGGTATTTCTCCAAGACCAGGAAAACTGAGAGCTTTCTGGGTATGCAAGCAAAAAGAGATTACTCTTTTAGGTATTATTTTGTGCTTATAAAACTGTTAGAATCGTGTGCTTACAAAATTATGTGAATTGTGTGTTTATAAAACTGTTGGAAGGTCTGGAAGAACTGAAAGTTAGGAAGCTGCCAATAAGTTGTTAGGTCATATGCACAAGCGAGGACCTGGAGTTTCAGATGCTGTTGTTGCCAACAAGGAGTCAGAAAGCTTCGGAAGCCCTGCTGAAATCAACGCTGCCCCCAGCCCACGGCCAGTGACTGGCAGAGGGATGCAGAGCCTGGCCAGACACTGAAAAATCCCATCCTCTGACGCTCCTGTCAGCTGCCCCTATTGCTGGAGGATGAATCGCTCCCCTTCCTTCTGCCTCCCAGGTAACAACTCGTTGGCTGAATCTGAATGATATCCAGAACCTTGCTGGGAAGGGAGTCTGAGAAAGGTCGCTCCTCATGGGAGGAAGCATAGAAAGGAGTGGGAACCATTGCCAGATGGTAAGTGTACTGAACAAAAACACCCAATGTTTCCAGAGATGATGTGGTTAACCAGCCTCTACATTGGCCCTCAGTGATCTCCACCTCCTGGTGTTCACATGCTCATGTAGACCACGCCCACATCTTATCAGGGTTAGTTCCTGTGACCAATAGAATATGGCAGAAGTGGTGACACCCCTTCTGAGATTAGGTTAGGGATAAACTATGGCTTCAGGGTTCTCTCTCTCTCTCTCTCTCTCTCTCTCTGTCTTTCCCCTATGGGGAAAGCAAGCTGCCATGCTGTGGAGAGGATCAGTTAGAGGCTAACAAAAGTAGAAACAAGATGATGCACACACAGAAGCAGAAATAGAGCGAGGCACTGAGTCCTAAGACTTGGGGAGCGCTCAGGTGAAGACAGCAAACCCCACTGCTTGTGTTCCTGGAGTAGCTCTGCATTCTGAGGGATGTTGGCCACATTTAACTGCCAACAGATTGTTTTATCATATCTTGGTGCCTATCACCCTAATTGTCCCTGGCGTCCTAAATGCAAATTCCCCATGACTTGAGCTAGCATGAGTGAGTCTGCGTTCCTTACAACAGGAGCCTAACAAGCACACACTGCGGCCTGACGACCACCCTTTGTTACATGTTCAGAAAAGCCTCTTAGCCCTCAGCAATTTGGCTGCCAGAAAATCTGCGCTTGGAACACTCCTCCTCTGCTGCTGGCATAAGTGGGAGCCTCACTGGAAGAGTTGGCCTTCGTCAGGGCGCAGCTCCCAAGGCGATAGTTCTCTCCGCAGGAAAAAGATTTACCTCCCGCAACTGAGAAGAATCCAGAGTTGGTGTCCTCTGCAACCACAAGGGCATCTGCAGACACTAACTTGATTCTGTTACTCAACGTCTTTCTTTACTGGAAGCTCAAGTTGGTACAAAAGGTACCTTGATCCAAGCCCTTACGATTCCACATCAGCCCCCAAAGGCTTTGCCAGTGCCTTGCCCAGGTGATCCTCATTCTTAAGGGATGTGTCCTGTGTTTATTTTTTCTATGGACACTTCTAGAGCCCTGAATAGAAGTTTTTCTCTGTCCAAGGTGCTCTCATCCTTCCATCCAGTCTCTCCATAAGCACCATACACACTGTTGTTATGACAACCGTTCTGCTTAAGTGCCCTGCAGGAAGATAAGTGCTGTGAGAACCAGCTGCCCATCTAGGATGAAGACAAGAGGGTGAAAACAAAAATGAGGACGGCAGGAAAAAGGTATAGAGGGTCAGAAGGGAGGAAGAAGGTGGGTTTCCCAGCCTGAGCCAAGTGGCCCGGGAGCAATTCCCAAGCCCACGACATGGCCACATTAGTGGAGCATTTGACTCAGCTGGGACATTGTTCTCCCAGGTCCCCCTCTGCCAGTGTTGAAAAGGCCCTGTTGTTAGAAGCTCTGCTCCTCACTGATCAGGGAAGAAATAGACAGGGAACTGGTCATATTCGTCCTTCAGTATTGCTTCTCAGAGGAGGATGCTGGCCACATGTCTGGTCTTGCACTTCCCAGAGGCCTGGCCTATTGAAGAAGCCACTTAACCAGAGACTGCTGCTGAGTGGAAGAGCCGAGGGATGGTCTGTGTGGGCTCTGGGGCAGAAAGCCCGTCTGTTATCTGTTTCGGTGCTGCAGCTGCCTGTCAGCTTAGATAGTGGGCGATTATCTTGGAAACTGCCTATTTTCATAATTATACTGTGTTTTCAGTATATTAATTTTGTTTTCCACATGTTTAACTTATCCATCAGATTATAAATTTATGGATCTAGAAATACATATAATTTTAAATACATCCCTTTCCAAGTATGTGAATGCATGTTTCCCCGTCTGCCTCAGAGAAGAACCAGCCTCGCCTGGGGAGATCTGGGGACTGGGCAGTATGCTGACCCCTACCCAGTAGGGGTGCTGCAGGACGGCACTCATTCTCTCCCTTACAGGGAAGGGCAGAGGGAGCCAGTGGACACTCCCCATGGGGCATGGCCCAGCCTGGACGAGGAGGGAAGGGGCTGCCCACTGCCATGAGTAATTGCAGCACACAGGTAAGGGGGCCCTAAATAGCAGGCCAGTGTACAATTTTAACCATGGCCCTGTCATTGGCAGTGGATATAGGCAGAGCAACCCAATGGGTACCACCAAGAGGTGTGTCTAGAGCTGGCTGGTAGGAAGAGAGATTCCCAAGGGCTGAGGAGTGGCTCTTCAGGAGAGCTGAGGGTCATGGAGAGGAAGGCGATGGCACAGAGAAAGGGACTTTGGTTCTGATCTTCATGGAAGAGTCCAGGTGGCAGAGCCAAGGAAGATGGCCCAGGAAGGGCCCACCGTCTTACACCAACAGTGCAGCGAGGCAAGGCCAGGCAAAGTCTGGAATGTTGTCCGTCACCTCCTGACTTCATGCCCATTGCATAATCTCTAATGATCATATACTAGAGGCCCGGTGCATGAAATTAGTGCATGGGTGGGGTCCCTAGGCCTAGCCGGTGATCAGGGCCTGTTGGGGCCATCTCGCCCAGTCCCGATTGGAGTCATGGTGGCCAGGGCCTAGGGGCTTGCCAGCTGCCAACTGAGGCCTGGTGGCCCGCTGGCTGATGGCCATGGCCTGCCAGATGTGGGGAGGGATGCAGGGAGGACCGAAGGAGGTTGGCTGGCCATGGGAGGTTGGCTGTGGGAGCACACTGACCACCAGGGGGCAGCTCCTGCATTGAGTGCCTGCCCCCTGGTGGTCAGTGCATGTCATAGCAACTAGTCTACCAGTCTTCCCGGTCATTCTGTCATAACGGCCGCGTAGGCTTTTATATATATAGATGTAACTTATATGTGTGCATCACAGGAAATTCAAAATTTGATGCATGCTTTTTCCTCTGATTTACATCGCAAGAACACATATCATATCACCCTAAAAATCTCCCTCTTGCATTTTTCTCTCTGGAGCATTCACTTTTGTGTAGACATGTGGGCTCCCCACTCCCCCTTTGCCTTGTTTCCCCTTCAGAGTGAACCCCCTTTCTTTCCTTGTTGCATTCACAGTAGCCACCCCCCACTCCTCAATGCACACACTGCTTCTCTGAAACCTCGGAGCCAGTCAGCCCACTGCCAGGCTGGGAGGCCTGGAGTCCTCGCCACGGCAAGCTTAAGGTACAGCAGTATCTTCTCAACAAGGATAGGTGTCTCCACGGAGGACCTTCAAGCCATTGTGAAGGGGATAGACACTTCTCCATCAAACGGCATTTCTAATAATCTTGGGGTTGGAGTTACAGCAGCTGAGTTTGGTGTTCTCGACCTATTCTATACCTTAAAAGCTTCCAGAAGTATGGGAAGAGGAAGGAATATGTATGCAAAAATAGTATTCCATTCGATAATTACCAGGAAAACTCACATACCAACATGAATTAGAGTCAAAGAGGCCGTATGTAAGGTTGTGACTTAGATGGCAGTGGTTTTGAAAGGAAATGCTTACCAGTCCGCCTAGTAGCTGCATGATGTTGACAAGTTGCTTAATCTCTTTGTGACTCAGTTTCCTCATCTGTAAATTGGGGGTAATATTAGTATACCATCAACATAGGTTTATGAGAATTGAGTTAATAAAAGTAAAGCACTTAGACCATTACCTGCCACATACTTAATACTTAACTTTTAGTTATCACTTTTATTATTTTTATTCATATGAACATAGACAATTCCTTCTAGGCTAAGTCACACACATTTCCTGGGTATATGGGGGAGAGTGACAGGGGTAAGCTTATTTTGTCAACTGCAAAATGGAACAGGGTTGCAGAGTCTTTCAAACCACACAGTAGCTACTAGGCCCTAATTACCGACCGCATCCAGACAGATGGCTTTGGTGACAGGGTCTGTGAGGTCCAGCATTAGGAGATTGGGTGAAGCTAATAAAGATAAAAATCAGCAAGTTACAGAGTTGCCAAACATTTTTGTGACCTTTTTTTTGGGGGGGAAACACCTTTCTGAAAGCAGCCTGTGTCTTCAATAGCCTTCTGAAAAAACAACAACCTTGAACTTGTCAGGAGTTCCCAGGAGTTAAGCAGAATATGGACGAATGAACCATCCTTGATCTGCCAACGCCGAACAGAGTTCAGAGGAGTCACATCTCCAGCGTAAATGAGTACATGATACTGACTGTAAACCTCATACACATGTTATAGCCAGTGCTCACTGACATTTTCTCCATCATCTTCTATAAGTGAGAGGGAAGCACAGACTCATCTCTCGCTACTCTTGCCCTCACCCCTCCTCTGCATGCAAGTGGCCTCTGCTAGGAGCCCTTTGCCCACAACTATTCCTAGTAACACCCATCCAGGAGCCTAGCTTTAATGGCCCTTCTCATCACCAATACTCCTTAAAACTATCAAGGTCATTAAAAACAAGGGAAATCTGAGAAAGTGTCACAGTTTCAAAGAGATTAAGGACACACAAAGACTAAATTCAATAAGGTATCCTAAATTGGATCCTAAAACCAAATAAGGGGTGGGGAAAAATTCTAAGAAAGTCTGAAATTTAGTTAATAATAATTAATATACCATGGTAATATCTTACTTTTGACAAATATAGTATGAATATGTAAGATGTTAATATTAGAAGAAACTGGGTGAGACATATATAGTAACTCTGCATTATCTTTGTAACTTTTCTGTAAGTGTAAAAATTATTCCAAAATTAAAAGTTTATTTTTACAAATTGATACTAAAAAATTAAAAAACAGTACCTGGCACATAATAAATGCTCAATGAGTGTTAGCAACTATTATTATTACTCTCTTGCTTGGACAAATTAACTACCTTTGATTTACCAATGTTTCTTCCCACTCACCCTTCTGCAGATTGGCTTTCTCTGGTTTTTAAGCACGTGGTGGACGATGGTTACACCACGGCTTTATACCTACACAACTCAATTCATGAAATCAGCAGAAAACTGACTAGTGTCTCTGAGTCCAAGCTGCAAATCCCCAAAAAAGAAAATGGAGTTGGGCCACATAGGGTCAGGTATCCTACTATGGTCTAACAGCCTGTGGCTGCAGGAAGCAGTTATGGAGTACACACAAGGCCCAGAAACCTATTATTCTGGCAAAAGAAGAGGAGGGTCTCAGAATAGGAGTCCAGTGATGGGGCAGACACTAAAAAAGCTATCTATTTCAGTAGAACTACTCAAAGTGTGGTCCACAGGCCAACAGCATTGGCACCACCTGGGAGTTAGAAGTGCAAATTGTTGGCCTCACCCCAGACCTTTTGAGAATCTAGGAGGGGAGGGGTGAGGGGGCCATGAACCTGTTTTAATACAAACTCTCTGGGTGAATTTGTGTTAAAACTATAATACAGGATTATTCAGTCTAGGACAAAGGAAACAAACCATTTTAACATTCAAAGTTTTATAGTAGGATTAGACTATTTTATAAATTAATATAAATTAAAATATTATGGTGGTTTAACCAAAAAAGACAATCCAATTTGAAAAATAGGCAAAGGACTTGAATAGACATTTCTACAAAGAAGAAGATACACAAATGCCCAACAAAAACATGAAAAGATGCTCAGTATCAATATTCATTAGGGAAATGCAAATCAAAACCCAATGAGATACCACTTCATACCCACTAGGATGGCTAGAATTTAAAAATCAGATAATAACAAGTGTTGACAATGAGAAATCGAAATGCTGGTATATTATTAGTGAGAATGTAGATGATTCAGCCACTGTGGAAAATATTTTGACAGTTCCTCAAAAAGTTAAACATATAACCATATGACCCCACAATTCAACTCCTAGGTATGTACCCAAAGAATTGAAAACAAGTGCTCAAACAAATATGTGCAAACATGTTCTTAGCAATACTCACAATAACCAAAAGGTAATAACGGGCCAAATTCCCATCAACAGATAAGTGGGGAAAAATATGATATATCCATACAATGGAATATTATTCAGCCATAAGAAGGAATGAAGTACTGATATGTGCTACATCATTGATGAACCTTGAAAACATTACGCTAAGTGAAAGAAGCCAGACACAAAAACACCTGGCATGAATTTGCATGATTCCATTTACATGATTGGTGGTTGCCAAGGGCTAGGGAAGAGGAGAGAATGGGGGAGAGACTGCTAAATGGGTAAGGGGTTTTACTTTTGATGAATGGTAATGTTTTGAAACCAGATAGAGGTGGTGACTGCTTAATATTGTGAATGTACTAAATCCACTGAATTGTTCACTATTAAATCATTAATTATGTTGTATGGATTTCATCTCAATAAATTATTTTTCAAAATATTCTGATATTTTTTCCTGATTCATTTTTCATGGAGAAGAGGGAAAAAACTCAGATTATTTGATTTTACCTCAGCCAGGACTAACTTTAACTCAAGCATCATTCAATTTAAGACAACATAAAGGTCCTCTGCCAACCCCCAAACTCTTTCCCACCAGCCTGTTCCTTATTCCTAAGAGTCACTATTAGACACTTATTATTTCTAGTTAGAGATAAAGGATGAAACAGAGGTGATATCTTGAAAGGATGATGACAAGATTCTACACAGTTCTTGGGGGGAAAATTATTTTAAATGTCACCTAACACCTTCTATATTTAGTTACCTTAATGATCAAGAAGCCATCCCTTCCTGTGAAGTTCATTTCCCCTTAGTCAGTCCTCTGTTGAGGTAGAGAACCATGACAGTGATCCTAGTAATGCCTTAAATACAAGACAACTATTAAATCACTTCCAATCTTCTTTTTTTCCAGGCTAATGAATGTCAAGCCCTTTTCCCTTTCATTCAAAGGCATGATGTTCTAGTCTTTAATTACTGGTGTTGCATTTCTCTGTTTCTCATGCTTGTTTCTCCTCACCTGTCAAACCACAAGGCTATACACCATACAAAGTTCTGGCGCAGGGGCCAGACTAATGGCAAGTAAAGTGCACAGAGCGTTTCCAAGCTCTTGCACATTATATTCTTCTTGGTACAATCCAGTAAGGCTACCACTTGAAATAATTATCTTCTCTTATTTTTCAACCTTAGCATCTGTTCCAGCTGGCCCTGGAGAGCGGGTGTCATCTTCTCAAGGTTTGGGTCTTGTCCTCAAGAGTCAATCATTGGACTCCTTGACAGAGCGTGTTGTGATGCAACAACAAACCAGATGTTTGGCATTAAAGTCCTGAGGGAAATTGGTGAGGTCACAAATGCATTTAGAGGAATTTCCATTTTATTTCTCAAAGGGCCTCAAACTAAGTCCTTGGTTTTATGTATAGGGGTGAACCTTTTGCATTTGGATTTTTGTAAGTAAAAAAAAGGTCAAATAGCAAAAATTTTATATTGTTCAACCTAATTAAAGCAAATGTGAGCACTAATTCACAGGCAGCAACATAGATTGTTATATGGCAATTCTTCAGAAGCTCAGCCAGAGAGGACCTGGAAGAGAAGATGATGTTCTAATTGTGTGATTACAGAGGTTCTGAGGAGCCTCCTGCCCCTCTTAAACCATCCCCACCTGTGCCCGGAGGGCTGAAATTCAACTCAACTTTTGGGGATCACTGACCCCTTTGATAATCTGCTGAATGCTATGGACCCTCTTCATAGTAATGACCTAATAACATAATTACCACCAATATTAATTGTACACAATGACCTCATTTCACCAACATGAATTATACATACAATACTTAATGCTTATAATCTTTAACCTTTAATGCAAATAAAAAGCACAAAATAGACTTTTTACACAATACACAAGCCAATTACTATTGTAAACTAGAAGTCAGTGATGCTCTGGGAGTAGATCTTTGTGTAAGACAAGCTACATATACAACTACTAAGAAGACAGCCTGGTGACTCACACCTCCCAGCATTCAGCAGCTCACAGACCTACTGAATCCACATTGGTCTTTATATATACCAAGAAATGCCTCTAAAGCCAAAGTAGGGAGCTTAAATAATATAGCCTATAAAGTTAGGTTTTCTCAATCCAAATAGACATGTAGTGGGGCATAACTGAATTTGTCAGAACCTATGATCTATGGCACCAAGTTTGAAAACTTGGGCAACCTTTTTGTGAGTGCGTGCCCAAACCAGCAAAATCTCTGACTCAAAATTCTTCTGCGTGCCAACCCTAATTTTTTGAGAACATGTTACGCCTACTTGATATCTCTTAAGGTGTACGTATGTGAAGAACCTTGAAGAAATAATAAAATTCATTTGAGCGACAAAAACACAGTATATGATGATGGAAAATACATTTATTTTTTAATGTATACATGTACACTGATAGTCTGACTGAAAACTTTATGACTCCGTTTGATATTATCAGTGGGACTTTTGCTGCTGCATCACTGATGACAGAGATTTTACATCAGGTTTATATTTCGTGACCTTCAGAGATATGCACAAGCTACTCCTTTCATCAGTCAGGCTACTCCTATTATGAGACTTAACAAAATTCATCACTGAGAACAAAGATTCACAAGCGTATGTGGATGAAACCAAAACACTGGTCGGATCTAGGAAGGCAGGGAGAGTTAAGGCAGAGGCATAGAAATTGCTCTTCCCCTCTCTCATCAATCCATGTCTATGGTCTTTAAGATAACTTGTTATGTAAAATTATTTATTTATCTAAGATGCACCTACACTGAATTTATCTGAAAAATAAAAAAGTCGATATTAAGAAAAAAATTGTAAATGGAAGATTATAAGAGAGGGTTTCTCGTGCTGGCAAAAGTTACTGGCGTGCCATGTTTGGCACGCGTGCCAGGGGTTGCCCACCCATGTCTTATACTCTCTACCCCACCACACCAGCATTCAGCACCCAGGACAGTGAGAAACCTTAGTAGACAGGGACTAGGACTTAGGACCAGAATTGCTTTAGAGGCACAAGGCAAGAAAAGGCTCTTGTCTTATTCATACCAACCCCACCCTGCAGAGGTAACCACCCTTAACAACTGAGAATGAGTGTTTTAATTTGTTTGAATCTCATAAACTCATAGTACAGGAAGTGAGGCATAAAATTGACTTTATGCAGTGATTTTCCCTTTTTAGGCCAAATTTTCATCTTGTTTGTCTCTTTTTCAGTATGTGCTTCCTATTTTACAATAAGACTGTTGGTCTATCTGACTATCTTCTCCAGATACAATTTCCTGTTGGACTGCAGTCATATCTTACTATCTCCGCTGCTTAGTATTGTCCCTGGCATACACACTGAAAACCATCTTTTGAATGAATAATTAAATAAGTGAAACATTAAGTATTAAAGTCCTACATCTTGAAAATACAATTGCTGTTGATAAGATTTAAGCATGTCAACTGTAAATTTGGCTTCCACAGCAAACATTGACTCAGGTATTATTGTTCAGTTTTGCATATTAAATACACTAATTTTATGCTGTTATTATTCAGTCATAGACAGCTGATAACTCTAGTATCATCTGCCTCTGATTCATAATTCTTAAGGAGCTTACTAAAATAAGCATAAGAAAAATATAGGCTCTTTCTTACAGTCCTGTCATGAGATTTGAGAGATTTCAAACGTCCTTGAGAGATTTCATCTCAGGAAACGGAGGCAACTCCATTTTCAATGGCTTTCTGTTTTTACTGATTTCCTTTCCTAGCCAAGAGGTGTCATCTGGCAGGCAACAGAACATCCCTCTCCCTCCTTGCCTAATTAAAATGTGTCACTTACTCTCCTAAGGAGAAGAAAGTAACACCTGGCAAGAGATTGCCAGATTTAAGCACCAAAAAAAAAAGGTATGAGAATAAGTCACAGCAGCCCTCACTTGTGTGATAATTGATATCCACACTGCACTCAAAGCTCACAGATGCTGAAGGTCTTTTAGGTTAAACACAGAGCCTTTGTGACTCCCACCATTTTTTTTTTATTCAACAATAATTTGATTCTAGTCACAGAAGCACATTAAAATCTTACTTCCAGAAAAATCTCCTCCTGTCATCTTTCCCTCCTCAAGGTGCTCATCATGGGCTGCCATGTTGACAAGCAATTCTAGAATGGAAGATGGACACCTGTCAGAATGGAAGCTTCCAGATTTCATGGTGAGTGAAGCTCGCCTAACCATGCATGGTAAGTTAGAAATGGGCATTTGGTCAAACCTGTATTTAACCAAATGCCAATAAATGCATGAGAAAATATTCAAGATCATTTTAACCAGAGAAAGACAAATTAAAACTAAAATGAAATAATATAGGGGCCTATTAAAATGGCAGGAAAAATAAGTATTGTATGTAGTGCTGGCCAAGAATTTGGGGCATGTCAATTGATTTGTTTTTGTGCCAGTTTATCAACATTTTTAAAAAACCATATGCCTTCTGACACAGTAATTACATTTATAGGAATTTATCCTGAGAAAATGACTAAAAATGTTGATAAGAGATTTAACTGTAAGAGTGTTCATTGCAGCAGTGTAGCAAAAAGATAAATTCCACCTAAATATCCAATAATAGAGAATGTGTTGAGTACATTATGATGCAATGAAATACAATGTAGCCATTTGGAAAACATTATCAAAGTCACCTCAATGACTTTGGGAGATGAATATGCTATATTTTGAATGCCAAAACCAGTTCACAAAACATCTCTAGGAAATTAAGTATGGTACTATTATATACATAAAAATATATACTATAGAATAGATAACAGTGATAATATATTTTATAGGTGGAATTATGGCTGCTTTTAATCTACTTTTGGCTCATCTGATCACCTTCTTTCTCTACAATGAATATGAATCCCATGTGTAAATAAGAGTTATCCAAAATTAAATGCATTAGAATGCAGCGCACATGCCCTGGAAATCCCACCAAGCCAAAGAGCTTCAGAGCCTTTGAAATCTGATCATGATGGGTACATCCCACAAATCCCCTATGTTAAGGATGGCGGCATGCACTGGGACAGTTACAGAAAGCAGGGAGGTGAGTTCTGCCCTGTTTTCAAGGCAAAGCCCCAGGAATAAGCAGAGGCTTTCAGAGAGGCATTTGAGGCGAGCTTTTCTGTGCTCTCTGAAGTCAATCTTTTTGGTTAAGTCCTTGAAAGCCACTCTTCAAAAGCACAATAAATGTTTACGCTTTCACATTTGAAAACTCTACAAAATGGTGTGGGAAATAATCATATCTTATGCTGTCAGAGTAGAAGTGAACTACAAAGACTCACACCTTTGGCAAACTACAATGTTGCTCAATCTTTTGGGAAACAGTTTAGCAAATACCTACATAGAGAGAGGTCTAGGTAGTCCAATGGAAAGCCTAAGGGTGTTGAAGTCTGACAGACCGCAGTTTACATCCCAGTGCAGCCTCTTACTAGCACTGTGACCTTGAGCAAGTTACTTAACTTCTCGGAGCCTCAGTTTTCTCATCTTCAAAATGGGAATATACTAGTGCTATCTCCGATGATAATGAGGGAATTAATATAATATATGTAAACACCTGGTAGCATAGTGCCTGGCACTGAACAGACACTTAACAATTGGGGGTAATTATTATAACAATGTCTATTTTTGCCACCGGACACTGAGTTCACTGAGTGCTGACTCTGGGACGCTCATGTGTGACCATTCAGGACTTAGAGTGCAGTAGACCCTCAGTAAGTGTTTGGTAAGTTAATTGCTCATCTCTTAATTTGTTCTTAGCCTTTGACCCAGGAATTAAATACTGGAATTTACTCTGTGGAAATCATCCAAAAGGAAAAAAGAATTGAAGGCATCTATTTTTTCAAAGCAATATTGCCGATAATGGAGAAAATCAGAAATAAGCCACAAAAAGGAAGGATGGTTAAATAAATCAGGATGTCGCCATAGTGTGAAATATCATATGATCATTAAATGTGATGACTCTGATATCTACGTAACAACATGGCAAACTGATATGATGTTGCAGATACCGAACTGCAGCTGTGCTCTGAGGGACTGAGCTGTGAAGCAGGGAGCGTAGGGACCAACACCAGCAGAGAACTCAAGAAATGAAAACAGCCCTAACCGGTTTGGCTCAGTGGATAGAGCGTCAGCCTGCAAACTGAAAGGTCCCAGGTTCGATTCCAGTCAAGGGCATGTACCTTGGTTGCGGGCACATCCCCAGTAGGAGGTGTGCAGGAGGCAGCTGATCGATGTTTCTAACTCTCTATCCCTCTCCCTTCCTCTCTGTAAAAAAATCAATAAAATATTTTTTTTTTTTTTAAAAAAAGAAAGAAATGAAAACAGTTGGCAGAATACAACCAAGATGGCCACGTAGGTAAACTTGGTCATCACATCCTCCCACAACCACATCAAAATTACAACTAAAATACACAACAACCATTATTCAGAACTGCCTGAAATCTGGCTGAATGGAAGTCCTACAACTAGAGAATTAAAGAAGAAGCCCATTGAGACTGGTAGGAGAGGTGGAGGTGGGGAAAGGGCTGGTCCGACACCCACATGTGGCGTTTTTTTAATCGGGAGGGATATCTTGGCTGTGTAAGCCTCCCGTGAGGAGCAAGGGGTCCCAGCCCCACACCAGAGCCTCAGCCCAGGGTTTCACAGCTGGGAAGAGAAGTTCCTGTAACTCCGGACTATAAAATTCAGCGGGGATTGTGGCTGAATGACATAGAGGCTGCTGGCGTCCCCGGCAGTTCTTAAAGGCCCAGCACACAGACTTATTCAGACTCACTCCCGCTGAGCTCCAGCACTGAGGCAGCAACTAGAAAGGATTCAGGGACATACGGAGAGGAACTAAATTGTCTGGCATCAGGAACTCGGGTGCAGACACGGTGAGCGCCAAAGCCCCACTGAAGCAAGTCCTGCTCCATAGGGTGTCTCCTGCACAACAACTGTTTGCTGTAGTTGCAGCTGGTCCTCACAGCCAATTGGCCTGAGGATCAATTACTCCCAGTGATACCAACAGCAATCAAGGCTCAACTACAACAAGACGGTTTACACAGGGCCACACCTAGAGTGCCCAGCTCAGGTGACTGGGAAGGCTGAGCCACTGGGCCCTACAAGAAACCTACTACACAAGGCCACTCTACCAATTCCAGGACACATAGCAGCTCCACCTAATACATAGAAACAAACACAGGGAAGCAGCCAAACTGCAGAGACAAAGAAACATGTCACAAATGAAAGAACAGAAGAAATCTCCAGAAAAAAGACTAAAGGAAATGGAAGAAAGAAAACTAATAGATATAGAGTTCAAAACAATGGTTATAAGGATGCTCAAGGAACCTAATGAGAGCTTCAAGGGACTTAGTGAGAATTTCAGGGATCTTAGTGAGAACATCAAAGATATGAAAAAGGACTAGTCAGAAATGAAGGCTACAGTAACTGAAATGAAGACTAATTTACAGGGAATCAACAGTAGAGTAGAGGACACCAAGAATCGAATCAGCAATTTGGAATATGAGGAAGCAAAACACACTCAATCCAAAGAGCAAAAAGGAAAAAGAATTCAAATATATGAAGATAGTATAAGGAGGCTCTGGGACAACTTCAAGCTTACCAACATTTGTATCACGAGGGTACTGAAAGGAGAAGTGAGAAAACAAGATATTGAAACCCTATTTGAAGAAATAATGACAGAAAACTTCCCCTACCTGGTGGAAGAAATAGACTTACAAGTCCAGGAAGTGCAGTGAGTTCCAAACAAGATGAATCCAAAGAGGCCCACACCAAGACACATCTTAATTAAAATGCCAAGGGTTAAAGACAAAGAGAGAACCTTAAAAGCAGCAAGAGAAAAGCAGTTAATTACCTACAAGGGAGTGCCCATATGACTATCAGCTGATTTCTCAACAGAAACTTTGCAGACCAGAGGGAATGGCAAGAAATATTCAAAGTGATGAATAACAAGGACCTACAACCAAGATTATTCTACCCAGAAAAGCTATAATTTAGAATTGAAAGTCAGGTAAGAGCTTCATAGACCAGAAAAAGCTAAAGGAGTTCATCACTACCAACCCAGTATTACATGAAATGTTGAAGGATCTTCTAGAACAGTGCTTCTCAACCTTGGCTGCACATTAGAATCACCTGGGAATCTTTTTAAAATCCTGATTTCTGGGCCTCATCCTCCGGAAATTCTGTTTCTTTGTTACTAATGTTGTGGCCCCACCCCATAACAAAGAAACAGAATTTCTGGAGGATGAGGCCCAGAAATCAGGATTTTAAAAAGATTCCCAGGTGATTCTAATGTGCAGCCAAGGTTGAGAACCACTGGTATAAAGCCAAGTCGGTGGTTTGGTTTCTTAGCAATCATGCTTATACTCCACACCAAATCTCACAGTTCACCAGGTGAAGTTACTGTTTTATTACATCAATAATTGAATCTAAAAATCAAAATAAATGAACAAGGAATCTAATGAACAAAATAAACTGATGAATAAAATAGAACCAGAGGCATGGAAACATGGAACTGACTGACGAATCTCAGAGGGAAGGGGAGAGGGTGAGGCCAGAAGAGATTAACCAAAGAACTAACTTATATGCATATATGCATTACCTGTGGACACAGACCATAGGGTGGTGAAGGCCTGGGGCAGGGCAGGAAGGGGGTAGAGGGGGACAATGGGGGGACTATAGGGGGACATCTGTAATACTCTCAATAGTAAAGATTTTTTAAAAATTAAGTCAAATTATGTTTTCTGCTTAAAACCCACATTCATATGCAAATCAAAAGTTTTTACCATTTTCTCTTTTAAAACAGAAGACTATCAAAAATAAAATAATAATAAAAGAAGAAAAAGAAAACAGTTGGCATGTTAGGGGATGGAACAGTGGGTGGACATGAATTTTTTTCCCATCTACTGTTGTTATTATACTGTTTTACAATAAAGAAAATTCACAGTGAGATATTCAACAATATCATGTGGAACAATAAAGTCATTAGGCCATTATTCTCCTTCAATTTCTCAGTAAGAGTTCAGAACCCTGTCTTCCCAAGCAGAGTCCTGTAGAAATGGGTGATGAGGACTAAATGTTTGGACCAAAACAAAACAAAAAAGGAAACCAGGAAAGGTTTGAACCCATAGTAACTCTCAAAAGCTGCCTCAGGGACCCTGAGCAACATTGAGTAGAGTTGGGGATGGATAAAGGAAGAGAAGGCACCAAAGTTCGAGAGAAAGCAAAACATTTAGGATGAGGTTCCAAAGACCTTTGTCACAACTTGTTGTTTATCACAACCTTTCCAGGCCCGTCCTTTATCTCCTTCCTAATCATAATCTCCAATGTTAACAGGAAGGGAGAAACAGGGGCTTAAGCCAATACTCTGTTCCCTCATGCCAACAAACACTTTCTCCTGCTAGAAACACCTAAAACAGAACTCATTTTATAAATGCTGGGTGGCCACAATACTTGAGGTGCCCTGAGAGGTAAATCCTATTAGGAAAGTAAGGTGGAGCTACTCGCCTTCCTCTGAGGCTCAGCCAATCACAGGGTGGAGCTGGCATCATAGATGCAGAGAAGAACCCAGGACTGAGGTCAAGTGAACTGAGATCCAGGCCTGGCTCTGCCCTGTTTGACACTTTGCCCCGGGTCAGTTACTGCCCTCAGTTTTCTCATCTGTAAAGTGGGATGGTAGAACAAGAATCTTGATGACCTCCAGGTCCAACAGTCTGTGGCTTCAATGTTTTCTGAATCCCTAAAAAAAAAATACAAAAATTAATATATCTATCCAAGACCCAGTGACAGGAACTGTGAATGTGAAAGCTTTTCTTATGCCCGCTGCCTTGCACTTCTGTGGCTCTTGAGAGCTTAGTAAGCACATCCACATACATCATCCTCCTAAGAATTGTAAGGACACATTGCTACATCCTTTTCCAGCTGGAAAAAATGGAGGGTAGAGCAGCTTAAATAGCAGAATCAAAGCTCAGATTCAGGTCTTCAAGTCCAAAGTGAATCTTCTGTTCATGACAAACTGGAATCTCAAGAATTGGGACAATCACTGAGTGTTTTTGGAGAGCCCAGATGTGCTGAGGGCAGGACTTAGGGAAAAGACAAATGTGTAGAAAGGGGGGAAACGGAGGCAAGGAGAGAGTCCAGAAAGCAACTAAGGATGGTGGGGTGGGGCCACAGCTAACTTCAACTTCTTTCATCTCCCAAGGGTTCAGGGCATTCGGCAATCCAACAGTAGAGCCCTTGTTGAGTCAGGTGATAACTGTGCAGAGGCCTCCTGTTGATGGAAATAATTGAGCACACATTGTAAAGGCCTCACTCTCGTCTCCTTCACATTTAATTTAACAACGCTTTGACACATTCTGTCCAAATCAGATGCCTCATCGTTCCTTTGTTCATTGGAGGAAATTAAAGTCTGGAAAAGAAGACAAGTTCTGGTTTGCTGATGTGTTTTATATTTGATCATAGGAAGGTCATTAAAATGCACTTCCAGCTCCTGCAGGAATTTACATTTGAAGCAAAGTTAATTTACGTCTTCGCCCGATGATCCTCACTGGTGTTCATCTATTAATGACCTGTATACTCGTGTATTCTGGAAGGTGCTTCACTAGGGGGGACACAGGAGAGTATGTATAACATAATCCCATTCAGAGCAGGTGCTTGAGCTGGCCCCCAGGTCTCCAGCCTTCCCAGTCACCCTTTCCTGTGACACCCCAATAGCACGATTCAAGCTTTCATCCTCCAGCATGAAGCCCAGCGAGCTCCCAACATTTCCAAAGATTCCGAAGGAGCCCAGGTTATGCCATTCTCCAGCCAGTGAGAATGTCCTTTTACTTTTATATGCAAAGCAGCTCAGTGCCTCTTAGCTTCCACCTCTCCCTGTGGACTGGGCTCTGGACCTCGTCTCTGCTTTTTCAAAAAGCTTATGAAAGGGCTTTGTTTTCCTGAAGGAAAGATCATTCTCTTCCTAGAACAAGGGACACGTACAGCTGACAGCTTTTGAAAGATTCATTTTTTTTTTCTTTTTCTGCTAGAACGACATACAGATCGAGAAATTGATGGTAACATTTGAATAGAAGAGAGTTTAGAAGGCTCCAAGGCCATCTTCTAAGGGTGATCTTTTAAATCTGGTGAGTGGGATTGAGGGAGAAGAGGTCAGGGATAAATGTTGCTATTTTATTTGGCACTTTACATTATAATAGAATAAGGGCATTATATTATAAATACATTCTTTGCCATTCTTCTCTCTCCTCTCTTTTAAGGAGGTTGGACCTAGGGATTGCACTATCTTCTCTTTTTTTAAAAATATGTTTTTATTGTCCTAGCCTGTTTGGCTCAATGGATAGAGGGTCAGCCTGTGGACCAAAGGGTTCCAGGTCCAATTCTGGCCAAGAACACTTACCTTAGTTGCAGGTTCCTCCCTAGCTGGGCCCCGGTTGGGGCTTGTGCAAGGGGCAACCAATTGATGTGTTTCTCTCACATCGATGTTTCTCTCTGTCTTTCCCTCTCCCACTCTCCCTTAAAAAATTAATGGAAAAATACCTCAGGTGAGGATTAACAAAAAAATAAAAATATGTTTTTATTGATTTCAGAGAGAGGAAGGGAGAGGGATAGAAACATCAATAATGTGGGGATTGAGCCCACAACCCAGGCCTGTGTCCTGACCAATCAATCTGTGACCGGGAATCAATCTGTGACCTTCTGGTTCATAGATCCACACTCAACCACAGAGCCACACGAACTGGATGCACTATCTTAACAAAAAGAAAGGGTGGGGGCTGGGGGAAGGATGGTCTGCTTGGAGATGACAAGAGGAGGGGAGAGAATTTGGGAACAGCTTTTGTGAGAACCCTGGGAAAGAGAGACACCGCTAAACATGACTTGGGTAATGAAGCCACGTGTTGTGCATGTGGCATCCTTCCCAGGACCCTTCAGGCAGGTATGTTGGTTTTTTTTCAAGAGCAGACGTGTTTCACTTTTAAAAGTGCTGGTTTTGTGTGGTGGACGTGGTAGGGATTTCACAGGGAAACACTCAGAGACCCACCGCAGCCCTCCCGGAGCTCCACATCTGAGGCGGCACCGCTGAGCGGAAAGTGCCAAGATGTCCCTCCCTCTGGGATGGGCTTTGCACGTGCTGCCCCTCTCTCACCTGGCTGCCTGGCCATCCACAAAATTAGCTGGGCAGGAAATGCAATCCAACAGCAGTACCATGAAGTCTCCTTTGAATCCCCACCTTTGGGGCTTTCTGACTTTCCAGGATATTGGTAACTTTTGCATTCTGTGCAAAGGGTTAGCTCTTTGGAATTAGCCAGGCCTGGGTTAGAATCATAGTGCTGTTGACTTCTGCCTGTGTGCTTTTCCACAAGTCTTTTTATTTTTAACAGTATTGAGCCTGTTTTCTCATCTGTTTGAGGATTGGTGGCTTTTTAAAGATTAGAGATAATGTTCTAAAAATAATCATTAAACATGTATCTAGATAGCCTAAGTGACTGTTACAACGGAATGACTAGAATGACCGGTTACTATGATGCGCACTGACCACCAGGGAGCAGATGCTCAACGCAAGAGCTGCTCCCAGCCTGCAGGCCCCGATCGCCAATGGGGCCCACCAGCCAACCTCCCTCCCCCTGGCCAGCATTCTTAACAAAAAGAAAGGGTGGGGGCTGGGGGAAGGATGGTCTGCTTGGAGATGACAAGAGGAGGGGAGAGAATTTGGGAACAGCTTTTGTGAGAACCCTGGGAAAGAGAGACACCACTAAACATGACTTGGGTAATGAAGCCACATGTTGTGCATGTGGCATCCTTCCCTGGACCCTTCAGGCAGGTATGTGTGTTTTTTTTTCAAGAGCAGACATGTTTCACTTTTAAAAGTGCTGGTTTTGTGTGGTGGACGTGGTAGGGATTTCACAGGGAAACACTCAGAGACCCACCGCAGCCCTCCCGGAGCTCCACATCTGAGGCGGCACCGCTGAGCGGAAAGTGCCAAGATGTCCCTCCCTCTGGGATGGGCTTTGCACGTGCAGCCCCTCTCTCACCTGGCTGCCTGGCCATCCACAAAATTAGCTGGGCAGGAAATGCAATCCAACAGCAGTACCATGAAGTCTCCTTTGAATCCCCACCTTTGGGGCTTTCTGACTTTCCAGGATATTGGTAACTTTTGCATTCTGTGCAAAGGGTTAGCTCTTTGGAATTAGCCAGGCCTGGGTTAGAATCATAGTGCTGTTGACTTCTGCCTGTGTGCTTTTCCACAAGTCTTTTTATTTTTAACAGTATTGAGCCTGTTTTCTCATCTGTTTGAGGATTGGTGGCTTTTTAAAGATTAGAGATAATGTTCTAAAAATAATCATTAAACATGTATCTAGATAGCCTAAGTGACTGTTACAACGGAATGACTAGAATGACCGGTTGCTATGATGCGCACTGACCACCAGGGAGCAGATGCTCAATGCAAGAGCTGCTCCCAGCCTGCAGGCCCCGATCACCAATGGGGCCCGCCAGCCCACCTCCCTCCCCCTGGCCAGCAGGTCCCAATCGCCCAATCGGGGCTAGGCCCTGGGCTGGGACAGGGAACTGGGGAGTGGGTGGTGGTGGACGCAGGCAGCAAGGGAAGGAGAAGGGGGGGAAGGAGGGGAGGTGGGGAACCGCACGGTGGCAGCGCAAGGTGGCGGCACACAGGGAAGGAGGGGGGGAGTCGGGGAAGCAGGGAACCACGTGGTGGCGGCACATGGGCAGTGAGGGAAGGAGGAGGCAGGGAGGCGGAGAATCAAATGGGCCCAGATCACCAGCCAGGCCTAAGGACCCCACCTGTGCACAAATTTCATGCACCAGGCCTCTAGTATTCAATAATATGTAACTAATTATATAAAACCTTACAAATGACCAGAGCTGGCTATCACATGAATGTTTTTCTGAACTTATCAAAAATCCATTGAAGCCATGTAGAGAGTGTAAAATTAAAAATTTTTAAAAAATTTTAAAACCTGTGAGGAAAAAGTGCCTCACTTCTAGGAGGTTTTAATCTGGTTGGGATGAAATACATACATGTTAAACAGTCATTAAGAACACAGGACTACAAATGCTGAGTATTTGACATACCGGGGAAAACATCACTGAAATGAATAGTTTGGAGACATTTATCCTGCTTGGTGCTCTCTCAGCTTCCTGGATCTGCAGTTTGGTGTCTGACATTTATTTGGGGACATTCTCAGTCATTGCTTCCATTTTTTTCTGCTATTTCCTCTTTCTTCTCCTTCTGGGATTCCCATTACATGTATGTTACATCTCTTGTAGTTGTCCCACAGTCCTTGATATTCTGTTTTGATGTTTCAGTCTTTGTTCTCTTTGTTTTTCAGTTTGGGAGTTTCTATTGAATAGCCTCAAGCTCTGAGATTCTTTCCTCAGCCCTGTTAAGTCTACTAATAAGCCCATCAAAGGCACTCTTCATTTCTGTTACAGTGTTTTTTTACCACTGGCATTTCTTCTTGGTTCTTTCTTGGGATTTCCATCTCTCTGCTTATATTGCCCATCTGTTCTTGCGTGCTGTCTGCTTTTTTTATCCAGGGGAGCCCTTTGCATATTAATCATAGGTATTTTAAATTCTGAGTCTCATAATTCCAACATTTCTGCCATGTCTGGTTCAGATATTTATTTGCTCTATCTCAGTGATTCCCAAAGTGGGCGCTAATTCTTCTTGGTTCTTTCTTGGGATTTCCATCTCTCTGCTTATATTGCCCATCTGTTCTTGAGTGCTGTCTGCTTTTTTATCCAGTGGAGCCCTTTGCATATTAATCATAGGTATTTTAAATTCTGAGTCTCATAATTCCAACATTTCTGCCATGTCTGGTTCAGATATTTATTTGCTCTATCTCTTCAATTCAAATTGTGGAATTTTTTTTGCCTTTTGGTCTGCTTTGTCATTTTTTCTTGATAGCCAGGCATGATGTACCAGGTAAAAGGAACTGTTGTGAATGGCCTTTAGTACTGTGGTTGTAATGGGGGAGGGGGGGGAGAAGAGTTCTAGAGTCCTATGATTGTATCTCGGTCTTTTAGTAAGCCGACTCTCTGGACTGTGAACTTCACAAGTGTTTCTCAGTTTTCTCCCCCTTATGTGGGACAGGATGGCTAAAGTGGCTATTTCCCTTCTGCCACCTGGAAGGCTGGAGCTGCCTGGAGTTGAGTATTTCCCTTCCCTGGTCAGTTAGACTCCGATAATAACACAACAGCCGACTCTAGTTACCGAGTGTCCCTGAGGACAAGCCTTGTGAAGAAGGACAGAGTGGTCGAGCACATTTCAAAATGATCCCTTTTTTCTCTCCCTGCTGAGAGCACGAGGGGATTTTTCTCTGATATTTTTACTATGGGAACATGGTCAAGCTCACAAAATTGGGAATTTTTTAGAATATGTTTTTATTGATTTAAGAGAGAGAGGAAGGGAGGATAGAGAGATAGAAACATTGATCAGCTACCTCCTGCTCATCCCCTACTGGGGATCAAGCCCAAAATTTTTTTAGAATATGTTTTTATTGATTTAAGAGAGAGAGAATGGAGGATAGAGAGATAGAAACATCAATCAGCTATCTCCTGCCCGCCCCCTACTGAGAATCAAGCCCAAAATCTGGGCCTGGGCCCTGACCAGGAATCGAACTGGTGACCTCTTAATTCATGGGTCAGCATTCAACCACTGAGCCACACCAGCCAGGCCCAAATCAGGAATTTTAAATCCTCAGAGTCGTCCACGCTGAGCTTCCAGCAATTCATTGACTGCAGTTCTAGTATTCCTACCCAGCACTGGTTCCCGGGCAGCTGACCAGGAATCAAACTGGTGACCTCTTAGTTCATGGGTCGACATTCAATCATTCAATCACTGAGCCACACTGGCCAGGCCCAAATCAGGAATTTTAAATCCTCAGAGTTGTCCACGCTGAGCTTCCAGAAATTCGTTGACTGCAGTTCTGGTATTCCTACCCAGCACTGGTTCCCGGGCAGTCTCTGAGTCTCTGCTCAGATTGGTTGTTGTGCTCAGTATTCACCTGTCTGTCTTACCAATCATGAGGGCAGCAGTTTGCCATCTCCTTGCCTCTCTTTCGAATCCTAGAAGAGTTGATGATTTTTTTCAGTTTATTCAGTTTATTCAATTGTTAGGACGGAGTGGGGACTACCAAGTTCTTTACATGCAGAGCTATCAATTTGTTTTTTTTCCATCACTGTTTTAATAACATTTGTCTGCTTGTTTTTACATTGTTATTATGGGGAATGTCAGACATACAGAAAAGTTGAGAGACTAGTATAATGAACCTGGACACCCAGATTCAACAATGAACCTCATGGACATGGTATGAACTCATGGACAAATCCAAGATAGTTTGTCTATAAACAGTGCAGTATGTATCTCTAAAAGGTAAAGACTCCAAACTATAACCACAGTATTGTTACAGCACCTAAAAAATAATAGCAATTCCATGAAAATCATTAAACATCCAGCTATTGTTTCAATATCTTAATTGTTTCACAAATTTAACATTTTGTTTGTTTAAATTGGTAACCAAATAAGATGCATAAGTTTCAAGTAGTTGATATTTTTATATAGTTTTTTTAATTTAACAAACTTGAAAATTATAGGTAAGTTTGTTACTTTAGGACCATAAAAAGGTACAATTCTATTTGTTCACAAATTGTTTGGGAAGTATAGTATGTCAGATAGAATAAACTTAATAAATTTAATTTTTAATTATTTTTGTCATGAGTGGAGCAACCAGCTGCTGATCTCTAAGGAAGATGTCATCTCTAATTCTCACCAAATTGTGAGAAGCAAGAAAATACTTTAGAATTGAAGAAACCATCAACATTATAGCAAAGAAAAAGAGGTTTTATCTTCTGAGCCTAATTCCTTTTGTCATATGTCAAGCAGCCATTCTAGAAAAGGAAATAAGAGGGGAAAAGAAGATATGTCTCTTTATATTAAATTTGTGTTACATAAAAGTTTGCTTAATCCATTCTTCTTTCTGAACTATAATATACAACATATGGGGAGTGGAGTATCAGTTAGAAGTGTATTTAACCACAAATAATAGGAAGAGAAGCTTGAATACATAGGGATTTGTTTTCTTCCCGTCGTCCACGCTGAGCTTCCAGCAATTCATTGACTGCAGTTCTAGTATTCCTACCCAGCACTGGTTCCCGGGCAGCTTCTGAGTCTCTGCTCAGATTGGTTGTTGTGCTCAGTATTCACCTGTCTGTCTCACCAATCTTGAGGGCAGCAGTTTGCCGTCTCCTTGCCTCTCTTTCGGATCCTAGAAGAGTTGATGATTTTTTTCAGTTTATCCAGTCTATTCAATTGTTAGGACGGAGTGGGGACTACCAAGTTCTTTACATGCAGACCTATAATTTGTTTTTTTCCTGTTAGCTCCATCACTTTTTTTAATAACATTTGTCTGCTTGTTTTTACATTGTTATTATGGGGAATGTCAGACATACAGAAAAGTTGAGCGACTAGTATAATGAACCTGGACACCCAGATTCAACAATGAACCTCATGGACATGGTATGAACTCATGACAAATCCAAGATAGTTTGTCCATAAACAGTGCAGTATGTATCTCTAAAAGGTAAAGACTCCAAACTATAACCACAGTATTGCTACAGCACCTAAAAAATAATAGCAATTCCATGAAAATCATTAAACATCCAGCTATTGTTTCAATATCTTAATTGTTTCACAAATTTAACATTTTGTTTGTTTAAATTGGTAACCAAATAAGATGCATAAGTTTCAAGTAGTTGATATTTTTATATAGTTTTTTTAATTTAACAAACTTGAAAATTATAGGTAAGTTTGTTACTTTAGGACCATAAAAAGGTACAATTCTATTTGTTCACAAATTGTTTGGGAAGTATAGTATGTCAGATAGAATAAACTTAATAAATTTAATTTTTAATTATTTTTGTCATGAGTGGAGCAACCAGCTGCTGATCTCTAAGGAAGATGTCATCTCTAATTCTCACCAAATTGTGAGAAGCAAGAAAATACTTTAGAATTGAAGAAACCATCAACATTATAGCAACGAAAAAGAGGTTTTATCTTCTGAGCCTAATTCCTTTTGTCATATGTCAAGCAGCCATTCTAGAAAAGGAAATAAGAGGGGAAAAGAAGATATGTCTCTTTATATTAAATTTGTGTTACATAAAAGTTTGCTTAATCCATTCTTCTTTCTGAACTATAATATACAACATATGGGGAGTGGAGTATCAGTTAGAAATGTATTTAACCACAAATAATAAGAAGAGAAGCATAGGGATTTGTTTTCTTCCCGTTACAAGAAGTCCAGGGTTCTTGAGTCCAAGGTTGGGATAGCTGTTCTACAGTGTCATCATGGACCTAAGCTGCTTCTAACTTCCTGCTCTGCCTCCTTTTGTGTGGTTTAGTCTTCATGGTCACAAAGTGGCTGCTGCAGCACCAAGCATAGTCTCCACAGCCTAGCCATGAAGAAGAAAGAAGGGCAGAGAATGAAGGGCAGAGGTCTTTCTCATAATGAGCTTTTGCCTTTTTGTTGGGAAAAAGAGGTTCCTCCCTGCAATGAAATTCTGATGCTAACTACCTGGAGTTAGGTCTGACTTCACAGGTTAAGGGCATAGTCCTTCACAAGACTACCCTCACCTCAGATATCAGCCACAAGCTTGCGGGTTCCCAGGCCACCTATACTTCTGACCAACTGGATACAAAGTCAGGGGCTCCTACTATACTCTCAGGTTCAATAATTTGCCGCGGTAATTCGCAGAACTCAGGAAAGCACTATGCCTGCAATTACAGTTTTATTACAGCAAAAGGATACAAATCAGAACCAGCCAAAGAGGAGACCCATTGAGCAAGGTCTGGGAGGATCCCAAATGCAAAGCATCTGTATCCTCAGGATGCACCACCCTCCAGGTATCACCAACCAGGGAACCTCATCAGAGCTTTGGGTAGTCAGAGTGTTTATTGGCGTCTCATTACACAGACATGATCGACAGGCTCATTGGCCACATGACTGAACTCAATCTCCAATTCCCACAAAGACCAGACTGATATCATGTGGCTCAAAGACCCAACCCTCTAAACATGAGGATGGTCTTTCTAGCAAGGCCAGCTCCATCCTGAAACTATTTAGGGGCCCACCATGAGTCACCTCATTAACATAAACTCAGGTGTGAATAGCAAAGACACTGATCACTCTCGGGAAATTCCAAGGGTTTAAAGTCTCCCTAATCAGGAACTGAGGACAAGGAGCCAAATTCTTTACTGTACACATTCCTACATCTCTTTGGCTGGACCTGTGTGGCAGGGCCACCCCTGGCTGTCAGAGAGGCTGGGAGACTGAGTTTTTACTTTTAGAGCCTCTGAGGTAGAAGCAGACAAGGGGAACATGGATGGAAGTGAAATTGACTCAGTCAGCCCACAATGTCTGCCATAACCATCAACTGTTTGGACACTTGAAAACTAGTTTTGTTCGGATTAAAACAAACTCCCTTTCCTGTTACATGGGACTTTATTTCCTAAAATGTTATTTTTATAACCATAAATCTATCATCTCTAACTGGTTGCAGAAATTCCCACAGTCTTTGACCCAATGAATCTCAGAGAAGAAGCTTGGACAGTGTGATCCACTTTTGTTGAACTAAGAGTAATTTCTTAAGGTTGTACAGCTTTTATAATTTGCAAAGCATAGTGTGCCCCTGTGAAGACATGCAGCACCAGGGAACAAGCCAGGTGGAGCTAACTGTGCCAGAGTCACCAAACCTGAGATGTAAGTAATAACACCCCAGAGTCTGTGGGAGAATTCAATAACAGAGCGTAGCTGAAACACCTGAGCCAGTGCCTGACACCCAAAATTATTTACCATCAGTCCCATAGTGACCCTTACCAAGGTCACTCTCCACACTTCCCAAGTTCATTTCCAAGTCACGGCTTGAACCAAGTCGTCCAACTGTAAATCCAAAACTCTATCTAGGACACCAGTCTGGTTCCCCACATTTACCACTTGGTGAACCAAGAACCCATCCCCCCACAGGAAAGGCATCTAGGTAAAGAGGTAATCCCAAATTGTTCGTATATGTAGTCCCTGGAATTCCCAGAGATAATAAATATCCCCAACACGTGATGAGGCTGTCAACATTTTAGTATGTACTCTCACCGATTTAATGTTAAAAACCTATTAAGAAGAACAAAATCATTCTATCCAAGCCTCAAAAGACTTCTGTGATTAATATCCTCCCATGTGAACTACTGAGAAAGAGCCAAGCTAAAGAAGCCTCTCTGCATGGTAATCAGCCATTGTCACATCTCCGCTCCGAGTAAGGAGGGGAAGCTGTGTTTAACGATGTGAAAAGTGCTTTTTAGTGCCTCAGCTTCAAGACTCGGGCTGTCCAAACAAGCATTCATTTCCCCCACCAGTCCCCATCGCTGCTTGAAGTGGACGCTGTACAGATGTTTTACAAAAATGCTTCCCCTTCTACTCTTCGTCGTCAGCAGCCTACATGTTTTTGGCAGCAGCTGCCAAAGAAACAGATGAGATGGAATAGCCCAGAACGGAAGAGGATGCTCCTGGGCTTTGTGGGTCTGCCTCTGAAAGAGTGTGCCCTTTGCATAAAGTCAGGGCCGCAGAAAGGCCAAACCACTCCTGGAACCTACTCCTCCTCTCTCCATTTGCTACATTAAAAAAAAAACAAAAAAAAAAAACAAGCTCCCGGTCCAGAGCTAGAGATGAGGGTATGTTTATTTTATAAGTTGTTACTGAGCCTCCACCCTCACATAAGAACTCTCCTACTTAAATATGTTCATTTTTTTAAATTGCTTTGGGAGAGAGAGAGATAGAAACATGGATTGGGCTGTCCTGCTGCCTCCTGCACACCTCTAACCTGACCTCAACCGGAGCACGTGCCCTGACCTGGAATTGAACTGGTGGTGACCTCTTGGTGCATGGGACAACCAACTAAGCCACACTGGCCGGGCAGAACTCCCCTAAACTCTAGATCTAGGCAACCTCAACTAGAGATGTGCACAGGTCAGCAAATGGTCCCCTGGCCACAGGTAAATATCCTTTTAAATTGAGCCAGACACAACTAGCTTTAAAAAGTAATTATGAAGCAGCACATCTCAACTAGGTCTCTGTCAGCATGTAGAATCTTAATGGAAGGAAGGGAGGGAGGGAGAAGGGGAGACAAGAACATTCTATTTCCCATTTAACTATTTGATGACTATTTATTGAACCCTTTCACATCGAGGCAGATATGTGGCAAACCCCAGTCTCTCTAACCCAAACCCATGCTTTTTCAACCATGCTTAAATAAATTAATATGGTTTTAATTAAATGACTAAGAATTTACATTCCAAATAGATTAATAAATATTTACTCCCCTTAAACTTAATATTGTTTAATAAAATAGGTACTATAAGGCCCCACAATAAATATTATTGCATCTTACTGAAAGAACTGGCACTAACCCACGCTAACATGGGTCCTAGGATGCACTAAATTATAATCTTTCTTTAAATTAAGCTGAAGACCTATGGCACCTCCTTATTAAGGGGGTATGACAGAGACTGCTAGTTGTCACCCAAATCCCATCCCTTAGTAAAAGAACCCTAATTTTTTGGCAGGCACATTACCACCTAGCTAAGATCACATTTTTTTAAATCTCCCTTGCAGATTGCTGTGGTCATATGACCCATTTTGGGTCAATGAGATGTAAGAAGCATTATGTGCTATTTCCAGGAATTCTCCTTTTAAAAAAGGAATCCAGACCCTTCCTTTCCCTTTCCCCATCCTACTGCCTAGAACACAGCCTGTCACTTTCTCCAAAAAAGCCAGCCATGATCTTGATAAGGATTGTCAGGACTGTGTTGAACCCGTAGATCAGTTTGGGTAGTACAATACTGCCATCTCAACAATATGAAGTCTTCTCACTCATGAACAGGATGTCTTTCCACTTATTTAGATCGTTAATTTCTTTCAATGGCATTTTATAGTTTGCATTATACAAGTCTGACATGTATTTTGTTAAACTTATTTCTAAGTTTTTTATTCTTATTGATGCTATTGTCAATGGAATTATTTTCTTAATTTCATTTTCTGATTGCTTTATCACAAGTGTATAGAAACACAAATGATATGTGTAGATGGATCTGGTATCTGGCTCCTTGATAAACTTATTTATTAGTTTTAATAAATTTTAGATTTCTTAGGATTTTTTATGTATACATGATCATATCATCTGGAAATAGTATCTTAATGCTTCCTTTAATATCTGGATGCCTTTTATTTATTTTTTTTCTTCCCTAGTGTTCTTGGTTAGAATCTCCAGTACAATGATGAATAGTAGTGACAATGGACATCCTTGTCTTGTTCATGACCTTAAAGGCAAAGCATTCAGTTTTATGATGAAGTATGATAATAGCCATGGATTTTTCACAGATGTCCGTTATCAGGTTGAGGAAATTCCCTTCTCTTCCTAGTTTGTTGAGTGTTTTTATTATGACAGAATGTTGTATTTTGTAAAATGTTTTTTCTGTGTCCCATGTGCTTTTGTATCAGTTATTTATTGCTGTGTAACAACCCAAAATTTAGTAACTTAAAACAACATCTCTTTTACTGACTCCATTCTGTAGGTCAGCAATTTGGGCTAGACTTAGCAAGATTTTTCTTCTCCTGGTTGTACCTTGAGCTGGGGCTGGATAGTCTAAGAGGGCCTCTCTCACAGCCCTAGCAGTTGGTGCTGTCAGCTGGGTCTTTGTTCACATCGTTTGTCATCTTCAAGGTGACTAACCCAAGCTTCTTCACATGCCATCTTGGAGAAATGATGTAAGAAAGTGAGAGCAGAAGTTGCAAGTCCTCTTGCAGCCTCACTTGGAAATCACATAATGTTTGTTCTTTCACATGCTATTCCCCAAAGCTAGTGGCAAGTACATCCCAGCACAGCCCAGATTCCAGGAGTGGGGTTCTAGGCTCCACCTCCTGATGGGAAGAGTGACATTTTAACCCCTTGCACCCATTAAAGGTTCTTTAGTCTCTCCTCCTTAAAATCCTGGTTACATCTTTTTCATAGTCTTCCTTACTTTTATTTACTTGAAATTCCAGGCACAGCATATTCTAGTTAGATAAGAACTAATAGAAATTGCTTGTTCTATGGCTTATAACCTTTTCCCCAAGGGAGAGGAAGAAGCTAAATAAATTTTACTCTTAGAAGATAAGTAGAAATGTCAGATGAGGGCAATAATAAAGTACAATTTACTGTTTGGTACCAGCTCCTGAAAATGCAATTGAGAGGCATAATCTGGAAAATTGTAAATAGAATTCAGTTTCTTCTGTTTTCTCTTTGGAGCCTGGTACTTCTAACTAATTACATTTACATGATCTGTTTGTTAATTGTTTAGGAGCAGCTGGTCCTAAATAAATGGAGGCTGGAGACAATGATAGTAATTTGCATATGTTATTTTATTATAATTAAGGTTCCAGAAACAAGTTTGAGTCCTTACAATGTAGAGCAATTACGTAAGACTATGTTTTATTAAATGTGCTTATGGACAGTAAAGAATGTTGACACATTGGGTCTGTCCAATTGTCTAGAACCTTAGAGTTAACTGGAGATTTTAGCACTCCATTGTGGGGGGGGGGAGCAAGTCATTAGAAAATATTGACAATTGACTTATTAAAAACAAAATAAAACTTATTTCTAGAAGCAGTACATGTTCAATTTCAATCTCTTGCAATTAAAGAGAGGTGCTTGGCCTGGCCTGAGGGGCTCAGTGGTTGAGCATCGACCTATGAACCAGGAGATCATGGTTCAATTCCCAGTAAGGGCACATGCCTGGGTTTGGGGCTTGATCCCCAGTAGGGAGAATGCAGGAGGCAGCGGACTGATGTCTCTCTTTGATGTTTCTATCTCTCTCTCCCTTCCTCTCTCTAAAAAATGAATAAAAACATTTTTTTAAAACTAACAAGAGGCACTTTGGCCTGTAAAATAATTTTTTAAAAGGTTCCATATCAATCAGTGTAAGGGTGGATGAGGCATATTTAAAAGATTGCAGCCTCTCTGGGAAGGTGGGAGGGGGTGGGGGATGGAGA
>NW_005369706.1:2281520-2289705 GCF_000412655.1 Myotis brandtii | reverse complement strand
TGGTGATCAACCAAAGAATTTGTATGCATGTATGCATAACCCGTGGTCACAGACAATAGGATGGTGAAGGCCTGGGGCAGGGAGTGGGGGTGGGCTGGAGGGGATCAAAGGGGTTGAAAAGGGGATATATGTAATACTTTCAATAACAAAGAATTTTTTTAAAAAGATTTTAGCCTCGCCCAGGGCATGGCTCAGTGGTGGAGTGTCAACTTATGAACTAGGAGGTCACAGTTCAATTCCTGGTCAGGGCACATGCCTGGGTTGTGGGCTTGATCCCCAGTGTGGGACTTGCAGGAGGTAGCTGATCGATGATTCTCTCTCATCATTGATGTTTCTATCTCTCTCTCCCTCTCCCTTCCTTTCTAAAATCAATGAAAATATATTTTTTTAAAAAAGATTTCAGCCTCAGAGTGAAAACAAAGGGTTCTGGCACTTCATTAACTAGAGAAATTCATCAATCTTGATAGCCTTAACAATCCAAAAATGAAGTGAGTTGGTATTTGTTTTTATTTGAAGTAGAGCCAATCTTATTGTTTTGATAATAATATCTATCATTTATTGAATGCTAGCCCATGCTTTGGTGTATTATATAATTACTAGAGGCCTGGTGCACGAAATTCATGCACAGATGCAGTCCCTAGGCCTGGCCAGCGATCAAAGCATGAGTGTTTAGCATGGAAGGGCAGGTCCCAGCTGATCTCTGGGCCCTGGGCAGCACCTGAGCCCCCGGGCTCCCATGCACCCCCTTCCACCTGAGTCACAGTGCCTGAGTCCCCATGTGGAGCTGTGGTGAGCACAGCCAGATGCTGCAGGCCGAGGCACAGGGTGGGCCTCTGGGCCACCCAGTGGCACTGCACAGAAGCTGGGCAGGCAGCGCACTCTCTACCAGCCAGCCTTGCAAACTGCCTCAAGCATGAACCCACAGGGAGCCCAACCGGTGAGGTCGTGGTGGCTGCAGCCCAGCTCACCTAGAAGCCCACTGGGGCCAGCAGAGCCTCCACTGTTGCCTGCTGCCAGTGCCTCGTCGCCATCACCTGCCATGTTCTGTGCTGCCCCCTGGTGGTCAGCACACATCATAGCAAGCAGTCAAACTCCCAGTCGAACTCCGGTTGAAGGGACAATTTGCATATTAGGCTTTTATTATATAGGATTTAATCTTCACAGTAACTCTATGGATTAGTTTCCCAGGACTGACATAACAAAGTACCCAGAATAGGTTGCTTCAACAACAGAGGTTTATTTTCTCACAGTCCTGGAGAAGTTCTAGAAGTCCAAGACCAAGGTGTCTGCAGGATCGGTTTCTTCTGAGGTCCCTGAGGGAGGGAGCTGTTCCAAGCCTCTCTCTCTGGGGCTTATACATGGTCATCTTCTCCCTGTGTCTTCACATCATTTTCTCTCTGTATGTGTCTGTGTCCAAATTTCTTATAAGGATACCAGTCATATTGGACTAGGGCCCATCTTAATATCCTCATTTTAACTTAATCATCTCTTTAAAAGACCCTATCTCCAAATATGGTCACATTCTGGACAGCCTACCTCCAAATATTGTACTGGGGGTTAAGACTTCAATGTATGAATTTGGGGGAAAGACACAATTCAACCAATAACAGATATGTATTTTCCATTTTACAATGGAGAATATAGGCCCAGAAAGACTGTTAACTTGTCCAAAGTCTCCAGTTAGTGGTGTCAGAGGCGAGACAAACCCAAATCTGTTGGATCCCAAAGCCCAGCTGTTAACCATGACACTACACTACTGCCCTTAAATAAGAATCAGATGGCTCTTTTCCTTCAGTGTCCCCACTCAGCCTCAGGCTCCCACATCCCAAGGACTCTATTATCCTACATCTCCAACACCTCCCCCACTAGCCTGGGTTATCTCATTCCCATCTCCCCAAGTCCTGTTGAATGTCCTAGCCAGGCCTTTCCTCCCATGAGAGTCCCTGAATGGCCCCCACCCCCACTCCCAGCCTCCACCACCCTGCTTCCATCATTCCCATCTCTACCTTCCAAGCACACACAAGTGAGACACCACTGCCTTTCATGGTAACACGTTTACACTATTTTTCACAAAGGCTCTCTGGGACACCAATGTCTTAACCCACTAGCCAATAAATTAAGCCACAATAATGAACTCAGGAGAGCATAGAAAGGCCTCCAAAGCAATATGTGTGCTCACTGCACACCTCTCTGTCACTACTCACCTCCCTCATGAGCCTTTCCTGACCCCACACACTCCTTCCCAATAGAATGACTTATGTCCCACAAGCTCCACAGAGACTTTTATCAAACACAAGCAATACCTTAGTGTAGGGATTTATTTTCTCATCTGCCTCTCCTCCCGATTGTGAGGTAGAAACTGCATTTTATTTATCTCTGAAACCCCAGTGTAGCATTTATTGGTGAGTATTTAATAAGTGCTTGATGAGTGAATGAGTGAATGATTGCATTCTCTACCTTACACCTCAAGATACTTTCCCCATCCAGACAAATGATGCTTAAAATTAGAACATTAGATATTATAGTTTGATTTTTTTTTTTTTGGTTTAAAAATTTGTGCCTTATTAAAGGATGGAGGCTCTGGGGTTGTGTAAGCCTCAGTGCGAGTGATTTCCTCAGGGGGAGGTAGATGGGGATATTAGAAGAGATGATTTCTTGAGGTGCCTAATAAGGGGTGAGGGGAAGATACAGAAAGATAGATTGAAAGACTAGAGGAGCTTTTCCTCGTTAACAGCTTTTCTGAGAAGCAGCTCTGGTTGCCATAGCAACAGCTGCAATTTGTGGTACTTCCTTCAGCTTCCTACCTGTTGGTGAGGAGGACTTGAAAGCCCCAACCTCTTAACCCAGCAGGGCATTCTCCTGGCATCTCTTGAGAGCCTAAGACTCAGGGATATGCAGCCTGGGCTGAATCACAAGGGTGGTGAAGGGAAGAAGCTAACAGGGGCAAGGTGGGGCCTCGGGGACCACAATGCTGCCAGGAGGGGAAGGTTAATGCGTGGGCACCAGTCACAGGAAAAACAGCCGGCAAAGTAGTCGCAGCTGGGACAATAGTCCTCAGACATGATTACCCAGAGTTCCTCTGGCTTAATTAATTTTATACGACCTCCTGACTGCAAAATTAGGAGCCTCACACAATAAAGGCCATTTTCAAAGGACAGCTGCTTGTTCAAATGGACACCCCACACAGAACTGTTTACTGGAGCTCCTAATGACTTATTCTTCTTAACCAAGCCAGAAAACATTTTCCTAAACAAGAAATGGGAAGAATGCCAGCTCTATGAATAGGAGATTGTGGATGAGAGTGTCGCTACAATGTGTAATTAGTAGTCTCATTACAAATTAGACAAATTAGACTAATCAAATCAGCAGCTTTATTGTAAGATTTGCCCATTTCTGCAGCAGAAATATGATTTGGAAATGCTAATGAAACCGCACCAGCTTTCTAGGTTCTTCTTTCTGCTCATTCTAAGTCTTGGGCATAACTCAAATCAACAGTTTGTTGTTTTGTTTGTTTGTATGTTTGTTTGCAAGGTATGAGGAAAGGGGAGAATTAGGGGTAATCATAAGTTACACTTGATACATGTATTCATTGACTTCATTTATTTATTGCTGAGTAACAAACAACCCAAAATGAAGACCTAAAGGAATTCTGAATTCAGAAAATAAACATTCGCACCAGCTTTCTAGGTTCTTCTTTCTGCTCATTCTAAGTCTTGGGCAAAACTCAAATCAACAGTTTGTTATTTTTTTGTTTGTTTGCAAGGTATGAGGAAAGGGGAGGATTAAAGGTCATCATAAGTTACACTTGATACATGTATTCATTGACTTTATTTATTTATTGCTGAGTAACAAGCAACCCAAAATGAAGACCTAAAGGAATTGTGAATTCAGAAAATAAACATATTGGGGCTTCTAAAAATTTCTTGTAGAGAAAAGTTTCTATCAACACCAAAGGGAAAATTTATCCAAACAATCCCTAGAGTTGATCACTGTTCAAAACAGCAGAGTCGTGCGATTTCAGGGCCACTTCCACCACCTGCAGCTTCTCCTTACCAGCAACACGCCACATGACTTAGCTAGCCATCCTCCTGCTGGAATTTAGCCTTTGCCTTTCGCACAGCTGGTGCTCCAAGTATGATGCGGCTCTATCCACTGAGCCAAACCGGTTTCGGCTACTTATGCTACTATTTTTGCTTCTTTTTACACCAAACTTCATTCACAGGGAGGAAACATGTTAATTGTCTCATTGTTAAGTGACCTTTCTTACTATGTTGTTATAAGATTTTACAAAGCATGGGAATGAGTATGCCCTTTGAAATCAAACCTAGGTTAAGCTGTAGGCGAACTTTCACACAGCAGTCAGAAGTGAAGCCTCAAGCCAAGGTGGGGTAAGAAGGAGATCCACCTCGAAACATTCCCTGAAGGCCTCTCAGAGTCAAAACAACCTCAGGACAGCACCCTCATGTCTCTCCTGACCTTCTGATGACAATGCATTAGTGTTTCCTTTTACTGCTACATATGAAGATGGAAAATCAAATAGAGCTAATTAGATTTGGTTTATGAATATTTTATGTGAAAAACAGGCAGATGGAGATGCCAGATACTTACAGAACAACAAAGGTTGTTTGCTGTGTCTTCTAAAACAGATTATTTTTACAAAAATCTAAATGGATCTTCTTTGCATAAGAATGTCATCCCTGCACCCACATGTCCCCCCCCCCCACTCCACACACACACACAGTTCTCTGGGTTCTTGGAGAAATAGTGGAAGTTCCTAGGTAGGGAGTTGACACATTTCATTCACTTCCACCAAATGGCCACATGTTGGAGTTTGGATGTGTCTAATTAAGCAGATGTGTGGAGTGTAGCATCCAGTTTTAACTAAACTAACTCATGAAATGGAGAGGATTGAAGAAAACATCAGTAATACTGAGGGGGAATATAAGACAACTTGGGGGGGGGGCCTAGCAATCTGCATCTGTGCCCAGTAACCAGTGTTCTGATGCACATTCTTGCTAGTATATAATTAAGCCCCATACTTCTCATTAATGCGTGTCCAGCCTTGCAGAACCTGTTTCCCAGAATACTTCTTTTTTACAGAGGCCATAAGCCATGAACCATACACAACCCCAGAGGGGGCTGGCAGTGCTGGTGCCAGCCAGGCCAGGCTTGGGTGTAATCTCACTTCCCCCATTCCAACCCACAGAGGCTGCAAAGCCCACCACAGAGCCCAGAAGTTAAGAAACAAAGAACTCAGGGCTATTTAATGTGGGAAGGCCCAGAATACTTCTTTTTTACAGAGGCCATAAGCCATGAACCATACACAACCCCAGAGGGGGCTGGCAGTGCTGGTGCCAGCCAGGCCAGGCTTGGGTGTAATCTCACTTCCCCCATTCCAACCCACAGAGGCTGCAAAGCCCACCACAGAGCCCAGAAGTTAAGAAACAAAGAACTCAGGGCTATTTAACATGGGATGGCACTACATTCAACGCTCAGGCTTTGGAGACTGACTCCCCTGAGTCACTGCACTAGTGCACCTGCAATTAAAAGCGTTCTTTCTGAATCCTCTGAGTGCCGGGCTGATTGTTCTCCCGTGCCACCTGGCAGCTTATCTGCAACAATACACACAAGCAAACAAAAAGGCAACTGCAGAGCCTATACTTCTCTGGTCCTTGGAACACAAGCTTTTTATCAGCCACATTATGAGGTAAAACAAGGATCTGATTGCATGCCACAAAAAAAGCAAATTCACTTAAAATTAATAAAAAGATCTGCAATATGGGTTTACCTCTACTCTTGCTCCTTGTGAACTTTGCCTTGAGTTTGTAGTGTTCCTTTGATATTGGCTAACAGGGCCATGAAGGAAGGCATCAGGATTAGCAACAAATTTTTAACAAGAAGCAGCCAGAACTCTCATTGTTGTAGTTGAGTGATATTCTACTAATGAATAAAATAAGAAAAAAGACACTTATTTCATCATTAGGTCATCCTTTCAAATTGCTATTTTATGTATGCTTTATAATATAGATAGCATACTGATATACTAGCACATGTATTAAATTACTTAGTAATATGTGATAAATTACATATAATTTATAAATAAGCTGATACAGATTGGGAAAGCATGCTGACATACTTTTTCACTAATGAGGTACATAATTAAAACAGTTGGGATACCACTGCTATAAATAACAAAAAATTAGCAGGCTAACTGGAATTATTAAACTTAGAATCACTACACTTGGAGAACACCCAGATAACAATTATTTTAATTGTGAAATAGTTCATCTTAAGACCTCTTTCTGTTAGCGGTCCGATCCCAGGATGCATTGCCCACAGAGGCCACTTCCAGGTTGCACAGGAAGAAACTCACTCCACTATTTTCTTTGGCCAATAAATAGGCATCCACGTTAACCAAAGCCGGTTTCAAATTATTACTATTTAACATTTACAAAAAGGGGGTTCAGACTAGAGCCTTGCTGTATGCCACTAAACAGTTAGCTGAAGTATAGAAAGGTAAGCCGGAAACAACCCAAGTGTCTATCAACAGATGAATGGTAGACTTTCAAACTTGGTTAGTTTTGTTCTGCTAAGGCAGTGAGATTCCTTTGATGAAATGAAATATTACACAGGAAGTCCAATAAACAAAGCAGACAGGAGCAGAGCCCAGAGCCTGAGCTGCAGATGTGGCCCCTCTCTCCCCCTAGAGTGGCTGGTGTTAGTGAGGCAGGAGGAGGGGGAGTGGGATGGCCCAAGGGCCCTCTGTGAAGCCTTTGAGAGTTAGAGCAGGAGAGTGGGGAGTGAAAGTTGGGGGGGGGGGCATGAAAGGAGAAACACAGGAAATAAAAAGGAAATTGCTGTAAACTGGCCCCTTCCTTCCTTCCCTCTTTCCTTCCTTCCTTCTTAATAATTTAGGCAGAAGTGATGCGGGCTTGACTACTCCAAGAGACTAGCTACAATGTGAAAAACACTGCTGTGGACCTGAGAAGGTGAAATAAATGTCTAGGACCATGACGGAGCCACCCCTGCGAGGAGCACCCCTTGAGGAACCAAAACATATCACTTCTGTGTCCCAGTCAACGCTCTGCTTGACCAGAAACGCAGTCTCTCCAGGCAGCCAATCCCAAACACCCAGACAACGCTGGGCTCTGGACTTTCTTCCTTGTTCCTTATTCACTTCCGGTTTCTCGCTTCCTGTTCCTCATCCTTTAGCCTATAAAAACATCTTCCTCCCACCCATTTTGCAGTTCTCTGGAATAGAAAACGAGATTGCCTGCTTCATGCAGTGTTTGTGTCGCCTAAATTGTATTTTATTCCTTTTTAACACAGGGCTCAGAAGAGTTCCTCTCCTCTTTCTCCTCCTCTTTCTCCATCTTCATCTTTTTTCCCTTTGTTTCACGTTGCAAAGCATCCAGCACCTACCAAAGAACACACTGTCTTTTCAAGCGTCGGTGTCTCTACTGTGCCAGGCATCTTGGCCGCCGGCCTCAGGTCTGAAGCAGTGCCCAGCTTACAGTCAGCACTCAATAAATGGCTGTGGAATTAGGAATGGCCTAAGGGGTGATATGTATAATTTTTTTAAGTTTATGAATTTCAGATACTAAGTTCCGTTACTCTCATATTAAAAAAAAAAAATGAAAGAGCAGTAGCATTTTTCAAGTGCACATTTGCTGATGACTTTGACATTTTCTTGGTCCAACCTTCTGATACCTAGCACTGCCTGGCTTCTACAAAACAATGGCTGTTCATGTGCTTCATAATGAGCCCACAGCTCTGAAAACTCTGAGGCACTACAGGAGCACACATTATGTTCAGTGGGATTTTAGAACAGGCTGTGATTTCAATGCCCCACGGGGGACAGCAGCCCAAAGACTGAATGTCCCTTGGAGATGGGTAAAAGTTCCCATCTAACCAGGGGAAGGGAGAGGCAGACAAATGGTGTGTGATCCACTAATATAATATTTTGTGGTCATGACCTGTAATTTTTAAAAAATTGTCAATAGAATACAGCTAGTTTATACCAATAGGAACCTGGTTAAGTATATTCTGTTCTACTCACAGGAGCCCCACACAAGGAAAGAGGCGGGGCTGTACACAGTGATATGGAAAGAAGCCCATGATCTACTTTTTTGCTAAAAAAAATATATTACAGAAGAGTACGTGTATGTATATATAGAGAAACGAA
>NW_005369706.1:2261292-2279514 GCF_000412655.1 Myotis brandtii | reverse complement strand
GAGTGGGTGGGGGGGGGGAGAAAGAGGAACAACTGTAATAATCTGAACAATAAAGATTTAATTTAAAAAATAAAAAGATTACGTATTAAACAACAACTGACATTTTAATGTACAAAGTAAATTTTGTATGTTTGGGGGAAGAGAGGAGAGTTTTAAACATGCTTAGAAGAAATTGGCTATAATCTGAACAATAAAGATTTAATTTAAAAAATAAAAAGATTACGTATATATAAACAACTGACATTTTAATGTACAAAGTAAATTTTGTATGTTTGGGGGAAGAGAGGAGAGTTTTAAACATGCTTAGAAGAATCCATTGGCTATAGACCAGCCTGTTGGTGGTAGGGAGCTCTTAGGCATGTGATGGGAGGAGGCCAGGAAGTGGTGGGGTTTCACTGTAATATACTTTTAGACATATTCATCTTGCTTGAATTTTTTACAAGGATGTAAATGATATAATCAGTCACCCAATGTGTGCTAACTTCCGTGAGCCAGCGTATGAATATTCTGTTTCTTTAACAAAAGAGCTCATTGCCTTTGGAGCAGAAACAATAGACCATGCCCACTCCCATCTCTGCCCCAACCAGCTGTGGGCCTTTAGGCAACTCACTTCACCTTTGGAACCTCTAGCAAGAGAATGGAACAGATTTCTCTAAAGTTCTGCCTAAGCTCAAAATTCCTTAAGGAGGAAATAAACTTTATGTAAGTCTCTGTTTAAAAACACGATTCAGCCACAATCACCTAAATACAGTATTTCCTTGGTGAATCAGTCAGTTCAAATATTTGAAGAAAACATATTCAGTGGGAATAAAAAAAAATCTATTTGATTTTTATGTCCAATGTGATTTTCCAATAAACATCTGCCTACAAAACCAAACTTATCTCAGTTCTCTGATGCTGTGTGTGCGGTTCATCCAAAGTTACCAAGAGCTGTAAATTGCTTTTTCCCACATCCTCCTGCTCTGCACATATTCATAACTTTCCATCCTCTTTGGGGGAACAAAAAATGGAGTTATGCAAGGGTTTGCTATTGGGGATATCTAATCCCCCATTAAGCCAAGCTTTATGTCAAAGTGAGAGTTAGGAGGAGGGACAAAATGATTTATTTTGAACCTAAGTAAACAATCAAATACAAAGTGGATTATATATCAATATCATGAGATTTCATGTAAACCCTAGAAACCAGGAAATTGGTTATATTTCAGTAATGTTTTAATAATAAATAAATTTTAGTTGGAGCCAGTCTAACAGATTGTGTTTATCAGTCAGAAGGAGCCAAACTAATAAACAGGCCCTTAAATGCCCTTTTTAAAATGATTTGACAACCACATAAAGAACAGGGCCTGGAGCACAGATACATTAAATTGTCAACAGTAACATTAACACAGGGTTTTCGTGAAACTCCGTAGAGACTGTGTGTGGATTATGGACGGTTGGTGGACACTGGGCTGATCGGGCTGAGGCTGCACAGCCACCCCAGCCCAGACCACCCTCGTCTGAGAGGAGCCCCACTGGAGCACACTAGTCAGAGGGTGTGCTCCCTGGTCCCTGGCAGTTCCGGGCTTTGGAGTAAGAGAAGACAACATTTAAATCCACCTCCACCTCTTACTAGGGCAGGCACCTTAATCTTTCTGAACCTCAGTTCTCTCCTCTGTAAAATGGGGATAGTACATAATACAGGAGTGTGGTGACACGCAATGAAAGAATATAGGAAATGTGATGACCGGCGATGCCGTGGGCACAGTAAGCACTCAGCAAATATTAGTCCCCTTCCTTCCAGGCAAAGTCTCTATTTCCACAGCCACTGGATTCCACGGTGAACTAAGGACCAGTTTTATACTCCTGATCTGATTATTTTGCTGAGGTAAAACTGACCACCATGTATTCCTGAGTAAGTTGCTGCAGCTCTCTCAATCTATTTTCTTACTTACAAAATTGGAATAATGTCTCCTTGCCAGCCTACTTTATAGGGATGTCATAAAGAGTGAGATTTTCTGTTTCTATAAATAAAGTATTTATTCAAGTGTAAGCAGTAAACTGGGTCCAGAAAGGTGATGCAACCTGCTCAAGATCACACAGTTGTTAGGGGCAGAGCTAATATTAGCATTCAGTCTCCTGACTCTCAGAACAATGCAGACACCACTAGACTTCAGCCAGGATGGGGAGTCAAGCCCTAATAAACTTTGTGCATACGGAACTCCATCTCAAAGTCTACTTCTAGATAAGCCAACCTGCCAGCTACTCAGATGGCTGATAAATGTAATACTTTACTTGGTGGCCATATGTATTCCATAATACCCCATAGTAAGTTTTGCACAATATCTGATAGGAGGCATTCCAAAATATTTATTGAATAAATTAATGAGAATGTAATTGAATGAATGAATGAATGATAGGAATCTCCAGGGAACCCAATTAAATGTATTGGGTCTTGTGCGTATACACATAAAGTAAATACTTTTCTTATCAATAGTTAGAAACACATAAGCAAACTTTATGACACTCATTCTAATTTCACTTAAAGAAAGAGAAAAGGATAGTTTCCAAGTGACTTTATCATATCTGTAAAGAAAGGGAAAGTATTTTGTTATATTTTGTGAGAATTGCTAATGCATCACACTACTTGAGAAAAGGTATTTTTGTTTGTTTGTTTGTTTGTTTGTTTTATTTGTTCGCTTGTTTTTGCCAAAGCAGAGAGGTAGGAAAGGATTTTGTTATATTTTGTGAGAATTGCTAATGCATCACACTACTTGAGAAAAGGTATTTTTGTTTGTTTGTTTGTTTGTTTGTTTTATTTGTTCGCTTGTTTTTGCCAAAGCAGAGAGCACGTAGGAAAGGAGCCTGCTGTCTCCTGGGAATCTTAATTCCCTGGAACAGAAAGGACATTAAAAAAAACAACAACAAAAAACCCAACTTTGTACTTTTCAACACATTTGGCACGTCAAGGAATTTTACAATGAAAGAAGAAATTAATTTCTAAAATATATTTCACAAAAGTATATGTACTTTTGTCAGGGGAATAAAAAGTTGCCAGACTCAACAGCAGGTGCTCTGTGGATGCAGTACCCGAGCAGGGAGGGAGAGGAAGCGAGGGGCATTGGGACAATGGACAAAGAGGGCTAAGGCCACAGCGGCCGGAGCCCCAGAGCCTGGAGGAAGGAGTCCGAGGCAGCCCAGAGGCCACTGTGCCCACACTGCTCTCTCCAAGGCAGGGAACTGAGCCTATGGAACAGAACACTCCACCCCCACGGAGCGTTTAAACAGCAGCCTTCTGCAGATACCAGCTAGTGGACAAAGAAGATATTCCTCAGAGGGTCCTCAGAGCAGCCTGATTCCTCACGTCCTTGGGCACATGCCCTGCATTCAAATGAGCACCAGGAGGAGAAACAAAATGTAGACAGTATTCAACTTGAGAACATAGCCCAAAGGCTTTCTGATACAACAGGCCCTTTCAGAAACTTCCAGAAAGAAACAACCTGTGCCTTTAGCTCCTCCTGTGAGGAGCTGCTCTTCCCAGTGAAAACCCAGAGCCAACCTGAACCCTAGTGCTGACATTCCATTTCCATTTTTTTAATGTCCAGCCCAAGGCCAACAACATGAAACACTTTTATTTTTCTTCCAGAAAGCAAACAAATATAAGGCTTTGCACAAGAAAGAAAAAAAGCCAGATATGGCTATTATTCCTCATTAAAAACTGAAAGTGTGAAGCTCTACACCCAGAGGACGATGCTGAGAGGCAATAGCCGGGAGACATTTATTGACTGGAGACAGGAAGCGACAGATGAAAGAGGAGGGTAATACAGTTTCTCCCTCTCTCTCTCTGCTACGGTAGGAGTCTCACTGTGGGGAGTTTTCCATCACAGGCCCCGGCCACGGCTGTCATCCGCGAGCGCTGGCCGCTGCCTCTGGGGAGCCTCAGCCTCATTCCAGCAGGAGGGCTGAGGTGGGAGTCCTCTCGGCACAGCAGGGACCTCAGGCTCCTGACTCCCTAACACCCCAGACACTAACAAAACCAAAGATGCATTCTCTCAGCTAATCCTCACGACAACCCAATGGAAAGGTACTGTTTTAATCCCCATTTTATACACGAGGAAATTAAGGTTTTCAGAAATCAAGTAAACGGAAAGAGATTAAAACTGCTTAATGAGGATCCAAGATACAACGGAGATGCCTCCTGTTTTGGAGGAAAGGGATGGGTGTGGAAATGGCAAAAGCACTTCCTTTTAAAACAAAATTATGTCTCCTACATTTCCTATTTGCGCATGAGCGACATGCGGAGGGTTGAGAAGAATGTATGAGATGATAACGGAAGGAGGCAGTGGCCCACAGTAGGCACCAGGCCAATGGTAGGTGTCAACCCTCACAGCATCCCTGTGAGAAACTGGTATCTTCCCCCATTTACCCCTGAGGAGACTGAGGTTTGGCCAAATCAAGACGGGCCATCCAGGTAGGGAATGGAGTTGCTGGAAGGGGCCCAGTTCCCACCCAGTCTGCAAGCCTTTCCACCCACCTCAGCTGCCTCCCAAACTCTTCCTGCCCTCCTGGGTGTGCCCCAAGCTGCACCATGTGCTCATTATTTTACTCAATGCTCACAATAGCCTGGCAAAGGTGGTATATCCTTGTGCATGAAAGATAACCTAGTATTAGAGCTTTGAGACTTTCAAATGAAATGCATGTATCTTTACTTTGCAATCCTTGTATTGTTACCAGGATCAGGGCACTCTGAGAATAGCCAGGCAGGGACCACATCATCCATTTTTGCAATATTTCAGCTCTGAGTCTGAAAGACCTAAATTAGGAGAGAAAAAAAGCATATAAAATGGAAGAAGATTAAAGTTCTCTGAATGCTTTTTCTACAAAAGAAAAAAGAAAAGCTTATTTTTCATTCAATTCAACCAGCCCAGGTAACAAGCAGCGCCTCTGGTCGCCTTTAACATCCCGAAACATAATGACTCTGCAGACACTCTCTCGAGACCAGCTTTACTGGTGCGAGGCTGGCACTGAGGTTGTCTTAAATCACGTTCTAATTTCTTCACCCCACCGAGACAGAATTATGCATTGGCGTCTGAAGACCCTTTATGACATTATGCTCTCGGAATTAGCTGTGAATCAGGAATGAGTTTGCCCCAGAGCTGCTCCACTGACTTGATATTACAAAGTGAAAATCACATGTGTAATAATGCATGTCTGAGTGGCACTGTTTTGTACAGCTTGGAGACTAAGAACCTTTTGAAACAGGAAAAAAATGTAAAATCTGACTTTTGGCAGACAGAGTAAGACCCAGAAGAATATTAAAGGTAGGATTCTGAACTTTGTCTTTGATTCTTACCATGGCTCTCAAATAGACTCTTTCGGGGAGGGGGAGGTTGTGACTTAGTGGGGCAAGGAAGACTCCTGCTGACTGGCAGGGGGTTGTTTGGGGGTGGGGGTGGGGGGCAGGGGTGTTAACTGTCTGACATTTAAGCTGTCCATCTGTATGGTGCAGTTTTCTGTGGGGTTTTTTTTTGTATATAACAATTTTTAAAAGTTAGTTTGTTTTAAAGAGACCTGCTATGGACAAGGCTGAGTGCCAACTCCATGGACTTAAGATCCCTTTATCTGTTATGGTCACTGCTGAAATTCAGCACCTAGAACAGCGCTTGGCCCATAGTAGGATAAACACTTGCTAAAGAAGAATACACAGATGAAAAAGACAATAATTCACCCATTTCCTCGCTGAGATGAAATACTTGACAAAATATGGATACCAACTAGGGTTTAAGCTCATGTGGGGGGTCTAGGTTGGGACCTAGGAATCAGAATTTTAAACTTTCTATTATGCATATTTTCAAACATATAGAAACATAGAATATAATGACCACCCGTTAACTAGATTAATAGTTGTTAACACTTTTTGTGGATAGTGAACACACAATACAGTGTACATATGATGGGTTGTAGAATTGTGCACCTGGAACCTCTATAATTTTGTTAACCAGTGTCATCCCCATAAATTAAATAACAAGGAAAAATGATAGTTGTTAACATTTTTACCATGTTTGCCTCATCAATTATTTTACTAGAGTTTTTATATAAAGTATATGGACACCATGAAAATAAGAACATTTTCCTCCTTAAAATCAATGCCTTTATAGACCTAACAAACTTAATGATATTTTATTATCATCTAATGCCTGATCTATATTTAAATTTTGCCAGTTGTTCCAAAAGTTTAAGCTGCTCACAGTTTAGTCCTACCAGGATCCAGCCCACATTTGGGTGTTATATCCCTTATAACCGAGAACAGCATTCCACCCACAAACTTGGCATGACGTGAACTCGGTGAAAAGACCAGCCCAGCTGTCCCTCAGAATGACCTTCTTCCTGAATTTGTCCCGCTGCCAAATGTGCAGTGTCATTTAACTCACTGCACTCACCCATGCATTCCCAGCAAACTAGAGTTTGGATGTAGAGGCTGGATTCCATTCAGGTTAAATGCCTTAGGTAAGATATGATTATTGAGACTATGATATTGCAACACGTCATGAGGTACATCCTTTCTAATGGGCCCGTTAGCAGTAAGCCGGAGACAGCCTTACTCCTCCACTGTAAAGTTCCAGTTTTATTTTTAAACCACCAGACAATCTGTGGAGTAATACTTCAGCAGCATTAGGGTATCCAATTCCCCATTACCTAATAGCTTTATCATCACTGACTATTCTTGCCCTTAATCAATTACTTCATTGCAGATTGGAAAATGGTGACTTTTCTACTTCTATCATTCATTCTACATTTATTAGCCAGCAATCTTTTTAAGAGAAGGAGCAAGAAAGGGAGAGATTTATCTCACCAACTGCTACTGGGTCAGCAAGGTAAATAATAATCACTTTTCAGAGAAGGAGTAAGTAAAATGGTGGGGGTTTTTTGCTTTGTTTTTTCTTTGGGTTTCTCTTTTCTGAGTATTATTTTATAGAGTCACAGATTTTTATGTATTCGGTGTGCTTCATTCCATTGCAGTCATCCTTTTTGAAGCTCAAATTGTCCCATCTTTGGCCAATGAGTCCCTTCAAACTGGCTCTTTTTCAAGCACAGCTGGATGTCCCAGGCTCACCTTGTACACTCGCTCATCCAGACTCAGAATCAGTCGTTCCTCTAAAAAGCCCTGATTCTTTTCAGTGGAAATGGTACTAAGAGACCAAGCTCTGGGTGCTAGGGGTACTCACCACTATTGGCTTTTCAATGCTTCTAGACCCTTCCAAAGGACAGAGTTGGAGAGAAATATACATGTATACCTTTTAAAATATGTTTATATTAAAATTTCTTATTCAATTTTAACAATACAAAGGTTTTACTATAACATTTTTTATTGTTGTACTTACTTTTCTCTTACACTAATAACTTAGTTTCTAAGAACATTAACATATCATGTATTTATTTTATCTTGCCTACAGGGGTGGGCAAAAGTAGATTTACATTTGTTCGTATGGAAAAAGACATGCAGGTAATGCTTATTACAATAGCTTCATTAACTCTGTTTCACATATTCACAACTATTTTTGCCCATGTCTGTATGCAAGCTTCAAAATAAAAATATCAGAATTATAACTTGCTTTAAACTCATGAATTAAATTTGCAATTTATTTTATCTTGAGAACATAGTCCATTAAGCATGTTAAAATATTGTCTTCTAAAGCATTTGAAATAATTATTTTCTTGTTGTGTTTGTTACCAATCCTATCTATTAAAGGGGTAATATGCAAATTTACCATCACTCTGTCACAGATGGCAGCGCCCATAGCCACAAGATGGTGGTGCCCAGTCCTCTCAGCCCCGCCCCGGCGATGAGGCACGCAAGTGTTCCACGCCCGGCCACGGAGGAGAGCTTCTGGGCAGTGGGCGGGGAGCAGCCAAGCCCTGCAGAGAGCTACTGGCGCATGGATTCGTGTGCAGGGCTACTAGTTTGATATAGTATAATTACATTTATTTGTTTTCCTTTCTAGGAACACTCTCAAGGGGCATCTTATATGTCAGTTCAGACTATGTAGCTTGATGGATATAAGTCTGTTTACCACCCTTCAAGTGTTATAAACAGATACATATTCACTTCTTCACTCCACTCCATACCCCAGCACATTACTTTAGGGAAAAGAATAATTATTTGAGCAACTAAACCAACCAAATGTTAAAAATGACACAAAGCAGCAACCTGGAGATTGGATTGTAGAAACTTTGGAATAGAAAGAATTGGTAAAGAAAACACCAGGGGGAGAGACTGAAAGAGAGAAAAGATTAGCTTAAAAAACCTGCAGCCCAAATTGGGGAGGGCTCAGGGGCAGGGAGGAAGGCAGGGTTTCCGTTTATCTGGTGGCCCCACGATCTCGTGGCTTACTCATTTGCTTATCAGTCCACTTTTCCATTAATCTCTGAAGTCCCTGAAAAAGTCAGCACTGATAGCACGTAAGATGCAACTAAACAAATATTCATGTTTTTTGAACAAGCTCAGTTGTTTTTTAAAATGTTGCTGCTGCTTCCACTAATACCTAGCTTCTGTTTCTACGTTTCTGTGTGGTTACCTCTTATTGTTTTCGTATATTAAACGTTTTCAGAGCCTCCCCTGACACTTTCCTGATGGGGCTCTGCTTGGTTAGTTCTTTTTAACCCCTCAGGGCTCAGGGATGTAGAGAAAGCAGGTGAGGCCAGCTCACCGTTCCCTGACAGCTGACACTGTGCCCCCCATCGGGTCTGTTTCATGTCATAAGCAGGCAGAGTTTTTGCCTCAGGTTAGCGACACCTCGAAGGCTGCGGTGAAGCCTGTTTGTTTGAGGAAAGTTTTTGCCTGGAGTGAAATATGGGCATCAGCTGTTGAGTTCTTATGCATCTGCAGACTGAACCGAGATCCAAAAACATTTTTTTGTTTTCAAAAATGCTCACAAAGGTGTTCTCTCCGTCTCTGAACGTAGCCAGGAAAATTTGTAAAGTTCTTCCCCAGATAAACTTGGCCATGCCTGTCACCTCCTAATAACCGATGACAGGAGATATGGCCCATCCGCACTGAGCTTACAGATCGCACTCAACAAACTGTCCCTGGCTCAAGGGCTTGTTTCCAAGTCTCCTCCATTCACTTTGATAATGTTACATCATATTTGCACAACTGCAGCAGTAACTAAGTAGTATTAATTGAGCACTTATAATGTACCATGCTCAGGGCTAAGCACTTTATTTTTTATATAGTGCCAGCTTTAAATAGTTTTAAGACATCGTATTTTCCACTTTACAATTCAGTGCTTATAACGTGCCTTATTTCCTTTCCCTGTGCACATAGCCCATAGTCAAGAATTTAAAAAGTGCAGTTATTACCATACAGCAGCTCTACTTTTAAAACTGCCAAATTTGAATCCTCACTATTTTGTGTGGAACAATGCTAAATCTACACTCAAGGTTGGCCTAATCAAACTCTTCAATGGTGGGCCCAGAGGAGGCACCACCAGATGGAGGGGCCCCTCCCCCAGGGTAGCCCCCAGGCACCCCCTGGCAGGCCTCCTGCACTCTGTTACAGCTTAGTAATGATGGGGTTGCAGACTTTTTCCAACTCTTTCTGCTGGTGTTCAAATTCTTCCTTCTCTGAAGTCTGGTTCTTATCAAGCCAGTTGATTTCATTGCACTTCTCAAGAATCTTCCATTTGTTCTCATTATTGATCTTGTATTAAATGTGTGAATGTCATGAATGACACCAAAACAGAGATGCCCTGAAAAAGGCATTGAGGAAAAGGGAAAGTTTTCCAAACTGTGTCTTTCTAAGCTTTCACTCTTTAAATTTATGCCATTGTAACACCATTAATCAGGAAATTCATTCACAAAGTGTTGCAGGAAGTTCTTGAATGAATGTTCTTATTGTCTCACTCTTGGACATGTTGCTTTCTCTAAGCAGAGAAAGTATCTCACCTGAGATGCACCATCTTTTGGGGTGGCTGCAGAAAGGCCCATCTTTGGACCAGCATCTAAAACTAAGTGGGAAGTCCCCACAGGAGAGGCAAGCTTAGCATTTTTCCTGGGCCTTGGCCTTGGCCTTGGCCTTGAAGAACTACAAATATGAGGAAAACCAAGTGCTGGAATATGACATCAGGAGGAGAGAAGGTGCCCTCCACGTGGAGGCAGTGTAGGAGCTGGGACTGTGGGACACGGGACCCATTGGAATGGCACAGACCACCCAGGGTGACACAAGGAACCTGGATTGTGTGAGCTAAACTTTTTATGCCTCTAGTATCATCTTCATTTATAGTCTACTAGAGGCCCGGTGCACAAATTCGTGCACCAGTGGGGTCCTTCAGCCTGGCCTGCAGGGTCGGGCCGAAACCAGCTCTCCGACATCCCCCGAGGGGCCCCGGATTGTGAGAGGGCACAGGCCAGGCCGAGGGACCCCACCGGTGCATGATCAGGGCTTGGGAGAGATGCGCTCAGTCCCGATCAGCCAGACCCCAGCAGCAAGCTCACCTACCGGTCAGAGCGTCTTCCTCCTGGTGGTCAGTGCATGTCATAGCAACTGGTCGACCAGTTGACTGTCTGCCCCCTGGTGGTCAGTGCACATCATAGCGAGCGGTTGAGCAGCCTTAGCATATTATTAGCATATTACTCTTTGATTGGTTGAATGGCTGACGGGATGACCGGACACTTAGCATATTAGGCTTTTATTATATGGGATGTTCTTTCTTAGAGTTAGATAAAAATCCTCTTGAAAATACCAGTTTGTCCAAGTTCTGCTGAGGGGAACCAAAAAAAGAGGTTTGTATCTGTTTGTGGGCCTGTTTTCAAGTTTAATCCCCCCCTTCCCCCCGGGAGCCAGGCCCAGTGGTAGCAGTGGCCATTCTAGCATAAGTGCTCCAAGGGAAAACCAAGCCATAGCCTCTCCACACTTCCCCACCTGACAGGCCCCTCAGCCCTGGAAGAGAGACCTCCACATGCTTGGCCCACAGGAGCACCATCGGTTACCCCATCCCCACCCCCAGCTCTACCCACAGTGTTCCTGAAAGCAGCAAAGGACCCAGGGCTGTTAACAGCTGGCCTCCGGCAACATTCGCAATCCAGTGCGTAAATCTGAGCTCCCAGGCTCACTTCTTCCCCCTGCGGATCTCTAGCTTGCTATTACAGGTCCTTTTTTCTTGGGAGTCTATCTACTCAAACAAAAAGAGCCAGACAAGCCTGAGAGCTGGAACCTCAATGCTGCCCTTGGGACTCTGACTACAGAGCCTGGGAGGGACATCTTGGAAGGACTGGTGGACGAGGGCTTGGCTTCCGGGTACCACTAGTATCACTGGCTGAACAATTTCCCAGTGGCAGGAAAAAAAGAAACACTAACCTTCAGAGCCACTGTGGTCTGGCTGAGTATGCAGAGCAGAGGGTGGGGAGCCCGGACCACAGCAGGAGCCCTGGGGCCTCCCGTTTTTTGAAATCCAAGTCTTGACTACTATTCTAAAAATAGGAGCTGATAGCCAAAGGGCTCCCCAGTGAAAGAGAGATTTAATTTAGATAAAACACGCAGAAGGAAGCATGAAATCTGAACAGACAGCAGATAAAGGGCTAGTATGCTTCTTTCAATACGTGACCCAGAATTTAAATGAGAGACAGTGGTCTCAAACATTCACGATTATTAAAGTCAGTCATCGGCATTCCTAACCACAGAGTGCTCACTGCTGGAGGGCTGCTGCCTCCACTGCGGTGAAGAGCCTGACTCTTGAGCTGTAGGTGAATGGACAAGAGCTACCAAGGGCCAAGAGAAACCTGGGAATGATTCTTCCAGCACTAGGATGACAATGAGGATGCTCATCAAAGTGGTTTGTTGGTTTGAGTCATGGGCATAACTGGCTGGATATGGCTCCTCAATGAAAGCTTCATTTGGGGTAGCCTGCCCTCCACCTCTCTATCCCACTTATTACATTTTATTACATGCTTTTCCATTTTATTGTATTCTTATTAGATTCACTCCCAGTAATAATAAAACACAACAGTTACTATCACTATGTTGCAAGCCCAATGCCAAGCACTTTAGATGAATTTCCTCACTAAGCATCATGCCAACTCAGTGAAGTAGGTGTTTTATTATTGTCTCCTTTTTAAAGATGGCGAGTCTGAAGTTCAGGGACTTTAGGTCACTAGCCCCAGAGCTGGGATTCAAACCCCTGGCCACCTGACTTTTGGATTTAAGTTCTGATGCAATACCACCTCGATAGACTGTAAGCACAAAGGCAGGATCAGTGCCATTCATTCATTTATGTAACAAGGTTTATTGAACAACTACTACAGACTCTTCTGAGCTATTTGAAGTTCCAGGAGTATAGTAAGCAGGCAAGTTTCCTCTTTGAAAAAGCTAACATTCTAGAGATTAGAAAACAAACAAGAAACAAGTAACCAGTAAATAAAAAAGTTAAGTCATAAGTGGTAAGGTTTCAATAGGCAAAGCGTATAAGCTGGCTAGAGAATGACAGTGCAGGTGTGTGGCCCCCAGAGGGAGTGCAGCTTCAGTCTGGGTGATTGGGGAGGACCCCTCTTAGGGGGTAACCTCTGAGCTGAGACCTGCAAGATAAGGAAGGAAGAGAGTCCCAGCGAAAGGCCCCAGGCATGTTCAAGAACTAGAAAGGAGTGTGGCTGGAGTGAAATAAACCAGGAGAGTCTATCTGATGCCGGAGGTGAGATTTTATTTTCATTGTAATAAAAAGCCAACACTGTCTCCTTCACCACTGAATCCAGGGAACTTAGTGATGTGTTTAAGGTACATGTAATAGTCACTGAGTAAAATGCTTGTTACCTAAAGGAGTGAAAGAGTGAACTACATCCAGTTTCCAGCTCTAAGGAAGAAGGTACAGAACCGTGTATCCTGCAGGGGACTGAGACCCTGCCATTGACCCAGGTGCACATGGAGGGCAGGGCCTGGTGGTTAGAAACCCAAGAATGGAGAACTGCACATTGAAGGCCTTTCCCACTTTGTTGCACATCTACAATACAAGGAGTAGGAGATGGGAGGGTCATTACTGTGTGTGTGTGTGTGTGTGTGTGTGTGTGTGTGTGTGTGTGTGTGGTGCCCCTACTCACAATCTGCACAATAGCTTTCCTTTTGGGCCGTGTGTACAATCCTCTTTAATCTCTGGAGGACAGAATGCATGTCAATACGGAGGAGGCATTCCCTTGGGACTGCAGTCCTCATTTCTGGTGACAGATTCTTAAGTCATGTTTGCTACTTCTGAGGGACCCGAGTATGAGCAGGAAGGGAAGTGGGCAAAGAAGCACACCAGCCTTCCCAAGGACGGGGTGGGGCGTGATGGGCTTAAGCCAGTCTGTACGTAACACTGTTTGCCTGACTCACCTGTGATATGCCACCTGATGAGACAGATTATCTGATTATCTCCAAGCCCCAGATTCACCGTAGGAAGTAAGCATGCAGGCCACTTCAAATACCGGTCCTTGCCTGGCACATTCTTATTTTGCCAAGATATTTACCAGCCTACCCACATATTGCTTCTATCCCTCCAAATGCTCAAAAGATAGCACATAGACGAGCACATACTCTTCTGAGGGTGAGCCCAAAGTGCCACTGTGAACTGCGTGAACTTTGACCTCCATGCTCTACATCCTCACCATTTTTTCCTACCATGCTCACCACCACCACCACCACCACCAGTGACCCATGCTGCTGCAGGAGCAGGGGAGGGAGGCAGTGTTGTTTGGAAGCAGACCTGGTTTTAAATTGCAGTTTTACTACTGTTAGCAGTGTGTCCTCAGTCAAGCTACCCACCCTCCGTGTGCCTCGGTGAGCCAATCTGGAAATGTAAGAGAATAGTGTGGAGTATATTAAAATGCAAAAAGCACTGGAGCACCTAGCTTCGTATCGGGCATACATTCCATGTTCATGCTGTCCTTCTCCTCACTCCCCTGGACCAAAGGTCCATTCCCTTGTCCCTAAGGACACTGCCCAGCACTGAGGGAAGATGCTCACAAACTCATTCTCCCAGAAATGCTAATATCCAGTCACAGTTTTATGTATTTCTCCTCCTAGTGGTATTTGAGTTTTAATCAGCAAGGTTGACTCCACAGCAATTCCTAGTTCAGGGATTTCATGTCGTGTGGCCACATTGGCAGGAGTAAGAGAGCCTCCCCTAAGCACAGCACACCGGCCTGTGCCAAGCCCATGAGTCAGCAAACCGGGTATCTGTGAGTTTACCATGCCCTTGGCCCCACTTCCACATGGTACCACCATAGTTCATTCAAACAAGAGGCTAATGAGGAAAAAACGCATAAAGCTTTGAGGGAAAAAAAAACTTATACAAAGCAAACTTTTATTAACTCTAGGAGATAGATAAAAAATTCATTAATTTTTCACTTGAATTTTGAGTCAGATTCACTTGAATGCTGACTTTGATAAACGTTTGACAGTCCAGTCTGCTTTCAATAGCTAACTAGCTGGGATGGGCACTCTTTCAAGTCTCTCTGCTTTCACATCTCTTCTTCGTTCTACCTGGAGAGCTCTGATCACTCCTTCTGCACCTGGCAAAATCTTACTCATCTCTGAAGGCCTAGCTCAAATGCCATCTTCTCTGTAAAACTTTTCAAGATCTATATCCAACCATCCTGCAAAATTAGGCACACAATTCTTTATCTCTCAGTGTTATGTTCCTACCTTTGGAATAAGGTTGGCCACCACGATTCCCACATCATATTGTAGTACAATGGGTGGTTTGTACTCTGTCTCCCACACCAGACAGAGCAATGACAGAGCAAGAGCCCGGTTTAATCCCCTTTGTACCCCTGGTATCATGCACTGTGCCTGGCATACTGTGTGCCCTCAGTAAATGTTGGTGGAATTGAATTTGTTAACATTGGGGAAGTACTGAATCTCCTCAAGCCTCAGTTTCCTCCTTTGTAACAGGTGACAAAGATAACAAAAGGTCAGTGTTCAGATTCAATGTCAGATGTGAAATACTGTCTTGTACCCAACATAGACCCTTATATATAATTAGCTCAATAGGAGTTGATCAAATTAATCCTTTCAGTGAAAAATATTTAGATATTGTGTGACCAGTGCATCTCAGTAGACAGACTAGGCAATGACCCTGATCTCATGAAGTTTATGTAACAGAGGAAAAAAGGTGCCTAGAAAGCAAAAAAATAAACCTGAGATATTAATGATAAGCACTTTGTACAAAATTAAACAGGACGATACATAAAGTTATCTGGGTAAGGGAGCTGGTAGGAAGGCTTCTCAGAAGAGGTTCTGTTTAAGTTGGAATTAACATGAGCAAAAGGAACCCTGTGAAGATCTGGGAGAAGAGCACTCTGGGCTTGGCAACAGCAAGTGCAAAGGCCCTGCGGCAGGTACAAGGTAGAAGAATTTAGAAGAGAAAAATGAAGTCAGTATGATGGGAGCATGTTGATTTAAGGGAGGAACGAAGGAGATGCATTTGGAGATGTAGGCAAGGGGTAGATTATTTGGGGACCTAATAGACTAGGATCAGGAATTCATATTTTATTCACAGTGTAATGAAAAAACTATTTAGAGATACTTAATCTGGACAGTGACATGAAATAATTTGTTTTTAAAAGTTTACTCAATGATTGTTTAAAGAATGAGTTGTAGGAGCAAGAGTGGAGGCAGGGAGACCAGTTACTCCTATCTGTAGCATAGGAAGGAGATGCTGACGGAAATGGAGAGGAGAGGATCTGAATACCTTTCAGAGACAGAGGCAAGGGACTTACTGATGAAAAATGAGGGAACATGAGAAATCAAGCATTATGAAGAGATTCTGACTTAATTTTCTGGTGAGATTAAGTTGCAAAGTACATAAAATATTTTAAAACAATTAGTTGTAGGTGTACTTTTCCATATTTTTTTCTGGCTAAGTACAATGAAAAACTCTGGACATGCCGGCTGGTGTGACTCAGCAGTTGAGCATCGACATATGAACCAGGAAGTCGAGGTTTGATTCCCCATCAGGTCACATGCCCGGGTTTCCGGCTTGATCCCCAATGGGGGGTGAGCAGGAGGCAGCTGATCAATGATTCTTTCTCATCATTGATGTTTCTAGCTCTCTCTCCCTCTCTCCCTTCCTCTCTGAAATCAATAAAAATCTATTTTAAAAAAACCTCTGGAAATTATTTATAAATCAAATAGAAGACAGCCTAGCCCAGTGATGGCAAACCTATGACACGAGTGTCAGAGGTGACACACGAACTCATTTTTTTTGGTTGATTTTTCTTTGTTAAATGGCAAAGTAGGGAGCCAGGAATTTTATCCCCTTACTAGAGGCCCAGTGCATGAGATTTGTGCACTCTAGAGGGGTTTCTCAGCCCGGCCTGTGCCCTCTCACAGTCCAGGAGCCCTCAGGGGATGTCCGACTGCTGGCTAGAGCCCGCTCCCCACTGGGAGCGGGCCTAAGCTGGCAGTCGGACATCCTTAGTGCTGGCTGAGAGGTGCTACCCCTGTGGGAGTGCACTGACCACCAGGGGGCAGCTCCTGCGTTGAGCCCTGGTGGTCAGTGCGCATCATAGCGACTCGTCATTCTGCCATTTGGTCGATTTGCATATTAGCCTTTTATTATATAGGATGATATCAATTGGGCAACTGGACTTCTATCCCTGCCCAGCAGTAATAAGATGTCCATCCCCCTCCCTGGTGTCAAAGGAGGCCTAATGGAGAGTCAGGACTTTATAACATTGTCTGACATGGTTCTAAGTGGATGTAGATAAAATGTTTAAGACATAAGTAGGGGAGAGTAAAGGGACATAAAGAGAGGTAAGGTTTCTATATGTCACTCAAACTGGTAAAATAACACCACCAGTGGATTGTGATAAGTTATGTATAGATAATGTAAAACTAAGAGCAACCAATAAAAATGCTATATTAAAAGATACACTTTTTTAAAAAAGATAGATGAATCAGAGTGGAATTTTAAAATATGTTTCAATAACATACAGAAAGGCAAGGAAAAGAAGACAAATGAAAATGGCTGACATATCCTAACATATCAATAATTACATTAAATATAAATAGCCTAAATATACAAATTAAAAGACAGAGATCAGCAGGTTGGAATAGTCAGACTTACCTATCTGCTGTCTACAAGAAACTTTTATTAAATATATTTTATTGATTTTTCACAGAGAGGAAGGGAGAGGGATAGAGAGCCAGAAACATCGATGAGCCGCCTCTTGCACGCCCCCTACTGGGGATGTGCCCGCAGCCAAGGTACATGCCCTTGACCAGAATTGAACCTGGGACCCTTGAGTCCGCAGGCCAACGCTATATCCACTGAGCCAAACAGGTTAGGGCTACAAGAAACTTTTAATATGATGATACAAGAAGGTTGAAAGTAAAATGATGGGGAAAGGCATATCATGCAAGCATTAATCAAAGGAAAGCAGGAGTGGCTATGTTAATATTAAGTAAAGTAAACTTCAGAACAAAGAAAATTACTAGAAATAAAAAGGGACATTACATAATGACAAAGGGATCAGTCCATTAGGAAGATACAGCACCAAATGTGTATGCACCAAACAGCAGAGCTGCAAAGTATGGGGAGCAAAAACTGATAGCACTGAAATGAGAAATAGGCAAATCTACAGTTATAGTTGGACACTTGAACAGTCCTCTCTCAACAACTGATAGAACAACTAGACAAAAAATTAGCAAAGTACAGAAGAACTCAACACCATCAACCAATGGGTTGGCGTTCATAAAACACTCCACTCACAACAGCAGAATCCATAGTTTTTTTCAAGTATTCACAAATCATACACCACATCCTGGGCCTTAAAACAAATTTCAATAAATTTAAAACTATTGAAATTATTATTTCGAGGATAAGAAAATACTACAAACAAATCTATATACTCACATCTGACAACTTAGAAGAAATTGATCAATACCTCACAAAAAACACAAACTACTATTATTATCCAACTAGAGACCCAGTGCATGACATTTGTGCACTGGAGGGGGTGTCCCTCAGCCCAGCCTGTGCCCTCTCACAGTGCGGGACCCCCCTGAGAGGTCCTTAGCACTGCCGAGGAGGCAGGAGAGGCTCCTACCACCACCGCTACGCTTGCCAGCTGTGAGCACAGCTTCTGGATGAGCAGTGCTCCTCCTATGTTGAGCACCTGCTCCCTGGTGGTCAGTGCACATCATAGCTACCAGTCACTTCACCATTCAGTCAATTTGCATATTAGCCTTTTATTATTATTATTAAACTAGAGGCCCGG
>NW_005369706.1:2253333-2260344 GCF_000412655.1 Myotis brandtii | reverse complement strand
TAATTTGCATATCGCCCTGATTAGCCAATGGGAAGTGTAGCGGAGGTATAGTTAATTACCCTTTTTGTCTTTTATTAAATAGGATATGAAATAATTTGATAATATTTAAAATTTGTAATTTAAAAGCTGCACACTGCCTCCAAATCTCTAGGCCTTTGCCCTGGCCAGTGTGGCTCAGTTGGTTAGAGAATCATCCCATACACTGAAAGGTCTTGGGTTCATACCAGGTTGCAGGTTCCATCCCCGGTCGAGATGTGTACAAGAGGCAATCAATTGATGTTTCTCTCTCTCTCTCTCTCTCTCTCTCTCCCCTTCTCCTTCTTCTCCTCCTTCTCCTCTTTCTCCTCCTCCTCCTGTTCTGCCTCCTCCTCCCCAAAAACATATCCTTGGGTGAGGATTGAAAAATAAATCTGTAGACCCAGATTGTTTCACTGGAGAATTTTATCTAATGTTTGAAGAATTAGTAGCAATCGTAAACAATCTCTCCCAGAAAATAGGAGATAACATTTCCCAATTCATTTTATGAAGCCAATATTACTCTTGCACCCAAACCAGACACCAACAGTATCAAAGAAGAAAACCACAAACCAATATCCCTCATGCATATAGATGTAAAAAAAAAAAAGTCCATAACAAAACATTAGCAAACATAATTCAGCATTATATAAAAAATTCTAAATCATGACCTAGTAGGGTTTATTCTGGGGATGCAATCCTAGATTAATATTTGAATATCAATCAATGTAATCCACCATATTAAAAAGCTAATGAAAAAATATAATCTTATCATGTACGGAAAAAGCTTTTGAAAATTTAGCATCCATTCCTGATTTTAAAAAAAAAACTCTCAGAAAAATAAAGATAGAAGGAACTTTCCTCAACTTGATAAAGAATAAACAAACAACAAAAAACTGCAACCAGCATTATACTTAATGGTGAAAGACTGCTTGAGATTGGGAATAAGGCAAGGATGTGCACTCTCACCACTCTTATTCAGCATAATATTGGAAGATCTGGCCAGTACAATTTTCACAAAAATTAACTCAAAATAAATTATAGATCTAAAGTAGAACACAAAACTTCTAACACTGAAATGCAAAGAGAAAAGAAAATGAAAAGACAATATTCAAGAACTGTGGGATGATTACAAAAGGTTCAACAAACATGTAATAGGAATATCAGAAGAAAGAAAAGAATGAAATATTTGAAGGAATAATAACTGAGAATGTCCCAAAATTAATGAAAGACACCTACCCATTATACTGGTTTCCCTCAGTCCAGAGCCTCTCCAGGGTCCCAGAATGTAGATAGCTTCTGTGTTGGTTTGCTAGGGCTGCCACAGCCAAGGACCACAGACTGTGTGGCTCAGACAATAGAAGTTTATTTTCCACAGTTCTGGAGGCGAGAAGTCAGATCCAGGTCCAGCAGGGTTGGTTTCTTCTGGACTCCTTGGCTTATAGATGGCCCCTTTTCCCATCTTCATGTGGTCTTCCCTGTGTGTGTCCTAATCTGTCTTATAAGGACAACAATCATATTGTATTAGGGTCCTCATAATTACCTCTTTAAGGACCCTACCTCCAAAAACAGTCACATTCTGAGATGCGGGGAGTTAGGACTTCAACATATGAATTTTGGGATCGAGTACAATTCAACCTGTAACACCTTCCTTATGCTCCTTCATGCAAATCCTTTCTATAACTCCCTTTACCTTCATCATTCCAAAATTTGTTGGTATCTCATTTCCTAATGTCCTGTTTCCTTTTGGCTGTTTATGGTTTATTCATTTTTAATCCTTTGCTAGGATTTTACTAGAGGGAGAGAAATGAATGTGCTCAATCCCCCCTTTATCCAGAAGCCCCTAACCATCCTTTAAATTACCAGCTCCCTCTGAGAAGTCCTCTTACCAACAAAGACCATAGTAATCTCTCATTTCTCTTAAATCCTAATTCGTTGAACATATAGCTGCCTTCTGTTTCATTTTTATTAGCCTTTGAGTTAACATATTTCTATTTTACCCACTGAATATCCAGTACAGTGTTGTGGTCACTATTTGATTGATAAAAATAAGCATTTATCAGTTTTTTAATTGTTTTAATGTAGTAGGTCCATGAACACATTACATCATGATTTCACAATGTACCACCCTATTATACAGCACCTTACAGGAGAAGGAGGTACAAGATTTCACATCCAAATCCGAAAACAGAAGGCACACTGCCACCTTCTGATCAAAGCTAAAAATGCAGCCCTTAAAAGGACAATAATACAGCTCCAAGTCAAAAGCAAGCCTAAGAAAATTACACAAATGAGACTCTGATTTCCTTCTAACAAATGTTAGGGGTCGTGTAACTAAAATCAATATTGATCACTAGAGTAATGAAAAATTTAAACCTGAATTCAGGTGATGCACAGAAAGCTGACCTGTTAACAGGATCTTCCACGTTCGCTTCAGGAGCCTCATTCCCTTCTGTGATTTTCTGAATTTCCTTCAGGCCTGTGCTCAAAATTCTCTGGTGGTAAGTTTCTGCTTGATTGTTAGTGAAAACTTTGTTCTGCTCTGCTCTCTCAAATGCAGTGACAAATCCAGTGTGCTGAGAAATGAGATGGCAACATGCAGTGGCCTCACCACCACGTTTCAGACCACAGGACCTGAGTTCAGACTCCACACCAAGTGTGGAGATTTGCCTGACTTACTCTGATGGTCCAAATCAGGCTTTCTTGGGTGGAAACGAAAGGGAGGGGGTTAGGAAAAGGGCAAAGTTCAGGTACCTAATGTAACAGACATGAAACAAACAAAAAATATAAAGCCCCCGTTTAGGGAATCACAGCATTTTTTCTGCGTTCTTGTGTGTTCACGGGACTCTGTCTTTGGGAAGACTCTCTCATTGTTCTGGAAACACAATTTAAGTTTGGGTCAAGCATGTCTGAAGGACGTGCCTGCCCTTTCTTCCAGGGAAGCCCTGCGATCCAAGGGCAGGGGCAGAGGCTGCGGACTGAGACGCTAAGGAGCTTCAGAGAAGTCATCTTCGCAGAGGGCAGTGACCTGGGCCGAGACTACGGCTGGTTTCTGCTTCCTCTGGCTTCGGCCAGCTGGTAGAGAATTCTGGACTTCCGGGGGTCCCGTGCAGAGCAGCAGTGGGCTCCAGGAGCACAGAGGCCTCTCCTCTTCTCGGTCCCATATGCTGTGACGAGGTCCTCAAGTATCAGTTACGTTGTATCAGACTCTGCCTTCTAGTATGACCCGTGAGTGGGAGGCTAACAGCGGGGCCTGTGCCCACACTTGGGGTTCAGTGGAGGGGCAGCAGCGGGGAGAGGAGGCTGTGAGACAGCCAGGCAGGGAAGCCTGCAGCAGCAGCCCAGAGAGCTGACAAGGGGCAGTCAGGATGGATTTGTGTAAACACTCCCTGGGCTCGGGTTCAGTGGAGGGGCAGCAGCGGGGAGAGGAGGCTGCGAGGCGGCCAGGCAGGGAAGCCTGCAGCAGCAGCCCAGATTGCTGACAAGGGGCAGTCAGGATGGATTTGTGCAAACACTCCCTGGGCTAGTGTTTCTGGGCCCCAGTAGAAGACTGACGTCTTCCAGGGACACAGGAAGAAGGCGCAGGCCATGTTTTGGCCATCAGAAGGGATGAATGACCCCTAGAGCAGGAGCCCTTGAGGATACCTAGAGACAGTTATATAAGTCAATCTGAATCTGGTGCTCTCTCTGGAGTCTGCATAATGGGGCTTCATCCTAGACCTGTCCCCAAGAGATCTAGGATGGGTTTCAGGCACTGCAGCAGGCCAGAGGGGAGATGCCTTAGGCAAGAGGCCTCCTCCAGCACTTGGTGGTGGCTGTCTAATGCAGGGCTAGAGAAGAGGACATGGTCACGTCTATAACCAAGCAGGGCTTCACCACGGCCAGACTCCAGGATACTACTACTGCCCTGGGTTTTGAACTGAAGGCTCTTAGGGCTAAAATCAGGTCAGTAGCAGAGAACCAGATAGGCATGCCGGTTGTCTCAATTTATTGCTGGGTAAGCAATAGATGAGTCCTTTCCTTTCCTTTGATCCTCTTGTCATCCTAATAAGCTACCACCTGCCCCATGAGCAGTAACTAATCACAAAGAATTCAAGGATGTTTGGCACAAAAAGCTTGAGGCAGAGTAGAAAGGAAAGGATTGAACATGGTATAATCTTTGGAATAGCAAACCAAAGAGCACAGAAGTAGGACAACTTCTTGGTCTCAGCCTCGCCTTGTGTCATTACAAACGCACTATTTCACTCTAGTTCAGGATCTGCCTTGACTTCATAGTTTATGCTCTGATGTTACATGCATATTCAATTATCCCAGTGAGAATAAATGCCCAAATCACCATATTATTTAAATGGACTCCATAAAGTAACCATCAAAACAATTTAAAGTAAACATCAAAATAATTTATTGATGACAGAAATGGGGAGGCAAGGAAAGTAGAAGAGAAGCAGGTATGTGTATGCCAGTATTTAAAACAGACCCAAGTATCCTATACAGACTCTTACATTTCCCACGACACACACACACACGATGTGCACAAGCACACACACTATGTGCATATGCACACATATAACCATGCACCTCCTCCCTCTCAAAGGAAGAATATCTGCAGTCCTCTGTGACTGCACTTTTATGACATCTCTTCCTCTCCAAAGTCCAGTCTGATACTCATTTCAGATGCAGGTCCCATGCACTAAAGCACTGGAGGAACTTCCCACGTGCACTCTAGTCCCTAGAAAGACCCTGACACACTAGAAAAGGGGCCTCTGCTTGGAGGAGGCCGATGGGGCTTCTGATGTGGCCATGGCTGGGCACTGCCTTTAGGGTCCTCCCTGCCTTTGAGGTGACACTCCCCAGTGACCTCACAGCCTCCCTGTGCGACCAAGACACAGGGGTCAGGCAACTACACAGGTCAGAGTGAATCAGGCAGAACAGGGCCCAAAGAAACACAAATTCCTTTCTCATGTGCCAACTACCACCACGGTGACGGGCAGGGAGGCCTCCAGGACCTACCCGTGGTTGACTGAATGAACTACAGAACTCATACAAGACTGTCGGCCACACTCCTTCCTCTCACCATCTTCGCTTCCCAGGTTTCAGTATTGGGCAACACAATCAAAGATTACACCTTCACGTTTGCTAGACATGCTGGCAGACTTCTACTGATACTGAACAGCCTTTCTAAGAAATTAAAATTCACTTTCCCTTTGATTCTTATCGGCATGCTTTCAGCCACATAGGTGCTATTTTCAAAAGATCCAGTGGGTGGCAGTAATACAAAAGAAATGCCAGCTGTCCTGCTTTTCTGTTATGACTAGTTCAACACTGACTATAGCACAGAAGAGCCCAAGTGCCTGTCAGACTAACCTATGACTCCCAGCTTTGCAGGGCAACTTATCTCCCGGAGCCTGTTTCCAGGATTAAGTGAGATGATAGATGCAAAGCCCCTGGTACAGCATCTAGCACACAATAGAGTGCATGTAAATGGCAGCTATATTAATCACCAAGCCTGTTTGAACTGCTGTGACCAGTAAGAGAGTTCCACATGAGAAATTCCATAGAAAATTCCTATGCCCTTTAAAAGCAGTTTCGGGATGGGGAGAGGAACTATCTGAACACAATTCTGTAAAAGAAAAGAAAATTAATCCCCATTGATGATGAAAAGGTCTTCAATGTCCAGCCAAGTTCTTTGAGCCACACTTAAAAGGCTCTTCATCTGGATCCTTCATCTCTTTCTATAGGGCTTGAAGTCATTCACTCATGTATTCAACAAATATTAACTTCATATATGTGCCAGATAACAGGCTTTGGAAAGTCATCTCTTAAAAACACACTGCATGCTTGTAATCCCAATGATGTGAAGACTAATTCTGTCCCCACTGAATCCACTCATCATGTCATCCATGCACACAACCTGGGGGACAACTCACTTCTTGCAGGATAGTGATGGTCTTTCTAACTTAATCTTGGGACACATGGTTTGACAAAGGCCTTTCTAACTTGAGGATTTAATGTTAAAGTCAGCAACATATATTATATATACACCAGCCACTGTGCGAGTTGTTACAAATATAAAAATCAAAGCTACAGCCTCTGCCTTCCGGGATCTCAGAGTTAGTGGGGTAATCAGGCAAAAATAGCAACTATAGCAAAGAGTGACAAGTGCAATGACAGAAGTCTGGACACAGGACATGAAGCTCACCTGACGGGATCCAAGAAGGCAACCCCCAAGAGGAGACCAATTAGAAGAAAATGGCAGAGCGTAGGAACTAAATAATGAACATTTGAACTAATTATAATGGAAAACAAGTTAACATTAAACAATTTTTAATGCAAATTCTAAAGCAAATCTTGGCCTAGGCTAGTTTTGCTTAGTGGTTAGGGCCACTAGTGTCAGCCTGCAAACAAAAGGATCACAGGTTGAATTCCCAGTCAAGGGCACTGTAACTTGGTTGCAGGTTCCCTAGCCCCGGTTGGGGTGCATGTGGGAGGCAACCAATCCATGAGTCTCTCTCACGTCGATGTGTGTGTGTCTCTCTCTCCCGCTTCCTACTTCCTCCCTCCCACTCTCTCTAGAAATCAAAGGAAAAAATATATTCAAGTGAGAATTAAAAAATAAAAATAAAAAAATAAAGCAAATCTTGGGATTCATACTTCTTCAGGCTAGTCCCTATCCAGACAACACAACATGAATAATACAACTGGAGTAGTCCAAATAGCTGTAGATGAAGTTAGAAGACAGCATGCTCTGAACCCACTCTGCTATTTTTAAACTCTGTAATCATGGAAACACTGACTCTGAATCTCCTTTTCTTATGTTAAAAATGGCAGTAACACTACCTGCCCTGACTACTTGTAAGTTTCTTCTAAGGATCATATAAGAAAAGATCATCTACACTAATAAAAGAGAAACATGGTAATTAGCATACGACCGCTACCCTTCCCATTGGCTAGTCAGCATATCCTTATGCAAATTAACTGTCAGCCAAGATGGCGGCC
>NW_005369706.1:2244163-2251010 GCF_000412655.1 Myotis brandtii | reverse complement strand
CAGTTGACCAGTTGACCAGTTGCTATGATATGCACTGACCACCAGGGGGCAGTCAACCAGTCGCTATGATGTGCGCTGACCACCAGGGGGGCCAGATGCTCTGACCGATAGGTTAGCTTACTGCTGGGGTCTGGCCGATCAGGACTGAGTGAGACGGGCCAGACATGCCCTGTAGCCCTCCTGCGGTCCCTCCCTGGCTGGCCAAACTCCCACGTCCCTCCCCGGCCCTGATCGTGGGTGGGAGGTAATCAACCAAAAACCATCTATATATATAAAAGCCTAAGCAACTGTTACGACCATTCGACTGGTTGCTATGATGCGCACTGACCACCAGGGGGCAGATGCTCAACCCAGGAGCTGCCCCCTGGGGGTCAGTGTGCTCCCATAGTCAACCTCCCACGGCCGGCCAACCACTCACAGTCCCTCCCCCGCAGCTGGCTGGCCCCGATCAGCCCCTATTGAGACTGGGTGAGATGGCCCCAATCGCCCCGGTCACCAGCCAGGCCGAGGGACCCCACCCATGCACAAATTCGTGCACCGGGCCTCTAGTCCTGTATAATAAAAGGCTAATATGCAAATTGACCAAATGGTGGAACAACCAGTCTCTATGACATGCACTGACCACCAGGGGGCAGATGCTCAATGCAGGAGCTGCCCCATGGTGGTCAGTGTGCTCCCACAGGGGGAGCGCCGCTCAACCAGAAGCCGGGCTCATGGCTGGTGAGCTCAGCGGCGGTGGTGGGAACCTCTCCCACCTCTGCTGCAGGCAGGCAGTAAGGAGCAAAGGGTCCCAGACTGTGAGAGCCCCGGACTGCGAAAGGGATGTCTGAGTGCCAGCTTAGGCTGTAAGCCAGCAGGTGGACATCCCCCGAGGGGTCCCAGACTGCGAGAGGGCACAGGCCGGGCTGAGGGACCACCCCGAGTGCACAAATTTCATGCACTGGGCCTCTAATGAGAAATAACTTTTTTGCCTTTGTAATACTTTCCTACTCATCTAAATCAACTTCTTACTAATGGCTTGAGAAAAAATTCAAGTCATTCAAAATTCAATACACATGTGTAAGCTATACATAAAAGGCTAAATTTTATTGTTTGTCATATACCATAAAAAGACAATACAATTTGCAATGCATAACATTAATAAATTCTAACCTAAGGGTACCGTGACTATACAAACTATGATCATCCCAATAATTTATATCTGGACAATAATCTTTGTAAATAGATTATGATTATTCAAGCAATTGTAAGTATAACAATGTATGATGCAACAAAAATTATCAACAGTGTAAAATACAGTTTTAAATTTGGTGCTGATAACAGCTATAGGATGGTGACCTAGTATTCATTGTTGTTGTTAATTCTCACCGGAGAGTATTTTTCCATTGATTTTTAGGGAGAGTGGAAGAGAGAAGGAAAGACAGAGAGAGACATCGATGTGAGAGAAACACATTGATTGGTTGCCTCCTACACGTGCTCCGACCAGATATATGCCCTTGACTGGAATCGAACCCAGGACGCTTTGGTCCACAAGCCAATACTCTATCCACTGAGCCAAACCAACAAGGGCGACCTAGTATGTTTTTTAACAATTTGATACTCTCTAAAATTAAGTTGATTTTAACAACAGTTACAGGATGACCAAAATTTGCTAGGTTGCTACTTTTAAATTTACTAAAATTGATTCTTGCTGTTAAATTAAATTAGATTGTACAAATATTAATTGAGCACCTAACCAGGTGCAAAGGACTGTGCCAGGTACTGTACAAAACAAGGATGAGTGGAATACTAACCCTGCTTTTAAAGGCTTTATAGATACACACTCACACACAACACATACACACATAAGCTATATGCTAATTACTACCTAAATATTCCCAGTTTTTAAATTTTCTACACTTTGCATGAGATTATGTGCCTTTAGTATATATATGATGTGGATATCATGAAGAAAAAATCTGAAGCATTAAATCTAAGGATGCTGTGACTCCTCAATGAGCCGATATAAAAAGTCTAGTTAAAAGTCTCTTTTCAACATAAATAATAAAAATACTTATCCTGCAGCTAAGTAATTTTGGCTCTCTCCCTTCCTCTCTGTAAAAAAATCAATAAAATATATTTGAAGAAAAAAAAAAGAAAAAAAAAAAGAAACAATCCAGTTACCTACTTAACTCTCTCTATACAAATATAACTTTACTCATATGCTAATGAAGCAGCTTGTCATGTAGAAATAATGTTACACTTACAGGGCACTGGAGAATGTATCTATATCTAACATTTAAATGACTTACAAAATACTGATCTTTACAAATATACCTCATTATTTATATTTTTATTTTCAGAAAAGACTTATAAATAGATCACTTATAAAGAATACATTTCTCACTAAATCACAATTCACTTTATAGTTAATTAACTTATATCCAAAGTCCTGTATAATTTCATTTTCTTCAATGCAAAACAAAACTTTATTTTAGTAGAAAAAAATTTACATGTGAAATTCAAAGACAATAATTTTAGTAAAAATGGAAATCAACCACCATATCTTTTCTTGAGTTCTTCAACAGAATTATCCTTCAACCCTGAGTTCTCTATGTGACTGAATAATATATGTGCAACTGAAAAAGAAAAGAAAAAAAGTGTCCCATTTTAATCTCCATTTTTATAAAAGTTTAGTGAAACAAAAATTAAAGGGAATAATCTGATCTGTCAAATAAAACATTTTACATTTGAAAGTTATAATATAAAGATTATTTCTAAATTCTAATTCAGATATTTAAAAACCAATCTGAGAATAGAAAATTATATAGCAATCCAATGTTTACCAAAATATTTTGCTTTAGCAGTAAAAAATTTCCTCTACACCCTCAATGACATTAACTTTACAGAGTAAACTTAACTGATTCTACCTAAAATTTTTACTCTATTTAACTATTTTACTTAATATTATAATTAACTGTTTTTCAAACTTAATTTTATTTTAGAAGAAAATTTTATATCTTACTCTAATTGAAAATTAGCAATAACATCTACAAAATCATGTTGATGGGCTAGTTATACATTTTATAATCTATATATATAAAAGTCTAAGTGACCAAACAACTGGTTGGCCAGTCGCTATGAAGCGCACTGACCACCAGGGGGCAGACGTTCAATGCAGGAGCTGCCCCCTGGTGGTCAGTGCACTCCCACAGCCAACCTCCCGGGCCCCTTCCCCCCTCATTGGCTCCATTTGGGGGGCCAGCTGGCCTTCTGATAGGCCTGGATCGCTGGCCAGACCAAAGGACCCCACCTGTGCACAAATTTGTGCACTAGGCCTCTAGTAATCATAAAATAAGATATATAACTATTAAGTGTTCAAAGATCCTCCTATAAACTATGTAAAATTCTTTATCTTTCACACCACTGAATGGTCCACACTCTACACTTTGGAAAAATACTGTTATAGTTCATCTATTTCTCAACATTAAAACTAGCTAACAATTGTTAATAATAATGGCAATAATAGAAGATAAGAGCAGCTAATATTTATTGAAAATTTAGTTACATGCCAGGAACCATTATAAGTGCTTCCCATGTTTAACTTAGTGGACAGTGGAGACCCAACCAGGATGGAAGGCCAGTCTGAAGAGCCAACTCACATTCTTTGTGTACACTTATCACATTATAGTGGCAAGAAATTCATTCATTCAACACGCTTCTACTAAGAAGTTATTATGTACTAAGCACTGTTCTATGCCTGAGGCCTAGAAAATAGTAGAGAAAATTCCTGCTCTCGTGGAGCTTTAATTCTATTAGGGAGAGAAATAATAAACATATACATGGAATACTGCCAGCTAGTTATGTATTATGAAGAAAAATAAAGCAGGGAAAGAATACAGAGGGTGATGAGGGAGGGGAGGCAGGCAGTTATTTTAACTAGGCCCGTGAGGAAAGGCATCTCTGAATGTTAAACGGAAACTTAAATAACGTGAGGAAGCAGGTGGGGAGATAATTCTAGGCTGCAGGAACAGCCAAATGCAAAGCCCCAGAGGCTAAATTACGTCTGGTAGTTTGGTATATTAAAAAAAACACCCAGCGTGTGGTGGGCAGAGTGAAAAAAGTGGTAGAAGATGCGGTTAAAACAGTAATAAGTAAGAGCAATACTTCTCGGGAAATTTCAGGAATTGTTTTTGATTAACTGAAGATGAAACAAAAATTTCTTTTGATTTAAATTCTATTTTAAAATCTCTCTAAGTTATATATTCACTTCCCTAAGTACAACATAAAGGGTATTTTTTCTTACTGAGTGAGTCTTATTCAATGTCACTGCTAGATACATAAAGAAGAAAAGGAGCCCAAAGTACATTTAGCCTAAGAGGTTTGAAAATGGTACAAGGTTTCCCTATCTTTAAAACTAAAAACAGTGGTACTCTGGTATTCTAATGATTTTTTTCTCTTTTTCCCAAAACTATACAGTATAGCCCAAAACCTCTAGGTAATTTGAAGTTTTTGCAGCATTTGATCTTACTTAAATTAGGGTCCCCCAAAGTAACACTTTCTTCCAAAGACTGAGATATAGAAATAAGGGATCTAATTCAGGCTCATCACTTGCCACTCTTTACCCCCTAACTCGACAATCCAGCCACACTGCCTTTCCTGCCTCAGAGTCTCTGAAAACATCATCCCTTCAGTCTAAAACTCTTCCCTACCCACTTCATCTAACTGAATCCTGCCCTTCTGTGAGAATTCAGCTTAAATTAAACAAACTCAAGAAAATTAGCTGTCAAAGAATGGGTTAGATTTCGGTGCACCCACACCCAGTTACATGCCCCCTGTGGCAGGGAACCTTCACATGCTGCATGATGGCAGGAGCTCAACCATTGTTATTACTGCATTTTCAAGTAGAACAGCTCAGACTCTAGAGCAGGACTGCCTAAGTTTAAGTCCTGGGCCCGACTTCCTAGCTACATGACCTTGATGGCGTTCCTTACCTCTCTCTGCCTCAGTTTCCTCCTTTGTAAAAGTGGAATAATAATCATACCAATACCTCATAATGTTATTGTCAGGATTAAAATTTTTAATTTTACTTAATTTAATTTAATTTAATTATGTTTTATTTAAATTTAATTGCATGTACCTTGGACATAGTAAACATTCAACAAATATTTGCTATCATTTGTTTAAAAAATAAAAGAGGAATATAAGAATAAAGAGATATGGAAAAGCTTTGTTCACAAATCTCACTTTTTTTCTCAGGTTCTGACATGAACATCACTGCCATATCAAACCTTCTTAATTCAGAGAGCCTTTGTAAAATTTCCAAGATGAGTGATGGCTTTTCTTTCCTGAAATAAACAAAATAAAAAACAAATGATCCATTAAAAGTAGCTCATTTAATTCTTTACTAACACAATATTTCTAATTATATATAAATAAAGTCTTCATTTATCTTTTTCCCTGGGCACTTAAAATAAAGAATACTGTCTTTATTTTCAGTGCCCAGGTGAAGAAATTTATCAAGTCAATTGAAGAAATAATATTCTCAAATGTGAGGCATAGCACAGATGTTATTAATCTACTGTAACACTTCCATGCCCTACTTTTCTCTTTAAAAAAATAAAACTTCATCATTTCCCTTGTTACTCCTTGCACTTATCATCTTCACAACTTCTGCCATAGTAAAATTTACTAGAGTGCTAGTATTGCTATATAGAAGGTAGTAATAATATCAAAACAAATGAATTTCCCAAACCCCTAGAAATAGCATAGCACTACAGTATGAAAGTATAACTAAAAAAATTCAACTTACTCAATGTAAAAGTCATGCAGAATTTTAATGATTTGGTTGAATACATCTGGATCTAGATTTTTCCGAAACAACTTAGGATACAAGGATGGTTCAATTTTCTTGGAAAAAAATAGAAAATTAAATTATGACAACATTCACATATAAATTACTTATATAATAATTGCTTAGGTGAATAAAGAATAACTACTACGCATTAATACATAATGAATAATAATGAGGATGGGGGGTTGTCACAATGAAATGTAATTAAAGATAGAAGAAAGAAGGTTAGAGGAACAGTAAGATAATTACTCTGTACAAATCAGAGAAAAACCTCATCAACAGACAGATGTACACCATGAGAGAGACAGGAAACTTAGAGCCCTCAAAGAGCAAAAACAATAGAGAGTTAAAAAATAAAATTACATGAGATAATGTATTTGGAAGTAACTATATAATGCATAATTATAAGGAATTATTACTATAACTAGAGGCCCGGTGCACAGCTTCATGCACCGGTGGGGTCCCTCGGCCTGGCCTATGGGGATCGGGCCAAAACCAGCTCACTGACATCCCCCGAGGGGTCTCGGATTGCGAGAGGGCACAGGCCAGGCTGAGGGACCCTACTGGTGCACAATCGGCTGGGGAGGGACCGTAGGATGGCTCCAAGGCGTGTCCAGCCGGTCTCGCCCAGTCCCGATTGGTCAGACCCCAGCAGCAAGCTAACTTAATGGTTGGAGCATCTGCCCTCTGGTGGTCAGTGCATGACATAGCGAGTGGTTGAATGGTTGAACACTTAGCATATCTGCTTTTATTATATAGGATTACACTCACCCCCTGGTGGTCAGTGCATGACATAGTGAGTGGTTGAATGGTCGAACACTTAGCATATCATGCTTTTATTATATAGGATTACACTCGAGAAAAAGTATGTTAATCCATTATTTGGTAAATTTCTTATGATTTGACTCTTTTTCTTATCTTTTTTTAAAATATATTTTATTGATTTTTTACAGAGAGGAAGGGAGAGGGATAGAGTTAGAAACATCAATGAGAGAGAAACATCAATCAGCTGCC
>NW_005369706.1:2221524-2244073 GCF_000412655.1 Myotis brandtii | reverse complement strand
AGGCCGACGCTCTATCCACTGAGCCAAACCGGCCAGGGCTGATTCTTTTTCTTGGAGCCAATGAAATCTCATTTTCAGGAGAATGACTATCTAAATATTGCAAGCATTACTTGACACAAAGAAGGCATCTAATGTATTTTAGCTTCTTTCCCCATCTTGAAGGATGAAGAAGTTCAAGTTATGATATATGAAATCAGATTAAGTTATTTTTAGAGAAGAGAATTCAAAACAGAACCTATTTCCAAAGGTTCCCTGATTGCAAATATTTAAAATGGTCTGGTCAGCCCTAGCTGGTTTGGCTCAGTGGATAGAGCGTTGGCCTGCGGACTGAAGGGTCCCGGGTTCGATTCTGGTCAAGGGCACATACCCAGGTTGCAGGCTCAATCCCCAGTGGGCAGGAGGCAGCCAATCAATGATTCTCTCTCATCACTGATGTTTCAATCTCTCTTTCCCTCTCCCTTCCTTTCTGAAATGAATTAAAAATTGAAAAAATAAAATAAAATAAATAAAATAAAATGGTCTGGCCAGGGTGATACATGTGTCAGGTAAGGGATAATAAGAGCATTTTCTACAATCATGTTATACAATACAAAGAGCAAATATAACACTATTATTATACAGTGAGTGACAAAGACAGTCTTTGACCTTTTGTTTACAACAGAACTACTAGCTTCTTCTTTCTTACCGTCAAATACTGATATAACATATCTGGAGAACTTTTCAATTGTCTAAAATCAGATTCAAGCTGGAATGAGTTTGCAGGAACTGGAGGAAGAACAGTTGTGATAAACTGAGCAGTCAATTTGTCTCCCTCTATAGAAATCTTTTCACGGGAAGACTGACATACATCCTGTTTCATATTAACTTGAGATCTGAAATATTGCAGAGACATCAGTCAAACAATTGAAAAGAACCAAAATTAGTCAAAGCTTATTTTTTTTATTGATTAAGTTATTACGTATGTGTCCTTATCCCCACATTACCCCCTATCTCCCCCACTCATGCCCTCACCCCCCGTTTGTCTGTAAGTCAAAGCTTATTATAAGAAAGCATCAATAGAGATTTTTAAATTTCTGATTTAACTAATATTATATTATCTATTTACATTCTAAAAATACTGAACTCTTTCAGCTGATAACATATGTATATTTTTTTGCAAGACACGCCTCTGCAAATTTTCACATGCTACACAATGACTATTCTCATTTGCTGGGCTATTAGCCTGGCCACTTTTTGAGCACACCATTTCTATATACCGCATTACTACATCATATATACTTACAACTCAGCCTTTCAGAAATCTGAATTATAAGTTTCAAGAAAGATATTCTGAGAAGGAAAAAATGCTTTCTTAAAAAACAAACAAAACTACCTATTTAGTGTTTTCTCACAATCCATACGATCACTTTAAATAGAATTACTACTAAAATTCAAAGTTAAAAAAAAATTCCAATAGAATTGTTGAGTACAATACAATAATATATGAATAAAATTTCAAGACCCCAAAACAAACCTAGTCTATATCTTTTATATTCTCACTAGAGGCCTGCGGGGATCAGACCAAAACCGGCTCTCTGACATCCGCCAAGTGGTCCCGGATTGTGAGAGGGTGCAGGCCAGACTGAGGGACCCTACTGGTGCAAGATCAGGGCTGGGGAGGGGCTGCGGGAGGGCTCCAGGGTGTGTCTGACCCATCTCGCCCAGTCCCCATAAGCTGGACCCCAGCAGCAAGCTAATCTACCACTCGGAGTGTCTTCCCCCTGGTGGTCAGTGTGCGTCATAGCGACTGGTTGAATGGTCAGACACTTAGCATATTAGGCTTTTATATATATAGATCAAGGAAACACATCACTATTTTTAAAAATTCCAAACAAGTCCTGGCTGGTTTGGCTCAGTGGATAGAGTGTCAGCTTGTGGACTGAAGGATCCCAGGGTTAATTCCAGTCAAGGGCACATGCCCGGGTTGCGGTATACATTAAAAAAATTTTTTTAAAACAATCCATAAATAATCTTAAATATGAATGGCTAGAATAATGTAAATGTCTAAATTCTACGTTTTTTAGAGCTTCCTCTTAAAAAATTAAATTTTTTGCTGAATTAAGAAGGGAAACAATATACTGAAGTTTGAGGGGGGAAATGAACACAACCAACTTGTTAAAGACAGTTTATTATTATCTCTAAATTCCCCACTATGGTAAAGGAACAGTGATCATTCCTTACGCAAAACGTCTCTGATGAGTCAGAACAAATAAAAAAGAAAAACTAGAACATGAAGTTGGGTAGTTAAAAAAATTACAGTGATGAGTATAAACCAAAACTCTCATTGGTAATATCAATTTTCTAGTGGAATTAAATCCTGGGTCTGGCTTTACAATTCTAGAGATTATCAAATAACAACAGTTCTACTTACTGGAGGGCTGAAGTCTCACTGATTTCTTCTATTTTCAATACTTTTGCTTTTGGAATATCACTCGTGGGCAAAAGGTCATCTTGGCTTGAATTCTTCTTACTTGCAGTGCCTGTGGTTGCTGTTACATCTGCTACATTAATAGGATTACTTTCTGGAGCAGCAGCAGTAGTGCTCTCTGGCATGTCAATAGTCTGTATCAAATTACCAGTTTCTTCAATAATCACCTTCTTGAGGGGTTTCTAAAACAATTAAAATCAATTCCTTAAATCAACACATAAAGTTTTTCTATTTTAGAATTACAAATTAAAAGGTTGCTGTGTTCTTACAGCCAATATCCCAGTTATAAAAAAAATTCAATTTGATGGCTAGACAGACTTAGGAGTCACACTCTGAGAACACAAATAAAAAGATGCATAGCACCTACCAAATGTAGGTCTAAATGGAGGAAAGAAGATGTATATATAAATAATTACAAGCAATAGGATACAAACCTATAAGAGAACACAGAGGAAGGTAGAAAAACACTGGCATTAGCAGAGACTTCTTAGAAAAAGTACACAAGAATGGCAATGTGGAAGATTAACCATGGTATGTATGGTCAGTGAAAAGGTGATAAGTCCAATGGCACTGGTACAAGGGGATAAGTGATGGGAGACAAAGCTTGAAAGGCTCATTAAAAATTGCTTATAAAGAGACTTGTGTGCCATATCAAGGAGTTTGGACTTTATTTTAGAGGCAAGAAAGCCAAGAAAAAATATTACCAAACTGACAACAGTATTGTGGGCTAACTGAAAGCAAGAAAAACAAGGCTAGGCAATAGCCAGCATTCTGTATGAAACAGACCAACATTAAAACCTGAATACACCTGGTTGGTGTAGCTCAGTGGTTGACCATCAACCACTATAGAAAGATTTATGAACCAGGAGGTCACAGTTCGATTCCGGGTTAGGGCACATGCCCGGGTTGTAGGCTCAATTCCCAGAAACGGGCATGCAAGAGGCAGCCAATCAATGATTATCTCTTATCATTGATGTTTCTATCTTCTCTCCCTCTCCTATCCTCTCTGAAATCAATAAAAATACATTTTAATAATAATCCTATATAATAAAAGGCTAGTATGCAAATCGACTGAACAGCGGAACAGCAGAACGACCAGTTGCTATAACACACACTGGCCACTAGGGGGCAGACGCCCAATGCAGGAGCTACTCCCTGGTGGTCAGTGTGCTCCCACAGGGGGAGTGCCACTCAGCCAGAAGCCCTGAGCCGGGCTCACGGCTGGCAAGCACAGCGGCAGTGGCAGGAGCCTCTCCCGCCTCTGCGGCAGCACTAAGGATGTCCGGGAGGTGGGCCTAAGCTGTCAGTCGGACATCCCCTAAGGGCTCCCAGACTGCGAGAGGGTGCAGGCCGGGCTGAGGAACCCCCCGGCAAGTGCACAAATTTCGTGCACTAGGCCTCTAGTAATAAATAAAACCTGAATACATTTTCTATATAAGAAGCTGGATAAAGCCAGCTCAGGATTAAAAGTTTGCCAAATAATAATCACAAACTTGGTAAGTACTTGACCATAATAATGGTTTTTAATAAAAAACCATTCACTATTTCAATCATTACAAGTATCAAACATTTTCAATTTCTTCTAAAGTTTCCATATTGTACTCTTATTTTTAACAAAAAAACTTTCAGTATAATGTAAGTGTTCAATTCAATTGTATAGTTAAATTTTAAATAAAAAAGTTATAAATATAAACACTTTTGACATATTTACTAAATTCAACGTTAAAACCAGACATTCTATTAACATTGCTAAGCTAAGACCTAATGGGAAAAATTGTTACTGGATAAATGCACATAAATAAGAAAGCTGTTAGCAAATTTGTTAAAAGAATCCTGTTAGCAGTTCTATTTTAAAAGATAATCATGTTAAGCTAAGGCCTTTGCTTTGCTGAGAACTATCATCAGCAATAGATAACGATCAAGATATTAATCAAGAATGGACATGTATTAGTGTTTAAAAAATAGACTATAATTTGACAGGCAATAATTATTGAATTATATCAATACACTATCATTTAAAAACAAATACTTTCATTGACATTAGATGTGTAAGCATTGATTCTAATTAACAAATTTCCAAATAGATAGTCTCTGTTAACAGTAGACCAGGGATGGGGGAATGACAGTATGAACAGAAGTAAAACTCAGAAGATACCACTATAGAAAGATTTATGAAAAGATATGAAAGGTTCAATTCATTACTGTTTAAAAATTAAAAGTTAGAGACATAACATTTTATTTAGCTCTGTATAATGGCTATTTCAAAAAAAAAAAAAAGAGAGAGAGAGAGAGAGAAGAATAAACAGAAAGGGAGAAAGAAAAGGCTAAGGACCAAAAAGAAAGGTGAAGTTTTGATGTGGGAATACAGAAAAATGAAAATAAATATTTTAGCAGAGACTAAGAGATAAGGGAAAACTTTCATTTACTACCAATCAGGGAACCCCAGGCCCTTGCTTAGCTGATCTACATCACTGGTCTTTAAGAGATTTTAATTCAACAGTTTGTTTCCTACTCTTATTCATACCACACAGATATTTACATACCAAGAAAGAAAAAGACAGACAGTGTTTCACTTACAGCTGATCCAGGATGAGGTGGATTACCAGTGGGTTTTATCACGTTCTGCCTTTGAGTAGAATCGAGAAAGACATCATCCCAGTGTCCTTTCTCAATTAATTCCTTAAAAACAGATTTGTAATCATGACTATAAAAATATTCTCAAGTTAATTATGCAACAAATAAATGTGTTTAAGTTGCAGAAACGAAAGTATATATTGGTGAAAATAATATATTACCTTTTTAATTTTGGAAAGTTCAGTTATTGCTTGCTTATTTCCAGGTTCCAGAAGCAAAACAGTTTCAAAATCTAAAGTGAATTTTTAAGAAATATAATAAATTAGTGGAAATACTTTATAAAGTTCAAGACATGATATGTTTAGTTGGTTTAGTAACCCCATGTTTATCTCAGGAAGTTTTACTCAGGATGCTAGGAAACACGTGAACAACAACAAGGACTAACATTTACTGAGTGCTATTCTTTATATGAATTCTGATGTATTCCTCACTATAACCCCACTTTACAGATGATACGATTGAGGCCTACAGGTCACCTAACTTACCAAAGCCCACACTACTAACAAATGACAAGGTAACTCACTAAATGTAAGATAGAATCTAATATTATCCAGCCTTAAAAAGGAGTTGTGATACATGCGACGACATAGATGAACCTTGAAGACATTATACTAACAGAAATAAGCCAGACACAAAAGGACAAAGTACTGTATAATTCTTATATAAAACACCTAGAAAAGTCATATTCAGGGGTAGAAAGTAGAATGGTGGTTCTGAGGAGCTGGAAAAAAAGGGGAATGGAGAGTTACTGTTTAATGCGTAGAGTTTTCAGAATGAAATGATGAAAAAGTTCTGGAGATGAACAATGGTGATGGTTACACAATGTAAATGGACTCAATGCCAATGGACTTAAAAATGGTTAGAACAGTAAGTTTTATGTTATGTGTATTTTACCATAACGAAAAAAATGCATGGGTTACAGCTGAAGCCAGGTTTAGAGAAAAACTGAGAGAATTAAATGCATAGATCAGGAAAAAAGACTGAAATTGATTATCTGGGTCAGGGGTCCTCAAACTTTTTAAACAGGGGGCCAGTTCACTGTCCCTCAGACCGTTGGAGGGCCGGACTATAGTTTAAAAAAAAAACTATGAACAAATTCCTATGCACACTGCACATATCTTATTTTGAAGTAAAAAAACAAAACGGGAACAAATACACTATTTGTATTTGCATGTGGCCCGCGGGCCGTAGTTTGAGGACCCCTGATCTAGGTATTGATGTTAAAAAATTAGAAAAACAGCAAATTAAATCAAGACAGTTGTAGGAAGGAAATAGAGTAGAAATAAATAAAATTGAAAACATACACAATAGAAACAAGTTGGTTCTTCAAAAAGACTAATAAATACTTAAAAGACAGATCAAGGAAAAATAAAATAACAAGTATAAAAAAATAAGGGGGGGTGGGGCATCACTACAGACTACATTATCCTCTACCTCCAGCTGCTGATTCCCTTCCTTTTCATTCTTGCCTTTGTCTTGCTTTTTTCCTTCTCACCTATAATTCAAATCTTTTTTTTAAATATATTTTATTGATTTTTTACAGAGAGGAAGGAAGAGGGATAGAGAGTTAGAAACATCAATGAGAGAGAAACATCAATCAGCTGCCTCCTGCACACCCCCTACTGGGGATGTGCCTGCAACCAAGGTATATGCCCTTGACCGGAATCGAACCTGGGACTCTTCAGTCCGCAGGCCGACGCTCTATCCACTGAGCCAAACCGGTTAGGGCTATAATTCAAATCTTTACTAATTTTGATTGGCAACTAGCCAGATTGTACTGTATGCTCTCAAAAGATAATCAGGTCTATTATTAAAGCTGCATTCCTTCAAATCTGCATACATATTCATGATTTAAACTGAGAAGAAAACATGTATATCTTTCTCTAAATTCTGTATCCTTGAACCATGGGAAGACTACGCAAATCTCTGCTTCTATAACTTGGGAGTCTCGTCAGAATGAGTGAGTGGCAGTTGTTATAAAAATAGTCATACCTTGTCTGGCCTCATTTAACTTTCCCAAAAATGTTCTTGCAGTTCCTCTTCTGGCATAAGCTTTAGAATACGAGCCATCTAATAAAACAGCTCGTGTGCAGTCCTTTTCAGCCTCTTCATATCTATTAAACATAATACAATTACCAACTGGAAAAATGCAGCCTATAGAAAAACTTCATATAAGCTGAGTTTCTAATATAAAAAAGCATGCATATAATTTCAAATATCAACCCCATATCTGTGTTTTGAGGGAAAAGACAATTATAAAATTTTATATTCTCACCAAATCTTGGAATCATCTGCTAAGGAGGGAGAAGGTACCAGATTAAAGAAAAGTCAGAAAAGGATGGAATTAGGATGGCAAAAATACGAGTAGAGCAGACAAAAGAATAGTACTGCTGGAAGTCTGCCCCCCGTCCACCTTCAATAAGCACACACTGCATTAACAATTGGCATTAATTTTCTAATAAAACTAGAGGCTCGTTGCATGAATTCGTGCACCAGTGGGGTCCCTTGGCCTGGCCCGCGGGATCAGGCCGAAACCGGCTATCCAACATCCGAGGGGTCCTGGATTGCAAGAGGGCGCAGGCCAGGCCGAGGGACCCCACCAGTGCACAATTGGGGCGGGGGAGGGACACAGGAGGTTGGCCAGCCGGAGAGGGGCTGTGGGAGGGCTCCAGGGCATGTCCAGCCTGTCTCGTTTCAGTCCTGACCGGTGGGACCCCAGCAGCAAGCTAACCTACCGATTGGAACATCTGCCCCCTGGTGGTCAGTGCACATCATAGTGACTGGACAACCGGTCGACTGTCTGCCCCTTGGTGGTCAGTGCACATCATAGCGAGCGGCTGAGTAGCCTTAGCATATCATCAGCATATTACGCTTTGATTGGTTGAACAGCCAACCGAACAACTGTACACTTAGCATATTAGGCTTTTATTATATAGGACTCCATTTTTACCTATAGTACACATCACCCAAGGAAAAACCCACAAAACATTATATATTTGTAAGTATATCATCAACACTTCATAAATCCTACTCAGCCATGCAACCAACAATCAATTCAGTCTGACTGGGTACTGCTCTATGATAACAAGGCACTAAGAGCTAAAACACAATAACTTGAGACCCTATATATTAACACATTGCAGACGGATCTTGAGAATTCTCGTGTTTTCTGTTCTAAGGCTTGTGGCTAATCACAAGAATTCTTTAAAAAGATATTAGCTTGTCAGAACACGTAATAAATAACTTCAAAATGCAATGGGTATTTAATTTTAAAGTGTGTCTTTAACATTTATGTAAAACATTTTTTGTACTCGTTCAATAGGATCTTATCTGGCCACTGGGTAGAGCTAGCAATAAAACTACTGGTCCACAGATGTTAAAATAACATTAATAAATTATTTTTAATTTATATGGTATGATAACGGTATTGTGGTTACACCTGAAGTATCCTTTAGGGATAAAATGTCATAATGTCTGCAACTATTTACAATTCAGGAGAAAAAAAAAAAGCTGAGACAAATATGATAAAAATAAGCTATGGCTTTTTGAAACTAGATGACTTAATACATGGAGTTTTTTATAGCACTTTCATGAAAGTTTGAAAAGTTTCATAATAAAAATACTTTTTAAAAAGAATCCCCTGTGATTACATTCTCCCCAAGGCCTAAGTGAATATCATTATACCCTCAATACAAGACCTGCTCTGAACAGATTTTCTAATGAACTTAAAAATTTCTGAATTCTTGAATTTGTTTTTCAACAAGAGAGAAAGAATATCTTTCTGTGTGTGTGTGCACGTGCGTCTATTCCCTTACCGATATGTTTTCTACCTGACTGATTTTATCATTCTCCCAACCATGATACTTGCATAGCCCTCACACTATTCAGGATAAAGTCAACCTCCTGTGCAGAACACAAAGTCAGGAGCCTGCCTGACTCTCCAGCCTTATCCTTGCATTATCCCCAGCGTAACAGCAATAATATGGACCACTTGCCCTTTCCAGAAATTACCATGAAATTTCCCACTCCTGAGCCTGTGAACTCCACTGGGACACCTGTTTTTTTCACCTCCCTAACTCAGACTAACCCTTTAGATCTCAGTTCAGCTCAAATTCCTGTTTGGAAAGTTGTCCCTCTTATATTCCTCATCTAGTCTGTAATGTCTGACAACAGTCACCATGTGGTGGAGAAAACTTCTGTATTAAGTGTGCATCTAAAAGATACACTAGAAAAAAAATACAAATAAGAGTCATATTTAATTTAAAACATACCATTAACTTACTATAACATACTAATGTGATTATCAACTAAAACAATATAATAATACAATAAATTAGAGCGCACATAAATGTAGATATAATTTGTCACCTATAAGAAGTTATTATTCTTGGCATTAGTCAAACCTAGGAATCCAGGTCTTACAATTTTTAAATCATGCACAATTCTTGAATAGCAAAAAACAAAATTTTCATAAGCTAGCAAGACATGCAATGATCTTTACTCTGACTAATCAAAATAATATATCTCTAGTTATGTCTTTTAGATTCAATGAGGTTAAATATACAACCAAAATTTACTTCTATGATAGGGGTTCCTAACTTGAGGCCCTTTGAGAAATCTGAAAACTTAGATGGGAAAAACATTACATCCTTATTTTCACTAACTTTTAAATAAACTTTCACTTTTCTTTTTATTATAACTATAGATAACAAAACACAGTAGTAAAAGCAGTACCTATGCCTTTGTCACCAATAAAAATTACAGATATTTTCATATCACATTATATTTGTGACAGATATCTCACAAATTGTTTTGAGATATCACCATTGCAGAATTACAGTAGCAATTTAACCTGCTACTTGTCTGCATGTGATCATCCTATCCTATATCATAAAAGGCTAATATGCAAATACACCAAACGGTGGGATAACCAAACAACTGAACAACCAGTTGCTATGACATGTGCTGACCACCAGGGGGCATGTGCGGAACATGGCGGGCATTGGCAGCAGGTGGCAGAGCGCAGAACATGGCAGGCGTTAGCCACAGTCAGATGGTGGAGCAGGTGAACAAGGGCGCTAAACCAAGGTGGGGCACCGATCGCTGTCATCAGGGTGAGCCTCTGGTGGTTACTGAAAATTCTTTGCTCCCACGTGCTGTGGTCCCGCCTGGTGCTTGCACCAGCTGCCGGCACCGGAGCTGCCACTCACACCTGCTGCCGGAGCCTGGCACTGGTCCCAATCGCTCAGTGCCATCAGCAGGTGGGAGCAGCGGCAGCCAGCCCCGATCGCCTCTGAGGACTTCTCCACCTCCCCCTGCTCCTGAGGGGCAATCGGGGCAGCAGCTGCTGATCACACCCACTGCTGGCACTGGCCCCAATCGCTCCATGCTGTCAGGGGGTGCGAGTGGGGCAAGCGCTGTTAGCGCATGGGAGCGACAGCGGCGGGAGCAGGGCTGCTGGCAGACAGGAGACCGGGGGCGTGGAGGATGGGCTGAGACCCACCCTTGTGCCCAGTGCAGCCTTGCGGCCCACAGTTCCTTTCAAGGTGCACGAATTCATGCACTGGGCCCCTAGTAGTATCCCTGTTTATAGACGCTCCTATGTCATAGCTAGCCAACAACCACACAATTCTATCCCTAGGAGTCACTCAAATGGCAAAGAATGAAGTCATGTTATCACACTAGTAACATAATTATCAATGCTGATTTCTGTGTATTCCTTACCCACACTTCATTAGTTAATCAATATGTGGAAGATGTGTCAAAGATCACCCCAAATTCTAGTGTCCTTATTCAAGTCTTCACATTAACATCTTTTAAAAACTTTTAATTTTAACTTGCCTATATTTTAAATGTAGTTTCTCATTACATAATGTGTTTTAAAAAGTATATATATCAGGATATCACAAATTTTAATATCTTTAAAACTATATTTCAATATAATTGGTTTCCTTTATAATCCTAAATGTAAAATTAATTATACATTTAATAATTTTTGAGAACATTTCACAGTGCAATCAAAGGAGTCCATGGCATAAAAAATTTTTAAAATCCCGCCCTAGCCGGTTTGGCTCAGTGGATAGAGCGTCGGCCTGCGGACTGAAGGGTCCCAGGTTCAATTCCGGCCAAGGGCACATGCCCGGGTTGCAGGCTCCATCCCCAGTGGGGGGTGTGCAGGAGGCAGCCGATTAATGATTCTCTCTCGTTGATGTTTCTATCTCTCTCTCCCTCTCCCTTCCTCTCTGAAATCAATAAAGAAATATATTTAAAAAAAATTTTTTTAATTCCTATTTATAATATTTATAGCATTTAAAAAAAATTCTGTCACTAGTGTGTACAATATTATTACAAAGATACAAAGAAATATAAGACATAGATTCTGCCATCAGATGTTACCCTGCTGATTGCCCAGCCTGGAGCCCCTGAGAATATCCAGAAACCAAGTTTTAGTTCATATATAATCAATTAGCAGTTTCAATGACAGCAATTCCCTTTTGTTATATATGTGTAGGTATAAATATACATATAAGTATATATACAAAGACTACTTCCAGATTAAGATTTTGCCCAAAGGATTCTAAAGTTAAAAATAACTTTCAAATCACTAATTCAGAACAACATGCATAAAGCAATTTAAAAGTGTAATGCCAGACTATTAAAGTGGAAAAACATTTATGAGAGCTAAATATACTTAATATGTACTATGACATTCTCTCTCTCTCTTCTCTCTATTTTAATTTTAATGCTTAAGAGTAAACAAATTTTAATTTATTTAGCCAATATGCCAATTTAAGGTAAATTTCATTTTCAACCTGAAAAGCATTAAATGTAACCAATACTTACTTCTGAATCTTCAGATAGGCCATTGCTCTGTTAGCTGGAAGAAGGGCATTAGCGCCATCTGCTGCTATTCCTCGAGTATAGCATTCAATTGCTCTTTCATACTTTCCCTCTTTGAAAAATCCATTCCCCTATCATTTTGGAAAGAAGTATGGAGAAGAATGAAAACAGATGCAAAAAAATTAGTTGAATTCACTAGAAGGACACTACTCACCAGTTTATTATATAAATAATTAAAGTATATTTTAATTGTTAAAAATCTAGTCCATGATACATGTTTTAGAATTTGTTTGAATTGTTTTATAGAATGTTATTATTCTCTTCAGCTCCAAAAAAAAAGTACACTACTCTATTACTCTGTATCATTAACCATTATTATACTAATTAGGTATTACACAAAGCTCAACTTTAAACACATTTTAATAAAGAGGCCCAAATATTATACTCTTTAGTTATTTAGAAGCTGTACGAAAGATGTTTGTAACTCACATAATTTTTGTGAAAGAACAGAGTATCAGAACTGAACAACTCACTCTTCAGTAGCATTAATAAACCTAAACATAGGATAAATTAAGCTGTATTGAAATGTGTATACTAGATTTTATTGTAACGTTTACTTATAATCGAAGTCAGGTATATCACAATCAATGATCATTCCATAAGTATTTATTAGGAGTCTTCTATGGGTCCATGAAAAGCTGTAAATATATTAAATTAAAACTCAACTCAGGATTTCTACTGTAATTTTTTTAGCAGATAGTCTAGTGTGAACTAATGAAAATAATTATAAGAACAAATTATAATTTATTTCTGTTAAATCTATAACTACATGTACTAGTAAATATGTTAAAATGCTCAAAAGTAGCCCTGACTGGTTTAGCTCGGTGGACAGAGCGTCAGCCTGTGGACTGAAGGGTCCCAGGTTCAATTCCAGTCAAGGGCATGTACCTTGGTTGCGGGCACATCCCCAGTAGGGGGTGTGCAGGAGGCAGCTGATCGATGTTTCTCTCTCATTGATGTTTCTAACTCTCTATCCCTCTCCCTTCCTCTCTGTAAAAAATAAATAAAATATATTTTTTAAAAAAATGCTCAAAAGTAATTTGTTCCCTAAAATTAAATGTTTTTTAAAATTATGTATTAAGTCATCAATTACTCAAATTTTGAACTAGTAGGCTTCAGAAGTTTTATTATATTTATTTAATTTTCAGTTCCTACTGAAAAAAAAATTTTAATGTAATATTAGAAAAGACAAAACCTTAACTGATATATAAGAAACTAAGAGTAAACTCAGCAAAACATATATATGGTGGATTACCCGATCTTTCTCTGAAATGGCCTGCTGCTTATTCTGCTGCTCTTCAATTTGTTTTTTCTCTTCTTCAGTTGACTTAATCACTGTGTCAGCTTCCTTTGGGTGTGAGTTTTCTTTGGATGTTAAAGCCTAGGAGACATAGCAGCTAAACTAAAACAGGTAATGCAAGATGCATACATATTTGACTCTAAAATAATAAATTACTCAAATATATTGGAATTTTTGCTACATTTCACAAAATAATATTTTTACTAATTCAAAGTCTTTCTACTTATTAAATAAAAGGCAAAAGACTATAATAAATTTAATGTGCATCTTATTCCAATTAAAATAAGTAGTATCCACTAAAGGTAGGTGCTTGTTTATTTATTCAACAAATATTTATTGAATTTCTACACAGGCCAGTTACTGTTCAAGGAACTATTTTCAAAAAGAAAATAGGTAATTACGATCACATAACCAAATTCTCAAATTTAATTTTCATAGTCATTATTTGATTTAGGACAAAATGCAAAAATATACAGCACGGTTCACAATTACAATCAAGTTGATATATTTACCAACAGGTTTTTATGTGCAATAAATAATGGCCATATTTAAAAGCAGATTTTCCTTAATCAGTGTCACTTTTTTCTCATAGTTTCAATAGATGACAAAATAATGATAACTGATTCAACAGCAAAGTGAAAGGAATATGTAACTGTTCAGTATCATTTGAAGCAAATTTTACATTTATATAACTATTTTCTTACTATTAAAAAAAATAGTACATAAATATGCTATGATATAAACTACAAAGATGCAACAACTTAAAAATCAAAGAAATATGCAAAAGTTTAGTACAGAAATCAAAACAAAGCAAAACAAAAGAAAATTAGTGGGATAATGAAAAATAATTCTGTCACCTCGGGAAAAAAAAGTAAAGCACAGTAGTTCTAAAGATCTCAGACAACTTTTTAAAATGATGATTAAGGATCTTTAAATACCATTATACTACCTCTTATTTGCAAGTTGTTTGGTAAAAGTCTATAGTACAAAAAATTAAAATTAGAATAATGTCTATATTAAATAATCTATAGTACAAAGTCTATGCTAAAACCCTTACTTCATCATATAAAGCTAATAAGTAATGCAGCTAATTTAAGTAACTAGTTTACCTGATCAATTTTCTTGAGTTCATTTGTTGCTTCAAAGTTATTTGGTTCCAGTTCTAATACTTTTTCATAATCTGAGTAAAAGAGAGGATAAAAAATACTTGAAAGGTACATATTTAAAAACAATAATTACTTGCTGCGACATGTGACAAATAGGCAACTGTCCAATAGCAAAATTAAGAGAAACTAAGAAATACTAACATTAGACTACTGGGCTCACTCTATTCTCTCCGAAGACAGACAAAATCCTGACAGATCCATTTCTTCCACCAGGAAGGATTCTTGCTATGATAATTCATATGTCATAAAACCAAAAGCTTAAGAATCTTTTAGATATCACCTTTATTCAGACAATAATTTATATTTCACATACCAATTTTATGGAATAATAAATGCTGACAAATTACAAATAAATAAAAATATATTAAGAGCTTTACAATCATTAACTATAACCTCACAATAGCCAACATCTATTCTACAGATGAGAAACTGAAAACCAGAGACGATACATAACCTTTCCCTGGTCACACAGCTAATACATGGTGGAATGAGAATTTGAACCAAAATTTCATTGCTGGCAAATAATGCATTCTTTCCAAAAATATCAAGGTAACTTTTTAAATTACAAAAATGAACTTTATTCATATATAGAAAACTCTCTGAAGGTAATAACTCTGATTATCCAATATTCTTTGTATAACATCTATTAAATTAAATGATTAAAGATTTTATTTTAGATAACGATGATCTGGAAAATATTAATACCTTTTTTGGCATCCTCTAATTTTTGCAAAGCAAATCGAGCAGCACCTCGTCTTGCATAAGCCTTTGTGTAACTCCTATTCAAGGCAATTGCTAAACTACAATCAGACTCAGCAACAGCAAATCTGCAATTAAAAAAGAAATTAAAGTGACGTTAATAAAAATCATTTGTTAAACTAAAACTTCAAAATTTGTTTCTGAAATCCCCAAAAAAGGGATTAATTTCCCAACTGAAGGGATATTTCCCACCTCCTTTTACTTAGTTAAGCCTATTAAAAGCAATAATGTTTTATAGTAAAATGCTAAGTAGCAGTACCTTTAAGGCAAAGAACACTGTTTTCTCAGTATTGTATTATAGGTCCTGGTCAATATAGTTCCATAAGAAAGACAGCTAAAAAGACTGAAAAGGAAGGAACAAAACTGATATTTTTAGATGATACGATGGTATACCTAGAAAACTCAAAATAATCTAGAGACATTGTTAGAAATAACAAAGGTTAGCAAGGTGGCTACTTTAGTAGAGATCAGCAACAAAAAACAAATCTAACTAAGGATGTACAAGTGCCAAACCAGAACACTACAAGACTGTCTTAAAAAATATAAAAAAAAACTTAAGCGGAGGTATTTCACATTCATCTATAAGGCACAAAAACATAACTATAATTCTCTCCAAACTAATCTATAAATACAAAGCAATTGTAAGAAAAATCCCAACATAATTTTTCAAGAAATTTGACAAGATGATCCTAAATTTATATTGATAAGCAAAAATCCAAGAACATCCAACACCTTCCTGAAGAATAAGGCAGGATAACATGCCCTATACCAAATACCACCAAGACTTAAAATTATAATGCTATAGTAATTAAAGATAGTGTGGAATGGAGTTAGTAAGAGGCAACAGATCAATGTAAGAATAGAGGGATGAGAAAGAGATCCATGCAAACTTGAGATATGACATGGTAGCACTGCAGATCCATGGGGAAAGCATGGATATTCAATAAATAGGGCTGGAACAATTGGGATATTCATATGAAAAGATATGAAATTGGAATTCTACCTTCAGCATATATAAAAATGTTTAAATGTGAAACGTAAGACATAAAAACTTCAGAACACAGGAGATTATAAACTCAGGGAAGGAAACTATATTAACAAATCATATTTTTAAAAGTGCTAACATTTTTTAAAAATACATTAAAATTATGAATTTCCATTTATCAAGACTCCATAAAGGAAATAAGCTACAAATTAGAAGATAATTAATTACTACAAGCAAGCACTAGAGAATTAGTACCTAGAATAAAGTAAAAATAGCAAAAACAGCCTAACAGAAAAATGGCCAAAAGACAAAACAAGCATTTCACAGAAAATACAAGTGGTGAATAATCATGTAAGATGCTCAACCTCATTAGAAACTGGGGAAATGCAAATTAAGACCACAATGAATTACCATTTTACAACTCCTTGACTGAAAACAATTAAGAAGCCCTATTATATCAGTACTAGAGGCCCGGTGCACAAAATTCGTGCACTGGGGAGGGGGTTCCTCAGCCCAGCCTGCGCCCTCTTGCAGTCTGGGACCCCTCACTCCTTACCGCCTGCCTGCTCACTGCTCCTTACCACTCAGTTCAGTGCTCCTTGGTGCTGCCGCGGAGGTGGGAGGGGCTCCCGCAACCGCCGCTGCGCTCACCAGTCATGGGCCCGGCTTCTGGCTGAGCAGCACTCCCCCTGTGGGAGCGCACTGACCACCAAGGGGAAGCTCCTGCGTTGAGCATATGCCCCCTGGTGGTCAGTGCACATCATAGTGACCGGTCATTCTGGTCATTCCGCAATAAAGGTCGTTTAGGCTTTTATTATATAGATTGGTAAAGATACAGAACAGGACTTGAGGTGGTGAACGCACAATACAACAACACAGAGATGTCTTATAGAATTGTACACCTGAAATCTGTATTTTTATTAACCAACTAGAGGCCTGTTGCACGAAAAGATTTGTGCAATAGGCCTTCCCTTCCCCTGGCTGCCAGCACCCGTTTTCCTCCGGCAGCCGGGACCCAGGCCTTCACTCCGGCCAGAGCCACCTTTAGTCTTCGCTCTGCCGCTTCGCACCTATGTATGCAAATTAACCGCCATCTTTGTTGGTGGTTAATTTGCATATCTCGCTGATTAGCCAATGGGGACGTATCGAAGGTACGGTCAATTACCATATTTGTCTATTATTAGATAGGCTGTCACCCCCAATAAATTCAATAAAAAAAGTAAAAAAAAAAAAAAGGATATGGAGCAGGCATTCTTATACACTGCTAATGGGAACTGTAACCTTGTACAACTACCTTTATAACAAATGGTCATGACCATTTTTTTAAAAATATATTTTATTGATTTTAGAGAGAACGGGAGAGGGAGAGAGAAATAGAAACATCAATGATGAAAGAGGATCATTGATTACTGCCTCCTGCAGGCCCCCTACTGGGGATCAAGTCGCAACTCAGGCATGTGCCCTTGGCCAGAATCGAACCTGGGACCCTTCAGTCCGCAGGCTGACGCTCTATCCATTGAGCCAAACCAGCAAGGGCTGGTCATCACCATTTAAAGTTGAACATGTGCATACCCTACCACCACGCACCAAGAAACATGTAGAAAGGTGTTTATAGTATCAATGTTTTTAAATAAGGCAGGAAAGTAGAATGGGAGGTAGAGAGAATAGGGAGAAGGAGAGGAAGAAATAAACCAACAATTCAGCAACAGGAGAATGGATACATCATGGTGTATTCCTAAGAAGAAACTGTATGTAACAATGAAAAAGAGATCTACAGCTATATGAAAACATGAGGAATCTGAGAAATTTAATGTTCAGAGAAATTTAAGATTACATTCAGTATAATATACTTCTATAGTTCAAAAATAAGCAAAGTTATACAATATATTATGTATATAATAAACATTTTTTTAATCAAAACTGATAAATATACAACTGAAGGTAGTGGTTAACTAGAAGTGAAAAGGGTCAGCATATGGAGAGGTGTAGCAAGGTAGCCTCAAAAGTAATAACGTTCTGGTTCTTAAATTGTGTGATGGGTTCATGTGAGATTACTTAAAATTATTCTTCAGCACTTATACATATTGTAGATATCAAATATTATAAAATATGAATATTCCCCTAATTTGTCAGGATATTAATAACATAAATTTCAAAGATCTAAAAATAGGTTACTTAGCCTTGGCCAGGTGGCTCAGTTGGTTGGAGCATCGTCCCGTGCACCAAAAAGGTTGTAGGTTCAACTCCCAGTCAAGGCACATATCTAGGTTGTGGGTTTGATCCCCGGCTGGGGCATGTATGGTAGGCCATGGATCAATGTTTCTCTCTGACACTGATGTCTCTCTCTTTCTCCCCCCTAACCCACTTCTGAAATCAATAAAAATATATCCTTGGGTGAGGATTAAAAAAAATAAATATGCTATTTAAAATAGTAAAAACTCAGACACCAATATAATTCATATTTCCAAATGATAATTAAAACAGTAAGAATGTCTTCCTTGATGGTGTTTATCTTTTTAAAAATTCCCTGCATATGATAAGACTATAACACATTTATTTTCTTCGACAGTAAGAATGTATTTAGCCCTAACCGGTTTGGCTCAGTGGATAGAGCGTCAGCCTGCGGACTCAAGGGTCCCAGGTTCAATTCCAGTCAAGGGCATGTACCTTGGTTGCGGGCACATCCCCAGTAGGGAGTGTGCAGGAGGCAGCAGGTCAATGTTTCTCTCTCATCGATGTTTCTAACTCTCTATCCCTCTCCCTTCCTCTCTGTAAAAAATAAAATATATTTTAAAAAAAAAAAGAATGTATTTAGAGTCATTATGACTTAAAGATTAATGTTGGAATATATTTTAAGTTTACCATAATAAAAGTTCTCTAGGTTAAATAGTAGATAAACAATTTTTCAAAATAATGGAGAAAAATTAATTTCTAAAAAGGAAATCACCCAGCTTACTTGCTTTTTCTTTTGTGAATTAGGTGTAGAACATCATTATTAGATTTTTTGAGGAGGAACACTTCAGTAAAGTGAGCTACGGGGCATGGTTTGAGCACCTGAATATTTTAAATAAAATGGCTTAAATAAAATAACTCAGTAAGAGGGAGTGAGCTATAAGAATTTACAGCTGAAAATAAATGTAGTACAGGCAGTCCTCGGGTTACGCCAGACTCAACATACGTCGTTTCATGGTTACATCGCCATCTCCCATTTATTCATTAAAAAAAAAAAAAGTTCCGACGTATGTACATATGTGCTTTATGTTTTTTGTTATTTATTTACCACAAGTAAAGGTCAGGAGTTGTTATTTCTTTTAAATTTTTTTTACTGTTTCACTTCATTACTGCTGTGTATGTGCTCCATGTGAGTGACGTAGGTGCTTATGTAGGTGGGTTCCGACTTACGGCGAAAATCACGTTACGTCGCACCGTAGGAACGGATTTCCAACGTAACCCGAGGACCTGCTGTACTTTTTCAGTCCTTCCCACACATTTTTGTCATAAAAATTATTTTAAAATATCAGTCTCCATACTAAAATATGTACACATTATAAAAATTCCTTACTTTTTCATTCTAAAGTATGCCGATGCTCTGTTTGTTGGCAACACGGGATTATATGGATCGGCATTCATGCCTTTAGTGTAGCATTCAATTGCTTCATCATATTTTCCTTGTTTGAAATACTTATTGCCCTGAAAAAAGCATACAAGTCAGATATATACTGGCACAGAATTACAGAGCCATTTTTTGCCAATATTATCCAGCTCTTTATAATTAATTAGCTGTGTGATCAAGGTCAACAGAAAGAAATGAAAATAAAACAAAATAATCTTTTTACAAGTGCTGAAATTTGCTATACAGTCATAGTTTGGTCACAATCTGAGGGTTCTGGCAGAAAAATGAATAAAATACTTAGCATTATATATTTTTATTGTCATTAATATCCTGCAGAAATGTAAACAAAAAAAGTATCAAGATGAAGTTTAAAAAGTGCCATCTTTTTGAAAAGCAATATACCTAGTTTTATAATAATGAGGCACTCCTCAGAAAGATGAACATTCCAAAAAGTAAGCACAGATGGCCTGTGATATGGAGACGTGGAATATAATATTCACATCAAGAGTCACACACTAATTTTAAGTTACTTCAGTCTATTACTAAAATCCCAGAACAACTCTCTGTATGGTCTAAGCACTTTTACATATAAGAATTAATTTAATATTCACAACCCATTGAGGTTTATTAATAATATTAATTTTATTTTACAGCTGAGAAAATTTAATACAAGGAATTTATAGAACTTATCACAGGATTTGAACCCAGGCAGTCTGATTTTAGAAAACACACTCCTAATCACTAAATTATACTGCCTTTCCATAAGGGTACAGCCAATAACAACTTAGAGAGTGAACATCCCCTAAACTATATTGAAGAAATCCTGGGATCCACATGATTTTCTATACATCCTGCCCACCTGAAGAAACCTAAAGCTAAGCCGAAGAGTACCTTTTCTTTTAGAGCAAGGGCCTTTTGTGAATCTACATGAATTCCATCTTCTTCTGACTCTGATTCTTGAGACACAGAATCATGGGTACTCTCTTCTTTGTCAAGTTCATCAAGGATACTTTCCTGAAATTATAAGTAGAGGAACAGTGCTCATAATTACATAAACATTTAAAAAAAAAAAGACATACCAAAAAAGTATACTCAACAGAACTTAAGTTGCTATGATCTAAGGACCTAAAGGTCTATACTAGTAAAAGCAAACCAAATAATCTCTCATTGTTAAGAGAAAAAGGTACTCTTGTTTAGAAAACGAGGATCCAAACCACTTAAAGAACTTGACTTTGATTTCATAAAGTAAGCTAAGTCAAAGAAGTCTACAAAGCACTCCTAAATCACAAACTATTAGCAGTGAAGTATTATGGGTTGATGGAAGCAAAGTTTGCAAATAACCCCAAACCTAATATCAACCAACAGCAAAGTCAAGGGCTTGGGTTCAGTCAAGGTTGCGGGCCTGGGTTGCAGGATTCGTGTGAGAAGCAACCAATTGATGTCTCTCGCGCATCAATGTTTCTCGCTCTCCTTCTTCCTCCCCCTCCTTCTCCCTCCCTCTCCTTTCCTTTCACACTCTCAAAAAAAAAAAAAAATGGAAAAAATGTCCTTGGGTGAGGATTAACAAAAACAAACAAACAAATTTGTGATATATTCACACAGTGAAATTCTGATCAGCAGTAAAAAAAACAACCTACTGCTACTGACAATACGGATCAATCTAAGATGACACTAACAAAAGAAGCCAGACACAAAAAGAGTACATATGTATGATACATTCACATGAAATTCCCCAACTGGCAAAACTGATCTAAATATTAGAGACCACAACAGTGGCTGCCCTTGGAGGTAATTAACTGAACAGGGAGGCTGGTGGCATGCTGGAAATGTTCTGTATCTTGATCTGGATGGTGGTTTCTCAGGTGAATTCATGACTAAAAATTCAGGCAGCTGCACACGTAAGGTTTTTGGACTGTATGTATGTTATATCTCAATAAAAAACAGGAAAGTGCAAAGAAAATAATAAACATAAAAATCAGAATAGTGGTAACGTCTGGGGGTAAAGAGAGAAAAGATGGAATAGGGAAGGAGCAAACTGGCAGTTTCAACAGGATTAGAAAGTTCTCTTTAAATTAGATGGTCAGTTCACACAGTACAAGGGACTTTTTCTGCTGAGTTGGGCTATTCTCAGACTGGTAACTAAGACAGCACTTGTTATTGAACAGTGTAATATTGATGCCTACATTATTGCTACAGTTCATACATTCACCAAAGGAACTTCTGGTTTAGACATGGAGGGGGCAGAAAATCAAAGTGCAATAATTTTCTGAGCCACCGTCAGCTGACTCTTCATCAACAGAAGTCTGACTGGTTTCTCTTCTGCCTTTCAACTTCTTTCCCAGCACCAGGTTTGTTTCTTTACAGGGTGGGGCAAAAGTAGATTCATAGTTTTGAGTACACAAAAGTTTATTCTTGAGTTATTAATTATTAGTAGCCCGGTGCACAAAAATTTGTGCACTCGGGGGTCGGGGGGTGAGGAGTCGGGCCAGACCCCTCAGCCCGACCTGCACCCTCTGTCATGTTCCGGGACCCCGGCCACTCCTGGCCTAGGCACAGGCCTACAGGCTTGGGGCGGCCTGGCTCCTGAGGCCCCATTTTATCAAGAGAACAAAGTCGGCGTTAGTTACAGCCCTCACGGAACCCAGTACAGTGCATCTGTGCGTACAACTGCCTCATTCATGTGCCTGCTTCACCCTACTGAATTACTAACATCTTGAGGACATAG
>NW_005369706.1:2213729-2216229 GCF_000412655.1 Myotis brandtii | reverse complement strand
CAAACCGGTTTCGGCTGGGATGTTTTATTTGAGTGCTTATGGGACATCAAGAGGACATGGTAGGTAGTTACAGAGGGGTAGTTATAAATGTGGGCATCATTGGCATAAAGGTGTAAACTGTGACTACGGGGTGGGGGTAGGAGATTAGAGAACACTAGTATTTAAACAAACCCAGGAAGAGATGCCCATATAGAACTACTAGGCAGTAGCATCTAGGGAGCTGGGAGGAAAACTTGGAGAGCACCATCACAGGTGAGTATTTTCAAGAGTTCAACAAGGTGGAATAGGTTAGCAGTGCCAAATGGCATAGAGGTTGTATGGGGGAAAGAAAATTGTAAAGATTAAAATGTAATCTCTATATTTAGTCATACAAAGATTATTTAGAGTCTTAATGGGATTTTTAAGAAGAATGGAAATAAAGCGAGCTGAGTAAATGAGATTACCATGAGGAGATTAACATGATTCTGTCTTTGATATTATAAGATAGCTCCTGTGCCACATAACCATGTTTGAGCTGACAAGGCACCACACATACAACCATCTACACTAATAAAAGTCAATCTACACTAATAAAAGACAAACATGCAAATTGACTGTATCTTCCCTACACCTTAAGCCAAGCCCACCAGCCAATCAGAGCGACTATATGCAAATTAACCCAACCAAGATGGCGGCCGGCAGCCACGAGCTGGAGTGAGCAGGACGCTTGCTTGCTCCAATGATGGAGGAAGCCAAGCTTCCCCGTCTGTGGCAGCCAGCTCTGAGCTCCACTGAAAGCAACAAAGTTTCAATTATAGAAGGTAAATAAACCTCAGATACCTGCTTTCAGCCAGCCGTGGCCATGGAGCTGGAGTGAGCAGGAGCCGGCTCTGAGCTCCACTCAAAGCAACAAAGTTTCAATTATAGAAGGTAAATAAACCCCAGATACCTGCTTTCAGCCAGCCGTGGCCATGGAGCTGGAGTGAGCAGGAGCCGGCTCTGAGCTCCACTCAAAGCAACAAAGTTTCAATTATAGAAGGTAAATAAACCCCAGATACCTGCTTTCAGCCAGCCGTGGCCATGGAGCTGGAGTGAGCAGGAGCCGGCTCTGAGCTCCACTCAAAGCAACAAAGTTTCAATTATAGAAGGTAAATAAACCCCAGATACCTGCTTTCAGCCAGCCGTGGCCATGGAGCTGGAGTGAGCAGGAGCCGGCTCTGAGCTCCACTCAAAGCAACAAAGTTTCAATTGGGTGAGGGTCCCCACTGGGGTGGACATCCTCCGAGGGGTTCCACACTGCAAGAAGGCATAGGCCGGGCTGAGGGACCCCCCCGAGTGCACCAATTTTTGTGCACCGGGCCTCTAGTGGTTCCATAAAATAATAACGGAGCTGAAAAATTTCCATCACCTAGTGACATCATGCCCATGTAACACATGCATTACTCGAGTGTTTGTGGTGATGCTGGTGCAAACAAACCTACTGTGTTGCCGGTCATATAAAAAAAGTAGAGCACATACAATTACACAGTACATAATACTTGATAATAAAAGACTATATTAATAGTTTATAATATTTACTATACTACACTTTTTATCGTTATGGTGGAGTGTACGCTTTATACCTATTTTTTAAAAAGTATGCTGTGTTACACTAGCAGCCTCATCCATCTCGTTTACCCAGGCTCTTCATGCCCTCACTTTCTCTCGTGCCTGATTTAATCTACGTTGTTTGGTACAGTAACCTGCTGTGCAGGCTCCTAGCCTAGGACCACTAAGCTGTACGATGCAGCCTAGGTGTGCAGTCAGCTGTACCACGTGTGTGTGAGCGCAGTGACTGCCACACAACCACCCATCCCCTAACCATGCATTTCTCGTAACCTTTCCCAGAACCTATCTTCATCGTTAGGCGGTGCAGGACTGCTGGAGGGGTCTGGGGGGAAACACGGTGAAAGCAGATATGAGAAACAGGTAGGTGATGGCGCAAGGTCACCAACGGGTGAGAGGGGATTCAAAGCTTAAAGGAGGAGGGGGAAGGGGAAGTAGAATGCGGGAGGGAGGTGCTTAAAAAGGGGATTCGGGAAAGAGATGGTTGCAAATGCAGATAGATAGGTCTTCTAACAACCCAGCCTAGACCCAGGCACTAAGTTTAAGCTCCTTTCCGGCAGTGCCCATGTTTGATCACATGTGTCTATCTCATTAAGAAACAAGTGCAATGCTTTACTGGGGACTCAAAAATATGAATAAAAGTGCAGCGAGCCACTGAGATGCTGTAGGGTAGTCAACTCACTCTCCATTTCGCCCATCACCTCTGCTCCCTCTGCAGACCCAGCTACTCCCACGGAACCTGCGATGGGCCGAGTGAGGTCCAGGCAGGCACCCAGGGACTCCCAGTGCCGGCGGGGGATCGCCTCACGCCCCGTTTCCAGGCGAGCACCGCGCACCCACGCGGAAAGGGGGCAGGCCCCACCGCGCACTTCTCCGGAGAGTGGACCTGCGGTCCTGACCGCCGCAAATCGCCCAA
>NW_005369706.1:2192436-2213392 GCF_000412655.1 Myotis brandtii | reverse complement strand
GCCCCGCCCCGCCCCCAGGCGCGTGCGCAGAAGGTAAAACCTGACTAGGGAGTTGGCAGGTGTGTTAAAGCGAAGTGGGAAGGTTTGCCCGCCTCCAATGTCACTAAACGGGAGGTAACCCGAAACCTTCAGGGTCATCCTGACTCGTGTCCCAGGTTGTAATGCCTTGCATATTTCCTCGGACTTCCCTCAAACTACTTAATCCCGAATATTTGCCTTGGATCTTTGTGAGGATGACAGTCATGGGAGAGAGTTACTGTTTCTCTACCGCGAACAGACGATGTAAACTTGTAACTCTGGCAATTTTGCAAGGTTTCTCCCCCTCCCCCGCCCACCCCTTGAAGTGCTTATGTGTAAACCATTTGGTAAACCAGTTCTTCAATCCACCTTTGCAAGTAGACTCCTTTTCTGGGTCTATCTTTGAGTCCTTCTGTAACATGTGTGAGCATTAAGGTCTGTCTTTAGATGTGTCCTGGCTTACCAAGCAGAAAGAATATGAAGCTTGTAACATTTCTTGCTTCTACTTCCTATATGAGTGATTTCTTTTTTATTTTTATGACAACTCAAAAAAAAATTGTAAAACAAAAATAATTTTTAAATTCCACGAAAACAAATGAGCAAAACTTTTCATTTGGAATAGCTCTATGATCTTAAACATTAGCCCAAAAATTCAGATCAGTGGCTCTCAAAAGCTTGACTAGACTTTGGAATTACCTAGGAAGTATGAAAAAATGTTTGATTTCTAGGCCCCATACCCAGAGATTCTTTTTTAAAAAAATATATATATTATTGATTTTTTACAGAGAGGAAGGGAGAAGGATAGAGAGTTAGAAACATCGATGAGAGAGAAACATCAATCAGCTGCCTCCTGCACACCTCCCAATGGGGATGTGCCCGCAACCAAGGTACATGCCCTTAACCGGAATCGAACCTGGGACCCTTCAGTCCGCAGGCTGACGCTCTATCCACTGAGCAAAACCAGTTAGGGCGAGATCCTTATTTAATTCATGCAACCTGGGCATCATGATTTTTTTAAGTCACAGGCTATAGCTGAACCGTTGAGGTTGGGAACCACTAAGCCAGGTAATGGTCAATGAAAAACCTCCCTTGGGCCCTCCCTTACAAGGTCATATTATTAGCACATCTTTCCCACTGTATAATTGTTTGGTATCTTGGTATTTTAAAATCATAGTGGTCGAATCATTAATCTCATTAAAATATTTACTAATGAAATGATTTTTTGGTTTTTGTGTTAAGGGAATGGGTAACTAAGAGTTTTTTTTGTTTTAAAAATTAATAGTAAAAAACTTAAAGCAGATATTGATGTATAGATGTTCTTAACAAAAGCAACTGTATTTTTTAAATTAATTCTGGCAGAGTCAATTGAGATGGGAGAGGAAAGAGCCAGCTGGCTGCTCTGGTAAAACCTCATAGACCCTTGGGTGAATTCTCTTTCTCTCTCAATAATAATCAGACAGTTGTTTAGTGAGTACAGAATCAAAGTGAGAGGAGTTAGTCCAATGGTCTCCATGGCCATCATCACCTAATTCTGAGGTTCCATTGGCCTACAAAAAACTATGCCTATAATGGCAGCCTTCTCTCTTCAAGGGAGTTTGAGCATTTTTAATTTTGGGGCAGTCATGTGCTCATCTAAAAACTAAGAATTCTATAGATAAGGAAGAAGAGGAGAGCAGATATTGAGGGGCAACCAGTAACCTCTGTCCCAGGCCTTAATAAATATCCTTTGAAAGAAGGATGAATGAATCAGTACTGCTAGAAATCCAGGCTCACTATCACCTGAGGAAAAGGGTTGAATTTTGTAACCCTGATTCTGCTACCAACTGAGAATGTAATCTGTAAAACGAGGCATAATCTAAATCTCAGTTGTTTAGGTATAATTAAAACAGTGGAGATTAAAAAAAAAATACCTGGTGGAGAGAGAAAATGAATGTAAAACTCCTATCTAGCACAGCGTGGGACATGGTAAGAGCTTTAACAAATGTTATTGCTCCCCCTCCCTCTCAGGTTAGGCTCTGACTAACTAGTTCCCCCTGACAGCAGGCTTTAAGAAGGACCGTGCTCGGGAATATTTCAAAATGGTTTCTTTTCTCCTGCCTGTGTTGGAACCCCAGCACTGGTTTCTGCTCCAGAATCTCTTTTCCAGCAAGCCCTGTCTATGGTCTCCTGTCTTTCCAATCTTGGGGGGCAGTGGTTTTCCTGTGTCCTCTCTTCTCTTAGGAATCCAAGGAGAGTTGTTGGTTTTTCAGTCTGTTCTGTTCTCACTTGTTAGGGTGGAGTGGCAACTTCCAAGCTCCTGTATGTGGATCCAGAAGCCGGAAGTACACTCCTCTCATTCTTCACATTACAAGTCCACCGGGAAGAATTCTCTCCCCGTCTCGGCTAGAGGGACTTGGTGAGTCCTCAGGGACTTCAGAGATACCATGTTCTCCAAGCCATCCTGAAGAAACACTGAAAGCAGAAGTACCACTCCCAGCCCTGTTCTGGGCAAAGGCAGGGAGACAGACATTTGAGGAAGGCCAGTTACAAGAAGAGACACATTTCAAATTTTCTTAAATGACTTTAATTGGAGACTCAAACACTCTGTAGTTCGAGCCTGGCTCTGTGGAACAGCATCTGGTACTCCGTGGAGTTAGGGGAGAAATGCATAATTGAGGTTGAAACGCAGTCTCCCTGGTCTTCCCTTCTAGAGTTTGTTGCTGCTTAAGCCTTAAAATAATTGTTAATGACACCAAGCTATAGGCTCCTTTCTTCTGATGCAAAATCCTCCGATGGGAGAACTCTTTCACAGGTTATTTGGGATCAAAATACAGCTCTGTAACTGCACTAAATAGCTACAAGCAGGAACATTCTTGATGCAGTTACTGAGCTGGCTGCAAAAACCTCCAGGCCTGGAGAAGTCCACTCCCTGCCAGCCCACTCACTGTGTCAACCCATGATCCTCTCTGTCTAGCATTGGAGTTCTCCCAGACCCTGCTCTGAGAGGATGCAACCCTAGAAAAGACCAAATACCCATGCTTGATTTCCATGGCCTGATTTCTTTGAGGCCCCAACATAGGGCTGAACTGCTGTTTGCAGAGCTGTGTACAATAACAGCCATTATAGTAATCTTGAATTTCTGTCAGCCGTTCTTCCTAAGAACAATTGATAACACTTTCACAGTAATAATTCATCAGGTTTGCCCTCTCCCCAACCCCAAAAAGAGGAGAGGGGGCAAACCCCCTCCCTGACATTAAAAGGAAACCTGAGGCCTGGAGAGGTCAAGGACTTGCTCACAGTTCCAACTTCCGTCAGGGCAACGAGCTATGGAGGGCCCCACCTTCTGTGTGGGGGCAAAATGCTGGAGGACAAAGACTTGACTGTTCCCCTGCATTTTTCTTATTTGTATCTTTTCTCTCTTTCCCATATGGACATGTCTGGATTTGGGGATCCCTCCCAGTCTCCTCCATGCCCCCTCCAGCCCAGAGCAGATAGCATCTTCGTCCCGCCAAAGCTCTCACTGCCCTCATGCCCCTTTCTGGCTCCAAGCTCTATCGGGTAGAAGACACCACATAGGCTGTGGCGATGTACTTCTTGCCATTTCCGTAGGTGGACTTGTCCCAGCTGTAGGTCTGGATGGCCAAGGGATAGCCACCCAGGCTTAACTGGCACCTGTGGAGAAAGATCATCAAATCCTGGGTTCCTGCTTCACTCCACCCCTGTCCGCAGACAGGAAGGAACAAGCCCAGTTCATGCAGAACTCCAGACTATCTTAGAAGGCCTCTAAGAGGCTGCCACCGCTTACTTCAGCCACTGCCCCCAACTCCCCACGTGCATGGAGCCCTTTCAAAATCTATGCCTATTTCCTATCTTCTAAAAAACAAAACAAAACAAAAACCACCACTTTTCATCTTTCCCAGAGCAGTATTCTAAAATCCTAGATTCTAGAGCTGAACCCCCAGAAATTAAATGTGTGCTTAATGTCTACTTCTTAGGGTTTCAGAAGTAGCAGGACCCAAAGTCCTCAAATGTTAGAGCACGGGAGGCCCAGTGGTTTCAACAGTACTCTCTGGGCTCTAGAATTCCCCCAAGCAGCCTCAGGGGCAATCAGAGAGGCTTGGAACACCAGGGCAACTCCATTTCTCACTTTTATATACATTAAGGTCCTGCATAAGATTTCACTTAGACTCCCACTTTTCATCTTTCCCAGAGCAGTATTCTAAAATCCAAGATTCTAGAGCTGAACCCCCAGAAATTAAATGTCTGCTTAGGGTTTCAGAAGTAGCAGGACCCAGAGTCCTCAAATGTTAGCGCACCTGAGGCCCAGTGGTTTCAACAGTACTCTCTGGGGCTCTAGGGTTCCCCTAAGCAGCCTCAGGGGGCAATCAGGAGGCTTGGAACACCGGGCAACTCCATTTCTCACTGTCATATGCATTAAGGTCCTGCATAAGATTTCAGCTGGAGGAAAGAGGGGCAGCAGTTCTTCGGCTAAGACGAAGCTTGGCAGCCACCAATCTGATAGATTCATTTCCCAAGTGAGAACCCTGAGGCCCAGTCCATACCCTCTGAGCCACCGAGTGGCAGAATCCAGGTGCCCCAACAGTCCCGGCTGAGGCCAGCCTGCGGCCCCAGCCTGCCCCCTGGCCTGGCTGGCCCCGTACTTACGTTTTGCCTGGCCTGGCGATGAAGCACAGGGAGTAGAGCGCAAACTCAAACTCGGGGCTGCTGCCGATGAAGGCGGAGCCCACTTCCTTATAGTAGCCGTCCCAGTTGAACTGCATGGCCAGCACGTCAGGGTAAGACTCCCACTGCGGACAGAGGGGGGTATGAGTGCCACAGAGTGGAGGCTGACTGAGTGGTAGCAAACGGCAGCCGTCAGCCAGGATTTGGTGAGGGCCCATTAGGTGTCTGTGTGAACTTTCAGGGGAGGCTGGATTCTTTAAATAAACAGTCCCTCCTACGACAGTGTGTAAGCCCCTCTCAGACCCTGTGTCTGGAGCTTCCTGTGCGTATCTCCCAGGGAGGCCAGAGTCAGCATCCATATGACCAATGCCTGGGGAACAGGGACATATCTGTTCCCTATGGCCCTCACACGTGGAAGAAAAGGATCGTTGATCACTCCCAAATTATTTTCTGGCACCGGCACTAAAGGTTTCATTTTTATAAAAAGTTTAGCTCAGACTAGCCAGATGAAACTCCCAGCTGACACCACATTCTAAGAAAATTCAGGCAGGAAATAATTGCATGTCATGTTCTCCCCTCTGAGAACCCTCCCCTGCCCCCAGCCCCATCCAGAGATGGTGCCCTCTGCCTCCTGCCCCTGCAGTTGGGGAGCCTTCACGGTTTGGAAAGGAATCCCAGTGTCCTGGCTGGCTAAACCCACTGTCCAGCAGATGGGGAAGTCAAATTCGTAAACCCATTAGCTGCCAATGAAGGTCAGGGTGAGAGACAAATCTGACTGCTCAGAATGCAGAGCAAGGGCAGAAAGTCTGGCTACTAGCAAGGCGTCCCCGGGGTCAGCGCTCAGTACTCACAGGCCCATCATAGATGTGACTGTAATAGTCAACCAGGCCCTCCTTCTCTTGCATGTAGAAGCGGATCCAGTTATGGAAGCCAGTGACCTTGCCTTTTTTTATTTCACCTAAAATAAAGAGTGCAGAGTGGGTGATGGGGCCTCCCCACCAGCCCCTCTCGCCCTCCCATGCCAAGGCTGTCTCACTTTTCAAGTCTCTAGACTTCCCACCTGCTCAGCCCCTTGCCCACGCTGCTCAGAGTCCCTTGCATTCCTAACTTTTACCTCCAGAAGGCCCCGATTTCAGCTCAAGCCCTTGGGGAAATTCCTCCTCCTGGCTGACTCTGGTAACCAATCTGACATACATTTCTCCAAGAGCAAACCAGACTTGCTGGGAGCTTTATGGGTCAGTGCCATGGGCAGAAAGACCAAGGCCCTCTTGGGAAGCAGCTGACTAAGACCTAGAAGCGGAGGACCATTCAGAGGTAGACAGCCATGGCCCCCAACATGTCTCCCTTCCTACATGTGCCCCTTGGGAGCCCGGCATCTGGTCCTCTTTCGCCCTTTGACTGTTCCTCAACAGTGACTCCTCAGACCCCACCCTCCTGGCCTGGGAGTAGACGTGCCCCTCCCTGCTAGCTGGTGCAGCTGCGGATTCATCAATGCCCAATCCTGAAGGAAGCTATCTCTCCATCTCTTTCTTTCCAAGCAGAGTGATCCCACCTGAGAAGACGTGTTCAAAGCCACTTGAGTCCCCCTCTTCATTGCCTCTTGAATAGAGCCCAAACCACATGTTCTTCAAGTCATTGGCAAACTCTTGTTCAGAGCTGTAGCGGTCTGGGGAGAGAAACATAGAGGATTTAAGAGAGGGGAAGGCAAGACCAGATCCTGGGAAGGAAGGGCCACCTGCTCCATCATGTCAAGAGACACATGGGTTCAACCAACAAATGTATTCAATTGTTCATTCAACAGTGACCTATGGGGCAACTGTTTTGTGCGAGGCCCAGATCTAAAGGTGAAGGATTCAGCAGGGAAACACAGGACTAGATCACTGTCTTTACAGTTTGCATTCCAGTAGAGGAGACAAATAATAAACAAATAAACAATAAGTAAACAGTATGGTTTCAGATAAGTGCTATGAAGGAAATAAAGATTATCCCATGATGACTGAAGGTGGGGATGATGGGGATAGGAGCTCGTCTAGAAAAGGAAGATCAGAAAGGCTTCTCTGAGAAGATAGCACTAATCAGAGACAAAGGATTAAAAAAAAATCACTCCTCACTCGGCTGGTGTGGCTCAGTTGGTTGAGCATCATTCCATGCACCAGGGGTTACCAGTTCGATTCCCGATCAGGGCAGATGCCCAGATTACAGGCTCAATCCCCAGTAGGGGGCATGTAGGAAGCAGCCGATCAATGATTCTCTCTCATCATCGATATTTCTATCTCTCTCTCCCTCTCCCTTCCTCTCTCTGAAATCAATAAAAACATTTTTTTTAAATCACTCTGGTTGTGTGTGTAAAAGAGTCAGCAGGGCATATGAGCATCAGAGAGACCAGTTTTGAGGCTAATACTTTGTCCAGGTTACAAGTGATGGTGGCTTAGACTGGTGGAAGCCATGGAGGAGGGGTGAGAAGTTTTTACTGATTTTTAGAGAAAGAGGGGGAGGGAGAGGGAGAAAGAGGGAGAAACATAAATGGGAGAGAACCATTGACTGGCTGCCTACTGAGGATTGAGTCCTCAACCTGGACATGTGCCCTGATTGGTAACCAGCGACCTCTCGGTGCATGGGACAATGCTCAACCAACTGAGCGACTCCAGCCAGGGCCAGGGATAGATTTTGAAGGTGGACATAATAGATGTTACTGGTGGAGGAAGTGGAAATGGGGAACAGTGAGGTAAAAAGAAGAATCACATATAACTCCTGGGCTTCTGACCTGAGCAACTGGATGAGTGACAGTGTCATTTATGAGATGGGGAAAACCGAGGAAGAGGCAGGAACCTCTTTACACTAAGTTCCGAAGAGATGCCATTAGGTAGGCAGGTAGGGATGTCAAAAAGGCAGTTGGGAGCCAAGGAAAAGGTCAGGGCTGGGGGTCTAAATGAAGGAGCCATCAAATACCAACTGTTTACTGCCCAGAATTGTGTGTGTGTGGGGGGGGGGGGATACAAACGTGATACCAGACATAGTCCCTTCTTTCAAGGACTTAAAACACAATTGGAAAACAAGACTAAATATGCACAAAATAACAGAATGGTTTCACAATCTGAATGGCAACCACTTTCTTGGTGCCAGGCTTTCCACTGGGTGCTTTACAAGCATACGTCCTCCAAGACCCATTTCACAGATAAGGCTCAGACATGTAGGATAACGTGTCCGAGGTCACTCCACTAGTAAGTGGCAGAGCCGAACTCTAATCCAGTCTCTCTGGACCAAGGCTATTTGGGGCCAGACCCCAAGCCCCTGAGCTCTGAAGAGATGATGAAAGCCAGCTAGCTGGGAGCTGCGGCAAGTACAGCTTCACACATGCAGTGGGATGTGAGCTTGAACTTTAAAGACAAGTGGAATTTGGACAGGGAGAGGGATGAAGACAGGGTGAGTACTGCAACAGCCTGGCCTCGGTATGGGAACCCCTGGGTTTCAGCCTGGCTCTGCTTACAACTTCCTTTGTGGCCTCAGCCACGTCACCTAGCCTGTCTGGGCCTCCATCTCACTTCAAAAGTTGAAGGGCTCAGCCTGGACCTCCAAGATTCTCTCGAGTGTTTACTACAAAGAGAACACCAGGGGGCGTTGAAGGATTGCCTCCCCTTCATCGGGATTACAAGTGTGCCTTGGACTTCACCTAAAAAACAAAGCACGTTACCAAGTCAAGGCAGAAGCCCTTGGATGGAATGGAGAGCCGAGATCAGAGGCCATCCCAGGGCCAGGGAGGGAAGACCTGGACAGAGCTGCTCTAAGGCAAAGCCCAACTGCCTGGGTTGCGGGAAAGGAATCTGGAGGACACTAACAAACACAGCCCGTGCCAAGAAGTTCCGCAGCCCTGACCTTTTTTGGTCTGACTCAAATGTTTCTATCTGGAGTCACTCCAGTCAGAACCCTTCCTGGTAGAACCTTCCCCTCTGAACCTTTGTTGATTTTCTGTTGCTGTTTCCCCAACAACAAAAGTGGAGTGGGCCCACCTCCTTCCTGGACTTAGCAGGAGCAGGAGTAGGATCAGGGACGCCCTAGGCCTGGAAAGTGGCGCTGAGCTGGGATCAGCTGAGGTGGCTGACCATGCCCTGGGTGGAGCCGGCTGGCTCACAGCCTTGCAGAGAACCCTGAGACTGAAGCAGTGAGTGGGAGGTAAACAAGGCAGCTGAGAGTAAATCAAAAGATGGGTGACTTCCAGGCCAGACGGAAGATTCTTCAGCCCCTGCTTGGGTCCATGATGTTTTTGGGCTTCTCACTGGCCCTCTCTCCCTTCCCCCTTAAAAAATGGACACCCAGCCCTGGCCAGTTTCTCAGTGGTTAGAGCATTGACCCTCAGAACAAAGGGTATCGGTTTGGTTCCCAGTCAAAGGCATGTACCTCAGTTGCAGGCTCAATCTATAGCCCCGGTCAGGGCGAATGTGGAAAGCAACCAGTTGATGTCTCTCTCTCTCTCTCCACACCCCCTTCCCTCCCTTCTACTCTCTCTCTAAAAATCAATGGAAATCCTCGGGTGGTGAGGACTAAAACAATAATAATAATAATAAAATGGACACCAGCCTCCATGTGGTCCCCACCCATGTTCTTGCCCTCCCCACTGTGGAGGCCCCAGAGGTTCCTGGCTCTCCTGCAGACAGACCCGAGCCCTCAGCACTGCCTCAGGGCCGGGGGCAGGTTCACTCACTCTGATGATGGAGGAAGCTGTAGAGTTCCTTCATGACGGCCGTCTTCATGACCTCTCTGAGGAAGGTGTCCTGCTCAGCCAGCTGCTGGGCACTGAAGTGCTCCGCCTGGCCCGTCGCCCGCTGGTAGTTGTTGAGGAGGTTGATGAAGGCTGCGTAGGTCGGCTTGGAGAACAGCTTTTCGTTGACATATGTGAAGAGCCTAGGGAGGTGGAAGGTGGCCCAGTAAGAGGCCTGAAGGTGGAGCAGAAACCCCTCCAGGATTGCTAGGTGGGCCAGGGCAGGCCTGGGAGGGTTGGGTTCAGGAGCAGAGGGGGGACCTCAGATGCTCTTGAGGGCCTGCATGAGGTCACTCTGTCCTTACACTTCAGCTCCTGGAAGGTTAGGTACATTCTCAGCCTGGCCAGTCACAGAAACCCTCCCCCCTGGATGCCCACAGTCCCTCAAGGTAGCTTTGTCTGCCTCTGGAGACCTATTTATTTGCTCTCCCTTTGATCCTCCTGCCTGGAGGATAAAAGAGCTGAGGCATCAAAAGAAGCAAGCTTGGGGGAGAGACTTTGCAGGAGGGGAATGACGGGAACGCACGGCTCCGGGCAGTGGTCCACTTGGTCTCTGGTCTCAGAGGGCGAGATGGCATTTTGGCTGTTGAGAATGATGTCTTCCTTCTGTGCTTTGTTGGTGTCCGCCCTGTAGATCTTCTCAGAGATGGCCTTCAGCTCCTCCGTGGTTATGGCGTCACTGCTGTGGGAGAAGCCCTCTGGGAGGAATTGGGGGAAGGGTGTCTCAGAGCCAGAGGGTGGCCAGAGGGAGGCAACTGTCTGAATGTATCCCTTCAGGCACTTTCCAGAAGCTGTCAGCAAGGGAGAGGGTCTGCAGTCAGGCCCCCTAGTGGCCAGAGGACAGGGGTCTGGAGCCTTAAGGATCCTTAAAATCAGCACCTGGCCTTGCCCACAGAATGTCCAGAGAATGTCCACAATGACCCCTTCCTCTAGGAAGGTTCTCAAACGTTGACATGCATCAGAATCACCTGGAGGGCTTGTTAACACAGGTTCATGGGCCCCACCACCCCAGAGGTTCTGATTCAGTAGGTCCAGGGTGAAGCGTTTCTAATACATTCCCAGATGATGCTGATGCTGCTGGACCAGGGACCCCACTGGGAGGACTATTGCTCTGGAGAGTCCCTCTGTCCCTGGGGCGAGGCTAAAGGGAGCAGGAGACTCACCGTGGCCGCACTGGCTCTCGAAATCCTCGCAGCAGTTCCCAAACTCTGGGCAGCGGGCATTGCAGTGGCATGGGTGGTGCCTGTCGAAGGACTCATGGCAGCGGCCCCGGCAGGAGTCGGGCGCTGAGTACAGGTCTGAGAGAACAGAGGGAGGTGTGTGCTGAGGACCTCTAGAGGTCGCTGGGTCATGGCTAGCTCCCCACACTTAGCTTTGTTTGCTCTCCTGACTCTATTATAAAGATCCCCGGGGGAAGGGAAACAAACAAGCTTCATTGGTCCACACCCTTCACAGTCAGGAAGTCCTTTCTGATGCCCAACTCTCCTTTCTGGCCTGTGTTTTTATAATCTTCCCACTCTAAAAATAAAATCTCTTCCACTTCCCTCTCCGGCCTCTCCACGGGCCTCGGGCCCTCTTTCCTGCCAGAGCCCCCACCCCCAGGCTGCTGAGGGCCTCAGGCTTCTTCCTGCCCAGATCCCGAGTCCAGCGAGCCCCTCTTACCACCTCCAGGTGCTGGACTGGGGTCTGTCTGACTTGGGCCTCGGCCTGTTGCTGCTGATATGGCTGCCCTTCCCCTGTCTCCCTCTCATGTCCCTTCTTCTTTATCCTGAAGGTCCCCTTTGGGGAGGCAGACTCACTGCTAGCCGGGGCCTCCTCCATCTCTTCCTCCAGCTCCAGGAACGGCTCTGGCTCTTTGGGGTCTTCTTCAACTGAAACAGAGAAGTCAAGTCACCAGCCATCCCCCCTCCCTTTATCTCTGGTTCTCAGTTCCCCCAGCCTCAGGGACAAGCATGTGCAGTAGAAGAAAGTATGAAACAGGGGCGAGGGAACAATGAACCAATACCGAGTGAAGGAGGAGAAAAACTGAAAATGGAAGACAGAAGGGGACTGATTATTGAAAAGAATCTTCCCAGGTGACAGCCCTCCTCACCGCTTTACCTTCTGGTACTCAGTGTGCTCATCTATACAAAGGGGAGGGGAGGCAGGAGGTGGTCCCTTCTGGATTGAAAACTCTGATTTGGTTATGACTTTGCTTTCATGAAAGTTGATAGGTGGACAGGCTTGACATTCTCCAAATGACAAGGCCCTTACTTAGGAACATGCCAGACCTATCCTACCTCCCCATCGGAGTCAAGCGTGAGCTCCTCCCAGGGCCTCCAGGAATAACGACTGCTTCCTGAGAAACCAGCTTCCCTTCTTTCTTTGCAACACTTGACAATGGCCACCAAGGCTGAGCGTGTTCAGAAAAGCCCATTCCTATTGCTGCTCCATCCCTTCGGCTTGCAAGCTGCGTGACTGCAGCCTCTGCCCTGGGCTGAGTCCAGTGAGCTGGGGTGGGGAGGAAGAGGAGGAATGTTCCCGGGACTCCGAGCTCCTTGCTCATCACACGGCGGAATAATTTCCCCCAAAGAAACAACGCTCTTACAAAGTGACTGGGAATCCATGAGTGAGTTCGCTGGACAATACTGTGTGATTACCATCATGACCACTGTCAGGTTACCCATTCAGTCACCAGGAACCTTCTGAGCACGTACCCTGAGCCAGGCTGTGTTCTGAGTGCTGACAATTCACAGGGTTCTAAACTCAGTTACATTTTATGCCAACAGACTTTTGTGAGCTGATCTAGGGTCTCAACCATCACTTGTAATATTTGAGTTGCACATCAGACAGATAGAGATTAAATGGCTCCTGGGCTGAGTGTTGCCTCTATCTAGAAATTCGAGTCTGATGGTCTAGGGCAGTGGTCGGTAAACTGCGGCTCGTGAGCCACATGCAGCTCTTTGGCCCCTTGAGTGCGGCTCTTCCACAAAATACCACGTGTGGGCGCGCATGTACATCATGACCACTGTCAGGTTACCCATTCAGTCACCAGGAACCTTCTGAGCACGTACCCTGAGCCAGGCTGTGTTCTGAGTGCTGACGATTCACAGGGTTCTAAACTCAGTTACATTTTATGCCAACAGACTTCTGTGAGCTGATCTAGGGTCTCAACCATCATTTGTAATATGTCGAGTTGCACATCAGAGAGATAGAGATGAAGTGGCTCCTGGGCTGAGTGTTGTCTCTATCTAGAAATGTGAGTCTGATGGTCAAGGGTGAACTAGCCTTCCTGGGTCTACTGAGTGGGGCACAGAAGCAGCAGAAAGGGCGGCTCAGATTCTGACAGTGAGCGCTGGGCCTGTGCTCCCTGTCTGCGCCTGATCAGCAGAATCCCTGTGAGTATGTGTGGTGTGTTTGTGTAAATTGAAGAAAGGTCCCTTTTGGGTGAAAGCAGCTCTGTGACAGGACTGGTGGGTCAGCAGACACCACCTTTGGGCAAATTAGAAGTCACTCCTTTCTTTCAGCAGGCACAGATCTACTCCAAGGCACATGGCTTAGCAAGAAAGATACAGATTCAATTTTGATCTGATTTGCCCTCTCACCAGGTGCCCTCATACAGTGCACAATGCGCACAACCATATGCAGTAATCTTGCGGGCCACGATCTACCATGGCTCTAGGGACCGTGTTTTCCAAATTGGGAGTCAGGACACGTGGTTTGGCTGTGGACTTAGCAAGGCGTTGTGTCCTAAAGCAGACGATCATTTACCTGAAAGTCTGAAACATCGGCAGCATGCAAAACAGGTGGTTATTCAAAGTGATTTTTTTTAATGACTCACTTAAGACTGTGCCATTGAAGTAACAGAAGAACAACTGGCTCTTGAGGGCAGTGCGTGTCCCATTTAATCGTTGGACTGGGAAGGAGGGTTGGAGATGTTGCGGCCAACCCTCGGCCTACTCACTACAGGAAGAGTGGTGTGAACTGTGACAGTCACTGTGTCTCCTGGGGGCATGCACGTTGGAAAAGTATGCTGCCGTTTTTTTATGCTTTTGCTATTTAAAGTGTTGAGCAACAATTGGTATTGGAATACATAATAAAATAAAATGTTTATCATGTTGCTTTTTGGGGAATTACTTAAACTTTCAAGATATCATTAATCCTGATAGTTCAGACAGATAATCCAGGCAAATGACATCTGTTTTGTTCTAAGTTGGGGTTTTACACTGGGGACATCTTAGAATACCTGGGACAAGTGGCATCTAAATTGCTGATCCCGGCTGCATGCCCAATATCCTCATCCCAGGCCCCCTGAGCGCCGGCATCGGTCCTGAATCCCGTTCTAGACTGCTGGCCATCCAAGCCAGCAGCCCCTGGGGCAGGCTTGGCATGGACGTGGCTCAGCCCACTGTGCTTTCCAGACCCTTCACCCCCCACCAAGGAGCCTCACCAGTACACAGGTGCTGGTAGTCGTCACAGCAGTCCCAGTACCAGGGACACTGGCGGTCACACTGGCAGGCAGCATCGCGGTTAAATTTCTCATTACAGCGCGATGCGCATGACTCCATTTTTCCTATGGGAGGTAAGGGTCACAAACTCAGCCCTGTGAGGATCCTATTCTCCTCATCAAGGTACCCCAAGCTGGAGGGTTCACAGACAAGGGCTGGGACCCCACCTGGCAAGGAAGGTCATTGCTGTCTGCAAGGGAGAAGTACTGCCACAGCCCCAAATGCACAATTGCCCAGCACCCACTGTCCCTCAGCCACCTCAAAGTATAGACCAGGATCACACACTCAAATGCCTATGGGGCTAGACCTGGGACATAAATGAGTGAAGAAGCAGGAAGGCAGCAGGAAGAGGTGGGGACTGTGACAAATTTGGGACTAATGCCCAGCCTGAAACTGGCAGCCACCGTCAGCTCTAGCCACTTGCTGCCATGTTGGGATACAGGCTCAGTGTTGCCACAGCCTCTAGTTCTTCAAGAGAAAGCCTTCATTTTTATGTGAAATTTTACAATTTTTTAAAAATTCAGGCAGACCCAATAAAGAGGTCTGTGGGCTGGGTGCGGCCCAGAAGCCACTATTCACCTGTCCTGTAGATGAAAGGGATCCCCCCTGCCCTCTCCCCGCTGACCCATCCCCTTCCTCTCATCCTGTCCCTTCTATGTTTTCTGCTTCTTTGTTCTTTCCTTCCCTTCATCTGGTCTTCTCTGCATCCTATTCGCCCCACAGTCATGTCTTTCTGTTTCTTGAATCTTTGGAATGCACTCAGATTCGTTTATCTCAGGGTGGGGAATGAGGCCGGTGTGGGTGAGAATTGGCCTTTGGAATACGCTGTTATGTAACCACAGACCACATCCCTTACTCCAGCCAAAGGGCTTGCAGAAACAAGCTTTTGGTCACAGGGGCATACGGACAAGAAATTTTAAAAGAAACAGTACAAACCCACCACCACTCCTAAGAAAACAAGCCCCACCACGCCCACCACAGCAAAGACAGTGGAGGGTGCAAGCAGGGGTGAAGCTGGCTGTCGGGCCCTTCCCTCCACTCTGGGCTTTAAGGGTGATAACAGAGCCTTTCTTTCCACTTGAGGTTCCTGGGGTTTGGATTCAGCGAGCGCTGGGGTTAGGGTCAGGCTGTGGGTTGGAGAATGTCAAGATCAGAGTCAGAGTTACTGGCGGTGCCGGAATTTGTGTGAATGAGGAAACTGAAACCTAATTTGGGCCGGGGTGGGGGTTAGTTAGGTTTAGATTAAGTGCTGCAGTCAGGATTTGGGCTTGAGTTAAACTTATTGATAAAATAGCAATTTTGTATTCATGTTTAGGTAAAGCATTGGGGATAGCTTTAAGACCACATTCAGGGTTGTGGAATGTGTCAGGACTGGGAGAGAAGAAATTAGCCCAGTTTTGCCTTAGACTAGATTTGGGATTTGGGTTCTAATTATGATTCCATGCAGGTAGAGCACCTCAATTTAGCCTGGGTTTAGGGCAGAGATGAATATTAGGATATGGGCTAAGTTACTTCTTTGGATTCTGGGATTAGGGGTTATGCTGTGCTAATGATGGTGACACAGCAGGGAGGTGAAGAACCTGGAGTCTGGCACCAAACTGCTTGGGGCTGGAATTCTGGTTCTGCTGCTTTCTGGCTATGCAATCGTGGGCAGGTTATTTGACCTTCTGTGCCTTGGTTTCCTTATCTGTAAAAGTGTGATAATGAGCCCATCTCATAGAATATTTATAAGAATTAAATGGGTTAGTATTTGTAAAGCACTTAGGATAGTGCATGACAGATTAGCACTACGCAAGTGTTTGTGAGATAAACAGTGGCAAAATTTTATGCTCGTCTTCAAGGCGACAGGAATCAGACTGGCTGGAGCAGTCTTCCCTCCCGCCGACATGCCTGTCCGGCTACTCCCTCCTGGGTTTCAGCGAGGCCTTCCCTTGGGCTGGGGTATCCATGGCGAATGTTGCTGACAGACTCCTAGCTGACATCCCCACTATAAGCCTGTTTTCCTTACATCAAAGAGGTGTCAGGTCAAGGTTACCCAGGGCCTGAGGCAACGTCACCTTATGTGCAGGGCCTCCAGGGTGGCCAGGAAGGTAGGCCTCTGATCCAGGGAATTGTCCCTAAGAAAGAGCAGGCCCGAGGCCCCTGTCCCTTCAGGCCCAAGGGAACTCCTCTTGAATCTTAAATGATGCTCCCTTAGAGCCTGAATGGGAAGACCTTCAGGAGAAATGTTCAGCCCAGGAGGAAGGCTCGGTCAGCTGCCTGCCCGGTCGGTGCCCGGTCGGCCTGGCAGTACACCCAGAATCCGAAGGAGAGAATTCAGACAAAACAGGGCAGCATCTCTAATGGGCCAGGTCAGCAGAGTCTGAGGAAAGAATTCGCTTCATTCCAGCAGTTGGCACCCGTTGAGACGGGTTGCGAGTGAATAGGCAGCTCTGTGGTGTCAGGAGAACACCCCCACCCCCGGCCCCAGCTGAGTGGACTTCTTCATCTCCGTTCAAGAACTGTGTCCCCAGCAAGAAGCCTGGTCCAGGATCTTCCGCGCTTCCCTGTAAACTTAGGCTTTAAAACAGCGGTTCTCAACCTGTGGGTCGCGACCCCTTTGGGGGTCGAACGACCCTTTCACAGGGGTCGCCTAAGACCATCGGAAAACACATATATAATTACATATTGTTTTTGTGATTAATCACTATGCTTTAATTATGTTCAATTTGTAACAATGAAATTGGGGGTCACCACAACATGAGGAACTGTATTAAAGGGTCGCGGCATTAGGAAGGTTGAGAACCACTGCTTTGAAATAACCTTGGGATTTGAGGGTGGAGGGGAGGGGTGGGAGGAGCTGTTCCTCAAAGGGACTTTTCCTGCTGTGCTGCTCTGGGGACACTCACCCTGACTCCTCACACCAGTGCACGCCCCCCTCCCATGCCTACTGTTTACACCAGTGCTGTGTGTGCCTCGCTCACCAGCCAGGCACCCGAATCCCTGCTCCAGCCACCAACTGCCCTCGTCCCGCTGCCCCTTCTCTGACACTGCCTTTCTTCATTTTGGCCTTTCTTCTCAGACTCAGATTCTTCCTCCATTCCCCATGAAGAGCTTAGCCATGACCACCCCACCCACCCCCAATGAAATACTAAATTTCTCCGCACCTTCCAAGATGTCAATATGCTAGAATGGATGCTCACTCCCTACCCATTCTGCCCAGTAAACTGGTGTAAACATATGCCAGTATTGAGCCCCTATGATGGTTGGAGCAACCTACATCTGTGCCTACCACCACTCTTTCCTGCTTTTCTGATCCTATTAAATGGCACCCTCATTTACTAAATTACTTGTGTTGAAAATTTAATGATCATTCTGGATTCCTTCTTAAGCTCATATCCCACATCCAAACTATTTGTAAAACCAGGTGGTTTTTATCTCCAAATATATTCCAAATTTGATTATTTCATACCGTCTCCACTGCTACTAACTTAGTCCAAGCCACCATCTTTTTCTCACTTGAACTTCTGCAACAATCTCCTAATTGATAGTCTGCTTTCATCTTTGCTTCCCCAGTTAGAAAACACCATTTGATACAATTATCAACTGGCAATGCTCTCCTGTTTAATACCCTTTAATGCAGGGGTCCTCAAACTTTTTAAACAGGGGGCCAGTTCACTGTCCCTCAGACCGTTGGAGGGCCGGACTATAGTTTAAAAAAAAACTATGAACAAATTCCTATGCACACTGCACATATCTTATTTTGAAGTAAAAAAACAAAACAGGAACAAATACAATATTTGTATTTGCATGTGGCCCGCGGGCCGTAGTTTGAGGACCCCTGCTCTACAGGGGCCCAGATTCTGTTTCCATGGTGACCTAGCCAATGCTAGAATGGATGCTCACTCCCTACCCATTCTGCCCACCAAGAGAGCCTGGGCGTCCCCATATGCCAGTGTTGAGCCCCTCTGATGGTTGGGGCAACCTACATCTGTGCCTCTACAGGGGCCCAGATGCTGTTTCCATGGAGACCTAGTCAACTAAGAAAATTCATTTCCAGGACCAGCTTCCTATTTCAGCCAAAGGTTCCCCAATATGATTCATATTCTTGCATCAAAGTTCTGAGATGTTGAAATAGGATAGACAAGAGCAGAGCCTCTTCCCTCCCACCTTAGGAAAGAAGGTGGCATCAGCCACTCAACCCTCACTTTCCCAGCAATCCCACAGCCAGATCAGATCACCACCCTCAGAGGCCAGGGCTCCACCTGCATATCCGACACCACTGTTGCCTCTGCCCTCAGGGATGTGCCCCCCTCCTCACCAGAGACCAAAAGTCTTATTTTATTTTATTTTTATTGATTTCAGAGAGGAAGGGAGAGGGATAGAAACATCAATGAGAGAGAATCATTGATTGGCTGCCTCCTGCACGCCCCCTACTGCGGGTGGGGGGATGGAGCTGCAACCCGGGCACATGCCCTTGGCCGGAATCGAACCGGGGACTCTTCAGTAGGCTGACACTCTATCTGCTGAGCCAAACCAGCTAGGGCAGAGACCAAAAGTCTTGAGTTGCTGTCCTCTCCTGAGACTGGGATGTACCAAGCCTGCGGCCACTCCTTCACACTAAGCTAGACGTTTTCCTGTCCTCCCTCACTCTCTACCACTGGCTCTGCCATGCAGGGCCCAGTCAGAGCTGTCTCCCGGCTGCTCTGCAATGAGCGCCGGTGGAGGTACATGATCCCATCCAGGGGTGGACGCCTGGGAACAGTTTCCCCTCCAAAGGCTCTCCACTTAGGAATCCTGCCAGGGGTCCCCTTATCCACAACCTACTTGGAAATGACTCCAAGAGTAAGCTTCTCACAGGAATATTATAGTCATAGTCAAAGCCCCAATTCATTCAGATCTCACCCCATCTAGAGTGCTTTTAATACATTATCTTACTTAGTCCTTACAACAGTCCTATACAGGAACCACCTGGGTTGGGTGGGATGGGTATCAAGCTCTGATTCTGTCTCCTCCAGGCAGACGAGGATTCTCCCCACACACCTCCGCTCAGTCCCCTCCCTTGGCACTCGGTTTCACTCACTCATTAGCCACAATTAACACGGGGCCCCAGCGTTTTGCATCGCTACTAAACAGGAAAGGCTCCTGTTCCTCTGCTGGTCCCATCCCATCCCCGGCACCGCTAGTAGCTGTGGGCCAGGACCCTTCTCTATGTGTTAATTCCTCTAACACTGGGGCAAGGCCGATTCCCCTGACCACTTGCATAGCCCCAGGTAGCACATGGCCCACCTCCTGGTCAGGGGCTCTTCCTTCCAGTTTCCCCCTGAGCCTGCCCATCTCAGAGAAAGGTCCCACCCCAGACAACCTCATTTGTTCCCAGGCAGCAGAGGGAGTAACCAAGGGCAGCAGGCCACTCCAACCCAGCAGACCCCAGCCCCAGCTTTATACCATACAATGACCACGAAAAACAAAACTTTGATGAGATCAAAAGTCAGGTTGGACTAAGGGATGTTTGGGGCTGGTCTTCCAAGCTGTCAAGAAATGTCTCCCAGGACATTAAGTCCATCAGCCCTGAAACTCCCTTCACACAGTCCACTCCACTCCAGAGGCAACTCCTGCACCTCAGGCCAGGACCGGTCTAAGGTGCTCTGTGAATTTAGGACAGAGCTGATCCTCCCTTGTCCCACTACTCTCACCCTCTACCAAGTTCCCCAAATCTGTGCTTCTTTATGCAGGACTTCTTCTACCTCCACCAGATAATGACTTACCTGCCCAGGCCAGGCCGCAGAGCATGGCCAGTATCAGGGGGACACAGGCCTTCATGATGCCCAGTTGGAGCCAAAATGGGATTGGCTGTCGGACTTCCACTAGAGTCAAGATGAATGTCACAGCTCTCAAGTGCGCCTTATTTCCCAAGCTTGTCCTTTTAAAGACATCAGAACTTGTAGATCTGGTACCTCCAGATCCTTTCCAAAAAGGGGGGAGGGATCCCAGATGGATCGGAGGTGGATGGGGGTGGAGTTCTCCAGCTGTTTGAAGCCAGAGGGAAGGTGACTAAGCAGGCAGGTAATGCCAGATGTTTAGAACAGGTAATGCTAGCCATCTGTAGTTAGGAAATAGGTCATACAAGCAGGCACAGCAGATGGGCCTATGTCAGAGGATGTTCTGTCCAAATTGGGTGCAGCCATGGACTCATCTTTGGGTAATGTCTTCCAAACACCCACCTACCTGCAATCCACAGGCCTGACTTTTCTATGGGGAAGGGGTTACAGGCTGGCTTCATCTTTGAGTTACTGGTACACAGCGTAAGGAACACAGTAAGATGATCATTACAAGTTTGACTAACAAGAGCTCAGGCAAGCATTGGGGTTAGTGGAAGGAGAGATAAAAGAGGCATGGGTTGGAAACAAAGGCTGTTCTTACCACCATCAATGTAGCTAAATCACCTTATAAATATCATGCAAATTGGCCTCTAACTCTTACTGAGTCAACATCTCAGCTCTTACATGTTTCAGGTCCTCATGGATTTCAGGTTTATGAGGCCAGGGAAGGGTGAGAGGCCTCTTAAAGGACACACCCTTCCTCTTCTGGGAGCCCAGGGCCTCACTCCCTTTATCCTCTACTCAGTCTCCTGTCCCCCAAAGACCATCCCAGAGAGATGAGGCCTCTCAGGACCCCTTTCCTCCCGAGTCTGAGAACAGGAGTAGCCACTTGGGCTGCCAAGCTTCCTCCTCCTACTGAAGGTTAAATCTGCTGAGTAAAATGCCCTTTCCAGAAAGAGCACTGCATGGGAGTCCTCAGCTCCCTCAAAAAAGAAAACTCTCATATAAAAAGGCAAAGCTGCCCTAGCTGGTTTGGCTCAGTGGATAGAGCGTCAGCCTGTGGACTGAAGGGTCCCGGGTTCAATTCCTGTCAAGGGCACATGCCCGGGTTGCAGGCTTGATCCCCTTGTGGTGCGTGCAGGAGGCAGCCGATCAATGATTCTCTCTCATCATTGATGTTTCTATCTCTCTCTCCGTCTCCCTTCCTCTCTGAAATCAATAAAAACATATAT
>NW_005369706.1:2180929-2192163 GCF_000412655.1 Myotis brandtii | reverse complement strand
TAGGGTTGAATCAGACAATTCCCTTCCAAGTTCTCAGACTTTATTTTGAAGCTTCCTGCCCATGTCCCAGGCCAAGCAGTTGTCGGTGGGTTAAGGAGAGCCTCCCACCCCCTTGCTGTGTGGAGATGAGATCGAATACGTCACGGTCAGGAGTGAGAGGCCAGCCACCTTGAAGAGTAAGCCTGGCCCTGTTAGGAAGGAAGCCAGTTACAGGGACTAGGAGCAGAAATGGCTGCTTGTTTGTAAGTTTCATTTGCACAACCGAAAGCCAACTGCTGAGCAGCTACCAGCCGGACTTCTCATTCTCAGATGCCAGTTAGTTTAGGGAATAAAGGAGAGTGTCACTGCTGGGCCAGGAAGCAATGACACCTCGGGATCTGGGATGGGATGGTCTGTCCCTCTCAAGGGCCCAGCTGGCTGAATGGACCCTGGATGAGGCCAAAGCTATCAGAAGGGGTGTGGGTTCTGGCCAGCATTGCCCTGCTGTCCAACTGAACTGACTGTGGGATGGAGTTTTTGGGGAGGGTGCGTTGACCTCCATTAGGTGAATTTTAGGTCAAGAGCAAGGCTGAAAGATGGGCAGACACACTGACCCCATAGATCCCCTGAGGACCCGTGTGTTTCAGACTGGGTCCTCCAACAAGAACCACAATGTCGACCTAACCACCCTCACCAGCACTGATGGAGCCCTTTCCAGGTGTCACACACAAAGAGCGTCCCGTGTGCTCTCGCCTTCATTCTCACCACAGCCCTTACCAGGGACTCTCGTCATCTCATTTTACAGATGAGGAAACTGAGGCACAAAAAGGTAGGGAGATGTGCCCAGAGGCACACAATTTTTAAGTTATGCAGTCAAGTTTCTGACCAGAGTCCACCCTAGCAAGCACTGAGGCCACACAGCCCCAGACCACACCTTCGAGTACAGCAGCAGCCACTGCATTATGCCTGCATCACTATGCAAAGTGGCCTGGAGTCAGATTCACTGGAATTGGGGACCTCAGCGGTCACCTAGTTTCACTTCTCATGTGATGGTGCAACGCCCTAAACAGTCCTACATGGTGGTTCCGCCTCCACTTGAATACTTGTGGTGCTAAGGGATCCCACCTTCAGGGCAGCTCATACCCCCTTCCCAGACCTTATTTGAAATCCCCAGGACTTTGCAATCCAAGACATGCTGACCTGGATAAAAATAGATAAAATAACAGGAAAAAAATCCACTCAGCCAATATATGAGCATACATTCGTGCAAAGATGCCTCACAGATATCTTAGAGGCACATATACAGGGTGTCCCCCAAAAATGGATACACACTTTGAATGATTATAAAGTCAATGTTTATTAACATACTGTTCATTTTTGAAATTTAAAAGAATCTACAGAAATGAATAATGTCTTTTTTTGTCAAACCTGTTTTCAAATTGATATCATTCTAGTCCAGGCACTGCTGATAACACGAAGCAATGGAATAGCAAACATCAAGAATCATTTTGTTCAGGATTTGTGCGCCCTCAATTCGGCGACTGTTGTGGTTTTGTACCGTAAACTTTATCTTTTATGTATTCCCCTGCCCCCCCCCCAAAAAAGTCTAGTGGCACTTTAGTATACATTTTCTTTGTTTAAAGCTTAGTCTGGCTTCACCCATGATTTCAAACCAGTTAAACCTGAAAAGGAGTGAAAATTAATGACTTATCAGATGTTAAAGTGTATATACCTTTTGGGGGGTACCCAAAATATGTATATACTGGAGTGGACCAAATAAGTAGGTTTACAGTTGTGAGCACGCGAAACACAGACTTTATTCTTGTGTTATTATTTGTTAACCTGCAGGTCTTTTCCCATACGAACAACTGTAAACCTACCTTTGTTCACCCCTGTATGTACAGAGAGGCAGACACATTAAATTGTATTGCGGACAGTTTCTCTTCTCGGCCAGCTTGGTTTGGACAGAAAACTCTGCGGCTCATCCTTCTAAGTTCTCCCCCAGTTAGTTAGGTCCTCACATCCACTTTCCACCTTCATTGTAAGCTCTTCCCCAGGAGCCACCATGGGAGGCAGCCAGCAAGGTGAGAGTCCCAGGAGGCGGGGTCCTGGACACCTGGGGTGTGGAGAGGGTGCAGCTGCTGCCTCTGTGGAGGATTGGAGGGTGGGGAAGAGGGTGAAGCTGCCTAGGCCAGGCTCTAGGAGGCAGTCAGCTGTGAGCGATGTGGGGAGTGGGGATTCCAGCAGTAAATGTTTCCTGGGTGCTCACTATGTGCCTGGTCCATGCTGTTACTGGACTGGCAGGTTCAGGCTGGGCTGGAACACTATTCTTGGAACTGGTTGGTTTCTGGTGGGATAGAGGACAGGGAAGCCGAGGCATTTGGTCGCTATTTGAAGTAGACCCCCCTCATCTCTGGGCGACCAGAGTGGTCAGGGGTCTGTCAGGACCAACGGGCTGTGAGAGAGACTGGCACAGGGGACACATGCCCAGGCCAGCCTATTTCACCACCCTTGCCCTCTGTAAAACCAGGACCGAGTCACTCCAGCTAGGACCAGAGACCTGAGAGACCCTGCAGCCGGTGCAGCTCAGGTGAGTCCTGGAGTCACTCCCACAGGGATCCTTCCCCTGAAGATCCTGTGTCTCCAGCCTCCATCCCACTGTGGCATGTGAGTGCCCTGGATAGAGGCCCAGGACAGTCCCCCACACCGGATCACTTGTGAACCACATCAGTCTGTCGTGAGTGTTAGACAGGTTCCTTGTGTGATTTTCTCCCACATGAGCTTGTATACTGTGCACCACATGTGGGTTTCCAGGCATTTACTTTTCAGTTTGTGGGCAGCCCTGACATTCAGCATCACACTCATGGCCAGCCCTGGGCACATTAGTCAGACAGGCTGCTCAGCCATTCATCACAGAGTGCCAGGCTGTGCTTCTGGTTCTGCTGGCCAAGCCCCATGCCAGTCCTCTGCCTGGAATGCCCACTCCCACTAGCCAGCTGTCTGTCTGCTGCTCATCCCTCAGCCCCAGGGCAAATCCACCTTCCACAAAGCCGGACTTCCTCCCACCAGCCCACAGGATCCCTTCTGCCTATGGACTCAGTTCTTGATATTTGTTTGTCCTGTGTTTGCCTTTGACACATCACAGCTGCCTCTGATAGATGCGGCCAACGCGCTGGCAGTTAACCCACGCACTGCCATCTAACTTTTCATCCATACAGATGTTTGTTCAGCTCGCCTCTGAAATTCCTTGAAACTGATACCCTGCCTCACGGGTCCCTTCTACTGCTTTGAATCTTTGTTTAAAAATATTTTTTATTGCCCTAGCTTGTTTTGCTCAGTGGATAGAGCATCGGCCTGCGGACTGAAGGGTCCCAGGTTCAATTCCGGCCAAGGGCACTTCTACGCGGGAGGCCCGGGTTTGATTCCCAGCCAATAAAAAAAAATGTATGTATACATTTTGTATTTATTATAGATATATGTTTTTATTGATTGCAGAGAGAAAGGGAGAGATAGAAACATCAATGATGAGAAAAAAATCATTGATGGGCTGCCTCCTGCACACCCCCCACTGGGGATTAAGCCTGCAACTCAGGCATATGCCCTGACTGGGAATTAAACCATGACCTCCTGGTTCATAGGTCAATGCTCAATCACTGAGCCATGTTGGCCAGACCCTTCTACTGCTTTGTATTGTCATCCAATATGTGTTAGATACTACCGGCAACATGTGCCCGGGACCAGGAATGAATGAATGAATGAATGAATGAACGAACGAGCCTTCCAGCCCCCATTTGTTATAAAGGAAAGATGAGGACCAAAACAGAGAGAGCAGGTAGATCCCTCTATGAGATTTGGAGGTTCCAGAATTTGTTCATGGCAGGAGGGGAGCTTCAAGGGCAGTGGGTGTAATGGGGTCTGGGGATTCATGTGTAGTTGTGTTTCCATAGCAAACACATCATTTTAAGCTATGTTATATGTTTATTTCGAACTAATGGAAACTTTGGGGGACCTAAGCCCCCATACCACCCCCTGGCACCACCACTGCAAAGGGCAGCCATCACAGGGATCAGAGTGAACCCAGGATTCCAGGAGGTTCAGAATCCACAATGTAACATATAACTCGACTTGATCTAGCTTTCTAGGATCCCAGAGTAACCACCTGCCTCCACGTTTTGCCAGCTATGCTAATGTTTGTTTCACATTTCTAACAGTGATTAGAAAATAAAATTTCTATCTCATGTCCTCAAACCCCAGTGGCTTTGGAGAGGGTCTGGAGGCACAGATGGGAACAAAGAGAAGAGGATGAGACAGGCAGGCAGCAACAAGGAGACGGGAAGGGTGTGAGCAAGGGAAGATCAAGACAGAGAGCCTGGCAGAGGCCAACCAAAGCTGGGCGCTGCCACGGGCACCTCCCTGGCTGCTCGCCCCAGATGCGTTGGCACAGCCAGCTGCTCTGTCCTCACAAAGATGATGACAGGACTGGCAGGAGCCCTTCCTGGTCCATGGTCTGTAGATCTGCAATAAAATTATCATAATGCGTGTGCTAAGGTAGTTGGATTGTGGGCATTTCCCCCTTTCTCACTCACTCTCTCTTTCATTCACGGGCTGTGCGAAGCCAAGTGGATGCCAGGGCAAGGAGCTCAGCGTCTGAAGGAGGGGGGAGATGATGGACAAAGTACATTAAAATCTGTGATTGGGCCCTAGCCGGTTTGGATCGGTGGATAGAGTATCAGCTTGTGGACTAAAGAGTCCCTAGTTCGATTCCGGTCAAAGGCACATGCCCAGTTGCTGGCTCGATCCCCAGTGGGGGCCGCGCAGGAGGCAGCTGATCAATGATTCTCTCTCATCATTGATGTTTCTATCTCTCTCTCTCCCTCTCCCTTCCTCTCTGAAATCAATAAAAATATATTTTTTTAAAAATCTATGATTGGGGCAGCAATACATAATGCTGAGACCACTGGTTCTAAAGACAGACTGCCTGGGTTCAAATCCTAGCTCTGCCACTCACCAGCTGTTTATCTCAACCCCAGGCAATCTTCCTGACCTCCATGCCTCAGTTTCCCCTGTCACTTAAAATAGAGCAAGTAAGAGTACTTTACAGGCTCGTGTGAGGACCGAATGAGTTAATACTTGCAAAGCTCTTAAAACAGTGCTTAGCACATAACAAGACCAGATAAGTGTGTGTTAACAAAGAAAAATAGAGCCACAGAAAACCTAGTTTCGATAGGATGATGAGGAAAATGACATTTAAAACAGACACAAAGTGGCAGCTTCTGGAACTTCTCCATACTGTGAATTTTTTATCTCAAAAAATAAATGTACATTTAAAATTTTTTTTTGAGTCCTATGGATAAGTCTTTAATGATGGACACTGTCTAGCTCACCAGGCTTGGTTGGCAAAGGTGAGCACCTATTGTCTGGGGGTGTGACTGCAGCCTGGGGAGCTGAGCCTTGCTCTGCCATCAATGGGGAGCTAGTCCACAGCTCCGGCCTACTGCTCCTGGGGCTTTTTGATGCGATCACCAGCAGCTACAGGGTGCAGGATCCAAGAACCAAGAGAAAGGAGACACGGAGAAGGCTGGCCACCTACCTCTCCCGATAATTCTCTCCCTTGGGGGCCCTGCACTCCCTAGAGCCACTGCAGTATGCCCTAAGGAAGACTCCAGACCTTGCCCGTTGCCCCATGTTATAGCAACTCCCTCAGCGCCATCGCCTCAAGGCTCTGTCTTTCCTTTTCTCCCCTTAAAGTGACCATTAGAATTCTCCCAAGTTATATATCCACACAACAGAGGCCTTCTGCAGGCAAGGGAGACTCAGGTGCGCTGCAGGAAGTTGTATTCAGGGACAGGGAACTCTCTGAGAAGCCTTCTGATAAACCGCGCCTGCGCTGGCTCGCCCTCTCCAGGGCAGTCTGCCTGGAGGCCACTGCTGGGAAGACGCTCAGAGGAGTCGCCAGCATCATGACCAAGAGAGGTCTGGGCCCCCTCACCCCGTGTGATGGCTTGAGCTGCCTAAGTCATAGACACTAAATGCAGGAACACATCCCTCACCTACCTCGTCCAAGTCTCTGTTTGTAAGTAAGGAAACTAAGGCCCAGAGGGAGAAAGGGACTTGCCCAAAGCCCGTGGCCACTGTGTCCAAGGCTCCTCACCCCCCGCCCCGCCCCCGCCTGCTCACTGTGGGAGGACCACCTGCCACCTGTGAACCTCAAGCTCTGGTTCACAGGGCACTTTTCTGGAGGCAGAAAGAGCCTAACATGTCCTGCTGCCATGGCCCTAGCAAATGTCACCCTCTGTCAGCCCCTCTGCTACCCAGAGTCCTCTGAGTGCCAGGAAAGCCTGCCCTCTCCTCCACCCAGCAGCCTGGGAACATTGGGCTGCCCACAGCTCACGTCCCAGCCAGAACACTGAGGCCCTGAGCACAGCCCCAGAGCCAAGAGCATGACGGTCAGGCAAGGCCCTGCATGTCCAGGCTCCTGGCCCGGGGTCCGTGCTGGTCAGTCTAAACACAGACGAGCCACCAGAATCTCACTTGCCTGTAAAACTAAGTGGGCCTGGGCTCTGAGTCTGGCCTTCTTCCTCCTCCTGAGGGTCCCTGGGCCCATGCTCCTGCCTCCCTGTTCCACCCGCCGCCACCAGCAGAGCAGCCTCCTCCGGCTCCATCAATGGGAGATGGGCCCGCCTGCCTCAGGAAAAGGCCCCGGGCAGGGAGAGAAGGCTCTCTCAGCACAGCTGAGTCAGACTCCAAGCTCTCCCAGCACAGCTCCGAGAGTGAGCTGCTGTCAGCATCGTCACTGGGAGGGACGGCAGCCACCGCCCGCCGCCCCCGCCCCTCGGGAAGAAAGCCCCTTTGCCCTCGGGTGCCCAGTCAGCTGGGCAGCAGGAGGGTGAGACGTCAGCATCGTCACTGGGAGGGACGGCAGCCACCGCCCCAGAAGAAAGCCCCTTCACCCTCAGGTGTCCCGTCAGCTGGGCAGCAGGAGGGCGAGATTCAGGTCCTGAAGAGTCCAGGACCTCGGAGAGGGGTGCCTGGGGCAACTGGACAGGCCTGAGTAGGCACCCATGTAGTTCAAGCCCATGGCCCTGGCAGATGTGAGAAGCCCAGAACTCTGTGTACGGGGCAGGGTATAAGGACACATTTGGAAATGCATTTACTTTCTGGCCTATCTGTCCATGGAAGGGAGGGAGGGATCAAGAACAACAGCCAGGTAAGAACTTTTGCCTGAGCCACCAGCCCTACATCTGGTGGCTTGTATCAGTGGGGAGCTGAGAGTGCCTCCAACTCTGGGAGGCAGAGGATCGCCGACTGGTGTGCAGGGCTCTGGGAGCGGGGTGGGCAGTGACTGGGGCTGTGTACCTGCATTCCAACGTGGAGCAGCCGTGGGTCTGAATGCTTGCCGGTGAGCAGTGAGCCCTGCAAATGAGGCCTCCCCCACTCTCTGGACTTGCCCTCTGAGGCACCCTGTCCCTTCTGCTGGCCTTGCTCTGCATCCATCTGCCCGGCTGGCTGGTCTGCTCCCTGGGGAGCCAGGACTGCCTGTGTCATTCACAGAGCCTCTACCAGGCCTGTAGTAAGGACTCCACAATGAAGGGAGTGAGGGAGGGAGGACGGGAAAGGGGAGTTTATATGCCTGGGCCTATGAAATGCTGGAGTTCCGGGGCACAGGAAAGGGCACGGATGAGCAAGGCCCATGGCATAGGCATGGCGGAAACACATCCAGCCCTTTCACCAACCCACCTGTTATTAACCAGTAATGTGACCTCAGGCAAATCTTCCTGTGCCTCAATTTCTTTGACTGTAAACAGGGGTAAAAATACCTCCCCATCATCAGGGTAAAAAGATAATAGAAGTGAAAGTGTGCTAGAAAGGATGGAAACAATTAAAATTGATTAGCATGATAAGTACTGGGAACAACAGCTCTATTAAGAAACCTAATTTTGTCCTGGCCAGTGTGGCTCAGTTGATTGGAGCATCATCCTGTGCACTGAAGGTTCGTGGGTTCAATTCTGAGTCAGGGCAATTATACCCAGGTTGTGGGTTTGATCCCCAGTCGGGGTGTGTGCAGGAGGCAACTGATCAATGTTTCTGTCTCTCACATCCATCTCTCTCTCTCTCTCTCTCTCTCTCTCTCTCTCTCTCTCTCTCTCTCTCTCTCTCTCTCTCTCTCTCTCTCTCTCTCTCTCTCTCTCTCTCTCTCTCTCTCTCTCTTTCTCTCTCTCTCTCTCCTCTCTAAAAGAAAGAAAATAAAATACAAAAAAACAGAGCAGCCAGAGTCCCAAGGTGGGACTAGGAGAGAGGGGAGGACTCCCTCCCAGGGAATGGAGCTGCAGCAGCTGGAGGGTTGGACTCCCCATCCTGCCCTACCCCTTCACCAGATCCTGCTCAGCCTGCTGTAGACGTGCCCCTCCCTGGTGTGCACCCCACAATTAGAGTCCTGGCCTGGTCCCCAGCCTGCCTCAGGCCTGCACAGGGAAGCTAAGGATAAGAGGTAAGGGAGGGGAAGGTGAGTATTTGAGAGAAGGGATTACCCCCTCCGTTCTGTCCTCCCCCATAGGACACACATCCCCTCTGCTTCACCTCCTTGTAGGTAAACGGTTTTTTAAAGGCTTGACCTTGCACTTCCTTCTCTCAGCCTCCCATGAATTCCTCCTCCCTTCAGGGTTCCCCTGAAGCTGGGACACAGACTGAGAGCCCTACACACAGCCTGGGCTGCCAGGACATCCCACCCACCCCACCCACCCCACCCCTGGGCAGTGAGGGCGACAGGCAGCACCCCTCAGAGCTCGAGTCACTGTGACCTGGAGCCGTTCCCTCCTCTGCGGTGACGAAGCCTGGTCACCGGGGCCTCGGCGCCAAGTCAGTGTCCTCCCGCCACCCTGGGCACCCGTCTCCTGGCACGGCCTCTCCCACAGGCTCCAAGGTGTCCCGCCCAAGAGACTGAGCAGCTGGGACGTTGCAGGGCAGTCCAAGGCCGAGGGAGATTCAAAAGGTGCCCAAGTCCTTCAGGGACGTAGGTGTGACCACAGAGGAGAAACACTGATGGGGACACAGCCCCCTCCCCCCTCCCCGCTTGGCTTGCGTCGCTGCAAGGCTGGTCTTGCCCTTGGGTCTCAGAGGATGGTGAAGGGCAGGCCGGCCTTGCCGAAGCCCTGACAACAATGGGTTTGGAAGAGAAGAAAGCCACTGGGAGTCCTGACTCACTCAGGCTGAGGCTCAGCCTTGTGATTGCTCAGCTCTGGAAGCTTCTGTGCCCAGGGGTCCTCCACCTCCTCTCCGGGCAAAGGAACTGGTCTGGTTACCGCCGCCACCTGCTCCACGCCAGGTTCTCCCTGGGGAGCGGGCTCTGCCTGACTCCGCCCACGAGGAGGCATCCCCGCCAGGCTGAGGACACAGGACAGCCCACAGCTGTCCCCTGGGCTCTGGAGGCAGAGCTGCAGTTTGATTGCTTTTTCACCAAGAACTGGACTAAGATCATCACACCCATCTCACAGGCAGAGAACTGTTCATTGACTGGCTCAGGTTCACTCAGAAACCTGAGGTTTCATCCCAGTTGTGCTGCCTGTCACTAAGCATCTGGCGCTTCCAGGAAGCAGCTTGCATGAGTCCCTGAGCATGGGGACAAGAGGTCTGGCGCTGTAGGGGTGAGGGGAGGTGTGTGTAGGGGTGAGGGGTGGTGTGTGTAGGGGTGAGGGGAGGTGTGTGTAGGGATGAGGGGAGGTGTGTGTGTAGGGATGAGGGGAGGTGTGTGTAGGGGTGTCTAGCCTGAGCCCTGGCAGATGTACCTGCTGAGCAAATGCAGGGCCTACTTCCTCCACATGCCCTGGACCCTGCAGCTCAACACCTACCCCAGGGTCATCCCCAAGGCCAAGAGGCCCCTCGTGGGGCCAGACAGTGCACCTCCCCCTGCCAGGCCCGGGGCCATGGGGAGCAGAGAGCAGAGAGCAGTGGAAGGGGTCCTCTGAGCAACTGGTTCCCAGGCACATGCTGAAGAGAGGACTTAATGCTGACAGAGCCGGCTGGAACCATTCTTGCCACTGATGAGAAAGCCTAATTCCTGGAAGCCTGTTAGGCCTCAGCAAGGGATGGACTCCCCTTGGAAGCCTCTGCCAAGATGTGCACCAGGCCGAGGGACAGGAAGCGAAGCGGAGGAGGCAGTGGAAGGAGATAGTTGTAGCTGGGCTGTCACTGTCCCCTCAGACCACCGTGAAGAGCAGAGGGTTACCCAGGCCAGACAGTGACGGGCTCCGGGCTCCAGCAGGTGCTGTGCCCGGAGGGGGGTGGGGTGGGGGGTGTGTAAAATGGACAGCAGTGAGCCATCTGGGAGCCCTGCCTGGGTCCCAGAGACCACACACGGCCATGAAGCTGCTCCGTCAGCCTCTCTGGGTCCACTCCAGGGCACAGCACCTCCTCCTCAGCTCCTCGCCTTCCCTGCCACACCCCACAGGGCTGGGCTCTCACACACAGGCATCTCTGTTAGTTTACGGTAACAATAGGGCTCCTCAGGGACCACCCCTCCTGCACAATCAGCCCTGACCACACCCAGCTGTTTCTCTCCTGTGCTATGGAAAGAAAAGCAGGGCTGCCCCTTCCCGCCCCGCCCTCCCCACTGCCGGCCCTGCCCCTGCCACACACATGCCACACAAATGCAGACACTCGCAGTCCACTGTGCAAACACACCACAGGGGCCAGGAGATGGCTGGACAACAAAGCCACGAGGCACAGAGTCTGGAAAAAACCTGGTGTGGAGAGCTCTCTATTGAACACAGAGTCCCAGCGCCTGCTCTGCTCTCCCACCCACTCTGGCCTCTCTATCCCCCGTTCCTTGGCTTGGGCCTCCGCTCATTCCACTCTGAGGTCCTCCGCGGCCGACAGTCATCACAGGGGACAGATGCCTCCACGCTGCCTGATCCAGGGCCTCAAGTCCATTCCTCGGAGAGCCCTGCCCAGCTGCGGCCGGCCTGCGGGCCCCTGGGCCCAGGCGTGCCCTGGCTTTCCAGGCGGGAAGTGCCTGCTGCTCCAGCCCCAGCCCCCTCGTCAAGGCTCCAGCTCCCGGGAGAGGCGGGACAGTTCCCGCTGGTTGTCGATGACCTTCAGCTGCTGGACATAAGCCCAGGTGCTGGCTGGACTCCGGGTGCTCAGGGACTGCTCCGAGCCTGGCGGGATGGGGGAGGCGGTCAGGGAGGGCCTGGACACTGCTTTGTAGAGCCCATCTCTTCCCCCTCCGAGGAGCAAATCAGCCTTATTGCCCTCCACCA
>NW_005369706.1:2172627-2180527 GCF_000412655.1 Myotis brandtii | reverse complement strand
AAGTATATGTGTGTGTGTGTGTGTGTGTGTGTGTGTGTGTATCTGTGTGTGAATGATAAAGCTATTTTAAAGAACAAGAAAATGACCTGGCCAGGTAGCTCAGTTGGTTAGAGCATCGTCCTGATACACCAAGGTTGTGAGTTTGATCCCGGTCAGGATACATATAGGAATCAACCAATGAATGCTTAAATAAGAGGAATGGCAAATCAATGTTTCTCTCTCTCTCTCAAGTCAATAAATATATATTTTTTAAAGTTTCATTAAAAACAAAAACAAAACAAAACAATGAGTAACTCAAAATTCAGGATAGCAGTTACCATGGGTGGGGAGGCGAGGGGACTATCACATGGAGGTCTTACTGTCAGTGTGCTCATGCTTGGACTGGGTCCAGAAATGTTCATTACATTATCAGAATAAACACACACATAAAATATAATAAAAGGCCAATGATGATAGTGTGGTATGAAGTGTGAATTATGATTAATCCCATTTCATGAAACTGAGAGTCAATTTTTGAAATGCAGGTCTTGAGCAAGCCTGCATGGGTCGCAACTCCCTCGCTAACTAGTGTGGTCTCTGCGGGTTATTTAACATCAAGCCTGTTCGTGCATCTTTAAGTTGGGATAACATTCCACATACGTCATAGAGGTGCTGTGAAGCTGTCAGCATGTATCATAGATGTATCATGTATGCAAGTGCCTAAACACGCTAACGCATCAGCACCCACCCTGCCCCACTTACACGTGGAAACCCTCGCTGCCTGGATGTCCTCATGGAGGTGGGAGACGCGGCTTCTGAGTGGTGAGAGAGGCACTGGGTAGGAGAGAGGTGGGAGTCAGGAAGACACAGCCAAGCCTGGAAGGGGGCATTGGGGGGCACCTACCCAGGGGTGCCGGCCCTCTCACCGTTGCTATGGCTTCGGCAGTGGTGCAGCATCCGCACGGCTCTGGCCATCATTCTCTGCGGACAAAGCAAGGACATGAGACCAGGCCTGAGAGCAGAACCCCGGCCTGGCCTGTGGGGCAGCTGGGAACCCGAGCTCCCTGAGAGCAGGGTGCACCTAGAGCAGGGGTGGGCAACCTTTTTGTGAGTGCGTGCCCAAACCAGCAAAATCTCTGACTCAAAATTCTTCTGCGTGCCAACCCTAATTTTTTGAGAACATGTTAGGCCTACTTGATATCTTTTAAGGTGTACATATGTGAAGAACCTTGAAGAAATAATAAAATTCATTCGAGTGACAAAAACACAGTATATGATGATGAAAAATACATTTATTTTTTAATGTATACATGTTATGTAAAATTATTTATTTATCTAAGATGCACCTACACTGAATTTATCTGAAAAATAAAAAAGTCGATATTAAGGAAAAAATTGTAAATGGAAGATTATAAGAGAGGGTTTTGCGTGCCAGCAAAAGTTACTGGCGTGCCATGTTTGGCACGCGTGCCAGGGGTTGCCCACCCCTGAACTAGAGGCTAAGAGGCTATGGGGGTAGGTGGGAGAGGGGGGCATGTCTCCTTTGCCCCAGTACAGGCAGAGGCCCAGCAGGGACCAGGAAGTGGGAGAACAGAGGTCAGGAAGAGCTCAGAGAGGAAGAGGCCTGGGAGGGGCTGTCGTTGAAGGGTGAGATAGTTGAGGCTGCCCCCCAGCACCCCCAATAGAGCAGGCTCTCCAGTATACAATGGAGTTACGAAAGGGCTAATTTAAAATAAGTCTTCACATTCATGTTATTAATAACTTTAGACCATCTCCTAACACCGCCCCCCGCTTCCCCGCACTTTCTTCCAAGGCCGTAGTCATATCCCCCAACCCAATCCAGTAGGAGGCGACTGCTCTCCTGGAACTCACCATCTTCTCAAAGTTGATGAGATTCTCCACCAGGGTGTGGTTTCCCTCATGGATAAAGGTCATGTCTGCAAAGAAACTGGTTGTGCTCAAAGATCCCCAAACGCCTTTCCCCTTCAGCAGTCCAAGAAAGGTGAAGGGCCAATAATGAGCCTCATCCCCCGTCCCCCCTCCCCCCACTGCCCTCTTCTTCTGGCTCCCCTCCAACTCCTGGAATAATTTCCTTGTACCTCTTAGGCCTCATAGCAGAGGCCATCCGATGTCACCAATGCCTGTCTGCATGTCTGTCTGCATGTGCTGACTCTGCTTCTAGCCTGTGAACTCCTAATTCGTCGCTGTGCCCCTCAAGGCGTCAGCACATTGGAATCGCTCAGAGAGGGTTGGGTGGACATGCAGACATACAGGCGCAGGAATGCATGACAGGATGGAGGCTGGAAGGTAAGCTCTGGTCCCATTACCTTTGAGAAGGAGGGGCATGAAGGGGATGACAGGAGGGGAGAGCTTGGTGAGGGCGAGTCGATACACTCGGTGGTTCCATGAGGGGTCCTGGGAGGAAAGAAGTCACAGTGAGAAAGGGAAGGTCCCCCACACCATAGCTCACCACATACCGTAACACAACCAAATGCTGCCCCCGCCCCAAGAAGGGCCATATGCCCACCCTTGGAGCTCAGCGCTGACTCTGCCCCAGGTCTCACCAAGGCAGGCTCTGTGGCAGGCAGGAAGGCCATGTGTTCATGTGGCTTCCTGGCTTCCAATTAGCCACCAAGGAAACTTCATAGCCATTAGTCACAGGGCCCTGAGCTTTCATGGATCTCTCTCTCTCTCTCTGTCTGTCTTTCTCTCCCCCCCCCACTCCCCATGCCCACCCCCTCTCTGGCAGGTAAGTTCCTTTCACCCTCTTGAGCCCCACCGGTGAATTTTTCGCTCAGCTCCCAGAGCCATACTGATAAGAACACCTCTGAGCCAGTTCTCTCCTGAACATTGTCTAAACCTTTCAAACCCCCCAACAATTCTTGGGAGTTGGAGTTCTGCTCCTCAACTTTTTCCTCGCCTTTTGGCCTCGTCTGACCACAGGCTCCTGGAGCCAGGCCCTGGCACACTGTGGGTGCTGGTGCCGGGACCTGCTTCCTGAGTCCCGGTGCTCCCCTGGCACCTCAGACCCAGGGCCAGATACCGCATGTGCCTGTCCTGGTCTTCACACAGGACCTCAGAGCCACAGCAAATGTACCTCCCTAATCCCCACATCCTGGGGGACTGACTACCCTATGCACCCCCTCCATAATGCTACACACCCATTCTTCAGCCAGCTCCCCACACTCACAGGCAAGAGAGAACCAGGTCCCGGCTCAGGGCTGGAAACCCTGGCAGTGACCAAGGACAAGTAGAGGGGCTGCTGGGAAGCCAAGGAGCAGGGTTTCTGGAGGGACAGGCCGCAGCCCAGCACTCACCAGCAGCCTCTCGAGGGCCGAGTACAGCTTCCGGACTTTGTGGGGCAGCCGCTGCGAAGGAGAGGTAGATGGAGATGAGGCTGCTCTGGGTCCTGTCCCCAGGATGGGCTTGGGGTCCAACCTCAGGACTGGGGTGAGGGGAGGGCCTGGCCACCCCTCCAGGAAACACCTACCTCCCAGGTGTGGGCCAGGCGGCTGATGGCTGAGTTGCTGAGGCCAAACATGACGGCAAAGAAGGAGTTGAGGTTCTTTTGTTCCTTGAGGCTGTTAGCGGAAGAACCAGAGACCCTCAGGGGAAGCAGCCGTACCCACAGAGCCCCACTTCAAGACAACATCCAGATTTGGCAACATCCTGACCAGGGACCGGGAGGTTTAAGAAAAAGTGGCCTAAGGACTTTGCCACACATCCCAGGGATCCCTACAGGCACTCACTGGGCTGCCAACTTAATGAACTTCCTGAGCAGCTGGGCCCTCGGGCCGGGCACGGGGCAGAGACACAGCTCCGTGGCCACCCAGTACTGCAGCTCATTGAAGCGGCGCATGAAGCGCTCCAGGTTGGCGGTGGTGACGTCCCGCAGGTGCTGGGGGCCCAGCACATAGTGGATCAGCTCTACCTGGGAGGGGGCAGCACAAGAGATCAGCACATGCCACTCGAGATGCCTGCCACCTGCTGTCCTCCCCTCAGCTCCGCTCCCCGCACCTGGTGGATGCTGTTGAAGAGGTTCCAGTCATGGTCCGTCAGCTGGACGGCCAGGTCCTTGGCGCTCACCAGGTCCAGCCCCTCAGCAGAACCCACCGTGGGCCCCAGCTGCTCAGGGTGTGGGGTCTGCAGGGGGGAGAGTACTCAGGGGGGTGCCCGAGGAGTCCAGAGGAAAGGTACCAGGTGGGAGAAGAGTTTGGGGTAGACTCTGTGCCCATGAGCAGAAGAGTGTTGGGGAGGGCAGGGGTGCTGCAGGCAGCGAAGGGGCCTCTAGATGATATGGCTTCCCAAGGAGGCATCTTCCTGACAGCTCCCTGATACCGCGACGCCTCCCTGTAGGGCTCCTATCCCCTAGGGAGCCCCTATGGGGGCAGATCTTCCTCTTTCTCCTTGAGAGCTCCCAATCAGCGTGCCTCTCCCATCCTTTGGAATACCCCATCAGCTGAAACCCACTCCTTCCTCTCTCCACTTAAGGCCCAGCAGCAGCCAGACCAGGCCCCTCGCTCCTCAGTGCCCATCCCTACCACCCCCAAAACACAGATCTGCCCTGAGTCCTGGCACCCTGCCTGACCCTACCAGCTCATGCACTTCCTCTGGGTTGACAACAAAGAGCCGCTCGTTGAGCCCCAGGGATGTGGCCACACCACGGGCATCTGGCTGCAGGCCAATAGCATCTGCAAAGAGAGCAGAGGATACACTAGGCGGGGACAGGGAGTGGGGCCGGGGAGCAGCTGGAGGCAGGGGGGAGGCCCTGTTAGGGAGGTTGGGAGGTCCTTCTCTCAGTATCAGGGTTAGAGTCCTGGACAGGTGCTCTACGTGCACAGGTGCACGTGCCCACGCATCCACACTCCCGGAGGGGAAGGAAAGGGGATGCTTAGTGAGACAGGAAGACCTTGGGCAAGGTGGGAGCCCCCCGAGCCTCAGTTTCCTCCTTTGTCAAATGCAGACAATAAGAGTTGCCCTCACTAGGCAGTCAAATGAAATAGTTTATATAAATAGTGGCTACACGTATATGATACATGTAAAAGCTCTATGAAAACTGGTAAGTGCCTTTACAGAAGTCTTGGAGTTGATGTTCATCAGCTCTTGTGGACTGAGACTGTGTTTTCAGTCATATTTGAGTCCTCAGCTCCTAGACCATAGCCTCAAAGTAAGGTACACAAGGCCATCCACGCATCCAGGAAAAATATTAGCTGTTCTACTTAAATTTAGTTTTCTCATCTGTTTTGTACCTCTATTTAGTGTACAGTTTAATTACATAACATTAGTGTAGGAATGCATGTATATGACTTATAAGAAAATATACACATAGCAGGGGGGTTGTAATAAAATATCGCTTACTGACAAGGGTGTTGATCACAACACTCTAGAAATCTGTTCTCTAAACAGCACCTGGCTCTGAGAAGGGTATCAATAGATGTTGGCTTTGGGCAACCGCAACTCTCCAGGTGGCCACCAGAGGGCAATGCTTCCAGAGCACGTAGGCACAGGTGACTTCATCCTGTCTCCCCAGGTCCTGAAGGGAGAAGGTTTTGCTTTTCTGCCTCCACTCCTTGCCCTTCTTCTCTGGACGCCCCTAATTCCAGCCTACCCTGGGCTCCCGCGGTCAGACCTGGGCAGCATCCTTCACAGACAACAGTGGCTGTTAATGTCCTTAAGTTCTCTGAAGGCAGGTCTTAAAAATCCATGCTGCCATGTTCTGAGCCTGGCTTTGTGCCAGGCACCATGCTAAACTCAAAGGCTAGCTACACTCACTATGTGAGCTTGGGGAAATCACTTAATCGCTTTGAGCTTCAGTTTCCTTGTCTGAGATAGGACAAAAGTACCTATCTCATAAGATCGTTATTGGATTAAGTGAATATACAAGCATGATAAGAACACCAGTCGCAGCTAATACCTAAGGAGTGCTATGTGCCAGACACTGTTCTAAACACTTCCACAGATGAGCCATGTGGTCCTCACAATTCCTCTATGAAGCATGTCCTCTTCTCACCCCCGCTTTACAGATGATGAAACAGGGCACGGGGAGATGAAGCACCCTGTGTGCCCAAGGACATGCAGACAGGACGCTGAAGAGCCGGGTTCAGATGCGGGCAGCAGGCTCCAGAGTTCATGCTGACAAGCACCACATTTAAAGCACTTTAAAGAGACGTCACCAACCTCCCGCAAATGCCAGGCATCATGAACAGTGATGAAGACAATAAAGATGATGATTTTAATTGGGGGATCTGGGCATGGCTCTGAGGGCCCCTCCTCCCTTGGGGCCACCCTATTCGACACACAACTCACCGCCTGCAGAGTTGACCTTCACCAGCACCTGCCCCTTGGTCCAGCCGTCCTCCTGGGCCAACGCTGCCATCACCTCTCTCACTGAAGCCGTCACAGGTAGCTGCAGGGTCAGCACCGAGTGGTCTGGCCGGCAGATGTCATAGGGGACTGGAGAGGAAGATCAGGCTGAGCTGTGGGAGGGGGCTGCTTGGTCTCCCCACCTCAGGAGAGAAAGGCAGCAAAGAGTGGGAGGGGCCCCAAGGAGCAGGCCAGGGCACTCAGGAGAAGCCTGGGTGGGCACACTGTGCAGAGCAGGGAGAGGCCCTGAGCCCAGCAGAGGGGGAGGCTGGACCTGAGGCCCCGAGGAGCACAGGGTGCCATCCTTGGCCTGCCACACTGTTGTCAAGGGTGACCACAGCAGGGTGTGAGCTATATCCTGGCTGGTGCAGGCCACCCACCTTTGTCTCCAACTCGGATGGCACAGTTGCTGCTGGGGAGGGACTCGTCCGGGCCGGGGAGCCAAACAGACATGTTCCGGGCCTGAGAGGGAGAGAAAGTAAGACCGGGAGGACACAGAAGAGAGCATGCAGGGCCGGGGAGGGGCCTTTGTCACTGGGAGCATGGGCCCTGCTTGCTGAGGGAACCTGAGCCAGGTGAGACCCTGGGACCAAGGCTCGAGGAAAAGAGACAGATGGCGGCTAAGAATGAGGGTGTGCCCCCCTGTGTGTCACCCCCTCTGCCAAATAGGCCCAGAGCTGTTCTAGTGTGAACACACCTCAGCTGTCTTTCTCCTCCCTTTCCTCCTTCGGCTACCATTTCCTAGTTTGCTACATGCCAGGCTATGGACATGCGTATTCCAAGTATCTAAATATTCAGAATCATCCTTTGACAAAAATATTATTATTATTCCCATTTTACAGATAAATTAGGCTCAGAGAGGTTAAGGAACCTGCCCAAGGCAGCACAGCTGTTAAGTGGCCCAGCTGAAATCCTCACCTGCTCCTCCCTCTCTCTGTGCCCTTATCTACCACCTATGTCAACTGTCCTGTCAAATCCACTGCCCTTCTTCCGTGGGCCCCTCCCCCTCACATCGTATAGCTCTCAGCTCCAACAGTTACTTCTCAAGGACACTCCCGGACCATGACCCTGACCCTGAGTCAACCATTTCCTTCCCTGCTTTCAGAGACCCCCGTCTTAGCCCTGAGCATGAGATGGTCCCTCACTTGACCCTTAAGGCCAAGGCTGGCTCTCCCAGCCCAGGACTGCATCGCAGGCTCCTACACAGTGTCTGGCACATGAGGACCAGTCCACGCGGTTCCCGAGTGCCAGCCACAGGCAGCACCGTGAGCCCAGCAGTCTAGTGAGATGTGACACTAACAGCCAATGAGTAACCAGACAAATACAACAACTCCACATGGTGATCCTCTTTGAAGAAAATCACAGTAGACACCTTGCAGGCCAGTGGCCAGTGGAGGGCTGCTCTGCATAGAGAGACGGAAAGGGGCCTCTCTGGAAACCCCACACTCTGGCCGAGATCAGAACGATAGGAAGGATCCAGGTAGTCAAAGAGCCAGAGAAAGAAAGGTCCAGGCCCTGAGGAGGGAACAAGCTTCACCTATAGAAGAGAAGGGGCCCA
>NW_005369706.1:2164413-2172302 GCF_000412655.1 Myotis brandtii | reverse complement strand
GGGCGGGGTGAGGTGGGAGAGGCACAGGGAGACCCGGAAGCCCGGGGGAGGCTTTTAGATTTTATTCCCAATGTAGCACTCCCCACAGTCAGCCCCAACCTACCTTTCCAGTCCCTTCCCCACCATTCCTCGACTAAATCTCAGCTCCAGTCCCTCTTTGACCCCTGGGTGCCCCCCGGAGCAGCACTGGCCACCTCTGACTCCCAGGAGGGTCTATTTTCCTCAGGGCTCCCACACTGGCCACCAGGAGCCGCTGGGCCTCAGAGGATCACCTGGTGGGAACTGCTAACTGGGTCTAAAGGTGGTGGTGAGGTGAAGGGGTGACCTTAGACCTCAGTGTCCCCATAGGACCTGGGATATGAGGGGTGTCTGTGCATGGGAACCTTCCATGCAGGACCCCTCAGATGGGGGATGAAGGAGGACCCTACAGTCACGGGGGAGCAGAGGGAAGAAGCTGAGGCTGACAGAGGTGAGAGGAGCCGATTCCGAGCAGACACCTTTATCTGAGGAGATGCGCTCCCACCGCCATTTTCCATCCTGTGGAGCAAGGGAGAAGGGGGTGAGACTGGAGGCCAGGCAGGAGCGGGGAGGTGCCTGGAGCTCTGGGTCCCATCCGCCCTCACCCCAGGGGCAGAGTTTCACAGACTTGGTGAATGTCCCCTAAAAAGGGGCAAAGGGGCTGAAACTGGGGCCCTGGATCCTGGTTTCCCCAGGCCAACAGGGGCGGGAAAAGGAGTTCAAGGGGGAAATGGGCCCAGGGGCCAGACGGTTCAGTGAGCTGTCCCCATGGCAATGTCTGGGAAGGGGAAGCTAGCCTAGGAGCTTTACTGGGTGGGGCTGGCAGGAACTGGCACCGATGGTGCTGGGTAATAAATAGGTGCGGGATGGAGGAAGTGAGAGCAGCAGGTGCACTCGGGATAGGAGAGTGACACACAAATGACTGTGATGTGTGAGAATGGCTGAGCCGTGACATGAGGGTGAACAGCAAGGGACTGGTGGGAACGACTCATTGAAACAAGCAGGACTAGACATATGAGCAATGACAGGCAACATTCGCATGCACATGCGCAAGGCACTGCTCTGCCCTCGGAAGGAGCAGTAACTCTCTCCCGTGCAATGAGGTAGGTGCTCCCCCACATTATAGACAAGAGCCTGAAGTCCTGGGGGGGTGGAAGGGGTGAGGTCACGTTCTCAGGATAGCACAGCTATGAGTGGTAGGGCCTGGGTTTGAGTCCAGAGTTGGTGCGCTCAGTCCCCGAGGCGCTGCCTGTCGTGCATGCGACAAGTTAACGTAGAGCCAAAGTTACCGGTGGTGCCGCCGCCTCTCCGGCCAGTGCTCCCGCAGCAGGTTGCTAAGCCGGGCGTCCTTGCTCACCAGGTCTGAGAGTTTCTGGGAGGAGCCAAGATGCACTGAGACGCTGTAGCCGCGTCCACCCGGGCAGCCCTGTCCAGCCTGCCTCACTCCCAGGTACCTGGAGAAAGCTGCTGGCCACGGGGTCAGTGTGGAGCATGGGGCCATACAGGGCCACCCACTGGCTGACCAGCCGCAGGATCTGCTGTCTCTTGTTGCAGATGTAGATGTTGCGCTCCTGCTCACTGCCTCCCGCTGGCTCCGCGTGGAAGGTGAGCGCCAGTCAAGGAAACCACAGCATCCAACTGAGCCACCCCCCGCACCTCAGGCAGAGGAGGGTGCTGACAGGTCTGGCATGAGGCTGGTACTTTGGAGGGTTCGGCACAGCCATGCTATGAGCGATCCCTTCTCCCCACTCCACACACCGTCCCTGGGGCTGGAAGGATATTGGTGCAGGAGGGCAGTGCAGAGCTGGGTGCTGGGCATGAAGACTCTGTGGGTCAGGAGGAAGTCACTGAGGAACGTCTCTGTAGGGCAGGCAGGGATGGGAGACAGGTGGCAGGTGGGGCTTCAGATGTCAAGCCCAATGGACACAGGTACACACACAGCTGGAGTGCCAGCCCCCAGTGCTGCCATGGTCAAAGTACCACCGATGCCCAGCCCCTGTGACTGCACTCCCTACCCAAGCCAAGAGCACAGGAATGAGGATTTACTGCCAACTGGCCCCACGAACCAAGCCGGCACCCAATCAGGTCAGAGGCAGGTGCCCAGCCCTCTCCCAGGCTGCGCTGACCACCTGATGAGTCAGACAGGCAGGTGTCTCCTGTCCCTACCTGTTGGATCATGAGCACTGGAATCAGGCCTCATGGCCTCCAACAGCAGTTCTAGGATCTTCTCCGGGGTGCCAGACATCACCGTATACCTGGTAGAAATGGCCAATCCATGCCCTGGTGCCACCACCCCCCCTCCCACAACTCGGACAGATGGCAGTCATCAGTCATATCACTCTTCCCTGTTTGTCTGCCCTGCCCCACCTAGGGGTGGAGGGATGGCTATTCAGGGGTACATCTGAGTCCCGGGATGTCTCTCTACCCAGGAGGCCAGCAGGCAGGGGTATGACACGAGGAAGGGAGCAAAGCCTGGGAAATGGAGGAGAGAAGGTGGAGAAGGAGCTTGGTGGGTGTGTTACCGGTTCCTGCCTGGGGTTGGGGGGCAAGAAGAGGCAGCGCCCTGAGAGGTTCTCTCCAGCACCAACACCACTTTGCCGTGCTCTTCCAGCCTCATGGTCTTTGCTTCCACGTCCTGAAGAACAAGCCACACCCAGTGCTCAGCACACACCATGCCCCTTCCCCATCTCAGGCACCTCTCCCCACACCTCCCTCCTTCAGACCCTGAGCCCCACAAGGACCCTCAGCCCTTCTCCCACTCTATTCAACACCCACCACTTGAATCTGCCCTTCATCCCACCCCTGCTTATCACATAGCCTGAGCCCCTCCTCTGCTCCATCCCTCCCCACCCTCCCTCCATGGATCCCACCCTCCATTACACTGCCCCTCTCACACCCTAGTCCCCCACCCCTCGGTAGCCACACTGTCCCCATTGTCTCCCGCACAGACGGTGGCGGAGTTCACGGGCTCATGGAACCTCATCAGCATGCCGTGGACTTCCTCACCCCCCCAGGCTGGGCTCCCGCCTCCAGCCATCATCTCTGAGCTTCTCCATTTCCTCGCTCCCTGCCCCTCACAGGCTCTCTCTGGTCCCTCCCCTGCCCCACACTTCTCCAGAGAACTGTGCTTGCCACGTCCCCTGCCCTCCCCACCCCCAGCAACGGCACCTTGATGATACGGTTGAAGTCCTGCTTGTCCACTCGGAGAAAATGACAGTTGTCTTCTCGCAGGATGATGGTGGCTGCCCGGGGTGCGTCGTTCACCAGAGCCAGCTGTCCGAAGTCATCTCCCTCATGCAGTGTGGTCACCAGCCCCTGGAGCCAGGCCTCAGTCACAGCCCGCCCAGCCCCAGCCCTCATGGAACAGAGCCACAGCGGGGAGAAGCTCCGGGGCACGAGGAGACCTGGGCGTCAGCAGCCTTGGGTCCACCAGAGGCACTGCCCGTGGGGACGACCAGGGAGCAGTGACCACCCAGAGGGCTGGGGAGCTGGGCGCACTCACCTTGCCGTGGGTCACCACATTGACGGATCCCTTCCAGATGATGTACCACGAGGTGCCTTTGTCCCCCTGGCTGAACACTGAGAAGAGCACAGGTCAGACACGCCCCAGCACCCACCACCTCTCTGGGGCCCCCAACCATGTCCAGGTCCCTGGTGCCCAGCTTCCTGCCAGCTGTCTGACTTACACACAGTCCCGGCCTTGCTGTGGGGTTCAAAGAGCAGAACTGCTGCTAATTCCCGCTTCACCTGTGGGGAAGGGGAGGGGGGTCAGTGGGCAAGTCCAGGGCAGAGGACCAGGTGAGGGGTGAGGAGGGAAGGCCCAAAGACATGAGTGCCTGGGGGCAGAGATGTGGCTAGGCCAGGTGGCCTGGGATTTGGGGGTTGGAGGACGGCTAAGAGAGGCAGAGGGTTTTCAGACAAGGATGCTGGGAACAGCAATTTAGATGGAAATTTCCAAGCCATAGGCAGAATGGGAGGGACGTGTTTTCTGGGCCAGCAGCTGGCGCCTCCTGGGGTGGTCACAGGAGAGGAGGCTCCTGGGGAAAGGGCAGGGCGGGGCAGGGCGGGGCCTGCGACTGACCGAGTTGGAGAGGTGGGCCACAGCCTTGATGTGCAGCAGCTCCTCAAAGATGAGCTCCAGCTCCTCGTCCGTGCGCTGCCCTGGGCTGCAGGCCAGGGAGGACCAGAAAGCAAAGGATGAACTCCAGCCGGGACCAGGGCTGGGACCACTCACCCACAAAGCACAGGCCTGAGGCCAGCCGGTGCCTCAGCAAGGATTGTTATCACTAATGGCCAGCCATTCCCCAGTTCACACTGTGCCAGACACGGGACTAAGTGCTTCACACGCATCATTTCAATTGTCCTCACGACAACCCGTGACGTGGGCATTCTTGTTTTCCTTTGACGGAAGAGGAAGCTGGCACGGAAAGGCCCAAGGCCACCCAGCTCGCAGCCAGTAGAACCAGAATTTGAACCCAGACCTGCCTGAGGACTCGTGAGCCCACCCTCTCTCAGCCATTGCTGCCACTCAGAGTGGGCAGGGTCTTCAGAGGCCTCGTGCCCCACACCCTCAGTTACAGAGGAAGAAACGGGCTCAGTGGGGAAGGAGGGCTCAGATCACCCAGCAAGTCTGGCAGAATGCAGGTCAGAGCTCAGGCCTCTGATCCAACCGGGGTCCTGTCTCTCAGCAAGAAGTAAGGGAGCCCCTCGGAGACGAAACTGAGAAGCTATGGGGTCTGGGAGTCGTGTGGGGCCTGGGGTCTCGGGGTGCAGGGTGCAGGGTGCCAACTCACGGCTTTCGAAGTGCCACAGTGAGCAGGGCATCCGGTCCCCGCTGGGAGAGCAGGGCCATGGCCTCAACCAACTCCTCCTCCAGCTCATGGACTCCCGAGGGCTCCGGCTCTGGACCCGGGAAACGGTAGAACTGGGTGTCTCGGTCCTGGAAGGTCCAGTCGTGTTTCACTGCGGGAAGAGGCCCAGACATGGGGGAGGAGAGGAAATTGAGGCTGAGGGGGTCTGAGGCCCTACTACAATGCTCATCCCTCCTTACCCCAGATGCCCACTCCCCAGGACTGCCCAGCCCCGGGTACCCTGCCCTGGGCTCAGGCTCACCATGGCAGAGGGCACCTTCATCCAGCAGGACTTGACAGATTCCCACGGCTTGGCTCCGTGAATGTACCCCAAGCCCCAGGGCCAAGATCCCATCCACTAGCTCCCGGCCTGAGCAGCATTGCCTACAAGAGTTAAGGGGACAGGGAAAAGGACGGACAGTCAAATGGCAGGAGGGGAGAGGAGAGAGGGAGCAACTGTCCATCCAAAAGGCACCTTCCTAGGCCCAGCCCCAGTTCTGCTAGAAGCAGGGCCAGGCCCAGATGCCAGGAATAGAATGAAAAGGAAGAGAAAAACAGAGGGGTTGGGCCAGGAGGCCGGCAAGGCCTCCACTCACCGATAGAGCCTAAGGTGGTACTTTCTGTCTCGGATGAGGTTCTGGCAGGTGGCCAGGAGATGTCGATGCAACTGCTTCCCCGCCCTGAGCACCCGCTCTGTGGAAGCCTGGGGGGCGGGCAGCACAGCTGGCTCAGGCCCTGACCCACTGGCCATGCTGCCCCCCCGACCCCCCCCAGCTCCACCCTCAGGCTTGTACCTGCTCCAGGCTCACACTGAAGTCCAGGGACTCCTCGCTGTTGGTGAGTGGTGTCTGAGGGCAATGGGAAGAGTCTGCACGTTAGTGCCAGGCCCTCCTTCAAATCCAGCTCCTGGACTCCACCCCTCCCCCATCCCTGCACCCCTTGCCCAACCCCCAACTCCAAACGCATCCATTCAGCTACTCATTTAACAAATACAGTAGTCTCCCTCCTATCTGTGGTTTTGCTTTCCAAGATTTCAGTCACTCACACTCAACTGTGGTCCGAATGGAAAATTCCAGAAATAAACAATTCATAAGTGTTAAATTGTGTGCCATTCTAAGCACTGTGATCAAATCTTGTGTTGTCCCCCTGGGACATGAATCATCCCTTTGTCCAGCATATCTTCACTGTATACACTACCCACCCGTTAGTCACTTAGTAGCATCTGGCTTATCAGATCCATTGTTGTGGTAACCCTTAGCCCTGGCCGGGTAGCTCAGTTGGTTGGAACATCATCTGGTGCACCAAAAGGTTACAGGTTTGATTCCCTGTCATGGCACATACCTAGGTTTCAGGTTCGATCCCTGGTCAGGGTGCATAGGGGAGGCAACTGATTGATGCTTCTCTTTCTTTCTCTCTCTCTCTCTCTCTCTCTCTCTCTCTCCCCCCCCCACTTCCTCTCTCTAAAATCAGTAACATATCCTGCAGTGAGGATTAAAAGAAAAGTAAGCCCTATTTTACTTAATACTGGCCCCAAAGCACACCATTAATGGTGCTAGTGATTTGGACATGCCAAAGACAAGTAGTAAAGTGCTTCCTTTAAATGCACAGATATATGTGTTTAGGAAAAACAGTATGTATAGGATGCAGTACTGTCCCTGGTTTCAGGTACGTGCTGGGGTCCTGGAACATAGTCGCTGGATGAGGGGCGACAACTGTAAACAAATACTCACTAATCACACAGTGTGCCCGGCATCGCCTCTTCCCCACCCTGCTATCCTGTCCCCAGTCACCCAAGCACTTCATCCCCACAGATGAGCACCCCGAGACCCCAGTTCTGCTTACTCGGGGCCCAGGTGTGCCCAGGCTCCCAGGTACCTGCTCCTGGAAGAGCATGAGGACGTGCGATAAGAAGGCCCTGAGAGGCCCGGGGGTGCATGGCTTGGGAGGCCGGGAACACTTGTTCCTCAGCTGGCGTCACAAGGCCTGATCCCAGAGCCAAGGTCTGTCCCCAACCACAGGTCCGTGGGCAAACCTGCCCTGTGTGGGCTTCCGCGCACCCTGGTGGTTAACAGGAACCTTGGAGCCAGACTCCTGGCTCCAAATCCCTGCTCCTCCATTTATCAGCAGTGTGGCTCTGAATACAGCACTGCCTGGTATAGAGTTGTGTGTACATGTCAGCTGTTTTACTCATCTGAGAAGCAAAGGGTGGCTGCTTGCACAACGCTCCTGACCTCTCTGAGTTGCTGCTGCTAGTCCCTAACCCTGTAGAGTGAGGAGGGCCGGGAAGCACACAGGACTGGCTCCAGAAGACGGGGTTTACGTAGAAACATCGGTTAACAGGTTTCCTGCCTTTTGTATCAATCGAGCCACCCAGCCTAGGTGCCCCGGATGTTGGCCATGAAAACCTCTCCCGACCCTTTTCTCCGCCACCTGAGAACTGGAATTTGTGGACATCCCTGGACAGGATGCCCTTCCTGTACGAGCCCTCCCTGAGGCAGAGCGCTTTACAAGCATGATCACCTCTGTGACTCCCTCTGATCCTGTATTAAATAGGATCAGACGTGAGCGAGGCGGGGCAGGTATAATCTGTCTTCTTTGATTTACGAGGAAACAAAACTCTTGAGGTGAAGTGCTCAGGTAACTCAGTCATACATACTTGAGACAGCCAGACAGCCTCGGATAAACTCGAGTTCCGACCAGAAGTGCTCACATTCTTGGTCTCGCTCCACCCACCACACCTTCCCCTTCCTCTCCCTTCCCCCTTCTTCTTACCAGCACTCTCTCCCTCTCCTGCTTTCCCATCTGCACTCAGGTCCCTGAAAATGACCTGGCTGGGGAGCTGGGGTACAACCAGGCCTGGGGCCAGAACCCCCTCCCCTGATTCTGGCATCTTCCACCGTATGCCAGGCAGAGGCCTGAGGCCTGGCATGTGTAGATGCTTGGCCCAGCGCTGAGCGGAAGTCACTAGGTGTCCCAAGGGTATCCCTGCCCGGGTCATGGGGCCCAGCCTGGTGCCAGACA
>NW_005369706.1:2162540-2163615 GCF_000412655.1 Myotis brandtii | reverse complement strand
AGGAGGAGGAGGAGGAGGAGGAGGAGGAGGAGGAGCCAGGGAAAGAGGAAGGGCAGGAATGCTACCCAGCCAGCCCCCAGTGTTGGAACAAACAGTGCTGAGTGCTAATGACTTGTTGTTGTTCATGTCAAAATGCCCAGGTGGCCCCAGTCCCTGCCCCAACTCCCTTTGGTGCCCACAACCCAGGCTCCAGCACAGGCTCCCTTCCTGGTATTATTCTGACCCCAGAGGGCACTTCAGGAGGGGAGGTGCCAGGTCATGTGGCCAGGCTGGTCACCATCCAGATCCCAGATCCACAGGCCTTGCCTCAGCCATTTCCTGTCCTGCCCCAGGGGATGAGCACGAGGGTCAGCGGCTCTGGCCCATCAGAGCCGAGGAGGGCTCTAAAGGCAGCCCTCTCACTTTGCCAAGGAAAGCAGGTGCCCAGAGAGATGAAGAAACTCACACACTGCTTAGAAATGGGAGATCCTACTGAATAACTGCTACCAGCGCTGACCCTCAACGTAGATGTTTGTTTCCTATTTCACGCTAGAGAGCAGGAGGCTCAGAGGTTGCATAACATACCCTGAGAGTAGGTAAAATAAGCATCAGGATTCACACTGTGCCCGTCTGATTCCAAAGCCCATGCTCTTAGCCACGATGCCCTGCCATCTCCATGGCAACTACCCCATGTTTCCCCCACTGTGCCATAGAAGTTGAAATAGCAGAGGTATTCTACTCAGGAATGTTCCATGGGCAAGTAAGCCTGGAGAACACTGGGTAAAACAAATTCAATAGGTTTGTTATCATAGTCCCTCTGGGCACCTTGTTGGGGTGTGGGTGCTATTCAGGGGCAGTGGTCAAGTGTGTGGGTTCAGGAGCTGGATGCCTGGGTTCAAACCCTGGTTCTTTTTTTTTTTTTTTAATTGTTTTATTGCTTAAAGTATTACAAAGAGTATTATATATGTCTCCTTTTTTTTTCTCCCCTTGACCCTCCCCTAGCCTCCCATGCCCCCCAGTGTCTTGTGTCCATTGGTTATGCTTATATGCATGCACACAAGTCCTTTGGTTGATCTCTTACTCCCCCCCACCCCCC
>NW_005369706.1:2158006-2162520 GCF_000412655.1 Myotis brandtii | reverse complement strand
CTGTAGTTTGACAGTCTGTTCGATGTTGCTCTGCCTCTGTATCTATTTTTGCTCATCAGTTTATAATGGTCTTAATTATCCATAAATGAGTGAGATCATGTGGTAGTTTTCTTTCATTGACTGGCTTATTTCACTTAGCATAATGCTCTCCAGTTGCATCCATGCTGTCGCAAATGGTAAGAATTCCTTCTTTTTTACAGCAGCATAGTATTCCATCGTGTAGATGTACCACAGTTTTCTAATCCATTCATCTGCTGATGGGCACTTATTACCAGCTGGTTGTGTGACCCAGAGCTGCTTATTAACCTCTCTGTGCTTCAGTTTACTCACCTGCACCTGGGGTTGGTGATAAAAACACCTGTCTGACCCCCCCAACCCCCACCCCCAAAAATACCTATCCCATAGTTATTATAAGGATCAAATGAGAATAATAGAAAGCACTTAGAGCAGGGCCTGGCTTGTAGTAACTGCTTAGTAAGTGTTAAGTAACTTGATTAATCTTTATTTCAGGTTGGGCACTGGACACCACAAGGAATGTACCTTGTTGACCCTGTCCCTGACCCCATGACCCTGAGTGTCAGCTTAGGGTTCTCAGTGGGAAAGAAGTAGCTGACATGGTTGGAGGTGAAGGTCCTCGCCCACCTCCTCTCATGCCTTCACAGGAACTACTCAGGGTGGAAGAGGAGTTGCCAGCTAGCTCCCATGGCACCAGCACCTGACCTGCCTCACCCTCCCTCCCTGTCGCTGAGTGTCAGAGCCCGACTGGCAGTGCAGACAGACACATGGGGACCTGTCGTCAGACCAGTTCCATTAGCCCATGGCTAGGGTCTCAGGCCAGGGCTAGTCCTGGTGGGACAGGGAGAGGTGGCATGGGGTGGGGTGATGTTATGGAGTGTCAGTGTTACCATCCACAGCAAGAGAAAACATACCATGAACCTGGACTCTGAAGCCACATTACCCAGGACCAAAGTCCAGCTTTGTCCCTTAGCAGCTGTGCGACTCTGGACCTGTCACTTAGCCTCTCTGTGCCCCTGTTTTCTCATCTCTAAAATGAAATGATGACATCAGCACCTATCTCACAGGCTGTTGGGCGAGTATTTGACAAGTGCCTGGAACATAAGTCCTAGATAACTACTAGCTACTACCATTATTTGGACAGGTTGGGTGAAAGCATGTTTTCTGAGTTAGAGCATAGACACACCATCCCCAAAACACTCACTCACAGAGCAGCATCCCAGGCTTCTGGGAGCTCATGGGACCCACCAGAGGTCATCCAGATCTCGTCGCTGCCTCTAGACAGAATGACCCCTCTGCTGGTTCCCAGACACCAAACAATCTCTCCCCTTCATGTTTTCCAAGGAGATGCTCTTCCATTCCATTTCAGTGTCACCTCTGTCAGGGTTGGTAAGTCCTTTCTATAGCTAACCTCCGGCCCTCCTGCTGTAACCTGCTTTTATTTTTCTCTTGTCCTGGTCCAGTAGGAACAGAAAGTGCTCTCTTTAGCCTTCAGGAAGCTGATGGGTTTCTCTTTGCTTTTCTAAGAGGTAGGCAGGGGCTGCACAACTGCCAGCACTGGACTTCTGGGACTCTGGGCTCTGCTCCCTCACAACATCCACCCTTCACCCTGTGTCTGCATATCCCCTGCCTGGCGCTTGTCCCTCTCACGTGAGCTCTTCATGGGCCACAGGCATCATCCAGAGATTCAAGGTGCAGCATTATAGGTACCCAGAGTCACAGACACAATGGGCTGAAACGACCCCACCCCATTCCCCAGAGAAGGTCATCAGGAGAGGGTGTGGCAGCCATAAAAATCTAAGTTCCCTCTAATCAACAAGCCCCACTTGCCCCCCTACCTGGCAGGGGAGGGGCCTTGCTTCTGTGCCTTTGACCCCATTTACACTCCAACAGCCCTCACCCCCACCCTTCTGGCCTCCCAGCACACCAGGGGTTGGAGGGGTCAGGAGACAGCCTGGCGGCCTCATCTACCCACTCCCAGACTTTGGGTCCCAGGGGATCCTCCAGTGACCTCATTGTCCTAGCACCTGACCTTCCCCCCACTCTCCACCTTGCCTCTACAAGCTGGGAAAAGGACAGGAAATGCACAAGTAATTATAGCCTGAGAGGGAAAGAGGGAGGGAGTGTTCCAGCCCACTGGCTCCAAGCAGTAGCTACTGCCAGGGACCCGGAAGGGGCGGGGGGGCGGGGGGGGGCAGCTAAGCCCAGAAGTGACTGGCTCCCTTGCCTCCTCCAGAGCCCCATCTTGAGCAGGACCAAGGCCAGGGGGCCCCTTATCAGGAAAACCCTGGGAGGCAGGGTTTGGGGGACTGCCACCTAGATTCTCCTCTCAATTCTGATCGCCAGGATGACCCCCTCATGTTGGTGGGCCTCAGTTTTCTCAACTCAGCCTCATGTTTTGGTAAATATAAATGGCGGTTGAGAGAGACAGGAGGAAGCAGGCAGAAGGTGGTGGTCCTTCTATTCAACGGGACTTGCCCATAAGAGATGAGCTCCCCCAAGTCTGTCACCTGCTCCTATTTCCCTCCACGCCTTTACACAAGTGCCCTCCCGGCACCCCCCCCCCCCCCCCACACACACATACAGGTGGGCACACAAGACACACACTGAATCTCAGGTGAAGCCACTCTATTAAGTCTAGGAGATTGAGGAGAGCTTCTCTGACAATTTGGATCCTGCACCCCACCCCCTATGACCCGCTCCTGCTCTCTCCTTCACTTTTGCAGCTCCACAGCTGTTATCCAATGACAAGGGGAACTCCAGTTGCCTCAAATTCTCTAAACTTTTCAGAATCCTTCCCTGAACTCCCCAATGCCAGATGCCTAGCAACATTCGCATGACCACCTCACCCCAAAATCAAAAAACAGAACTGGTGCAGTTCAGTTGCTCACTAACTGGGAAGGTTGCCACGGTGATATGTGGAGAATAGTAACCAAGTTTTTTCCACCCCCGCCAGGGAGAACACACAGGCACCTAACCCAAGGCACGCAGAGGTTATGAATAAATGACAAACCCCTTGCCTCTTCCCCATGCCTAAATGGGGGCACTTGGGCAACACACACACACACACACACACACACACAAAATGCAGCTGTGTGAGCCACCCACACATACCCATACCAAAGCTAAGCTGCCTGACCAACTGTCCATCCAGCAGTACCCCCCACCCTCCCAGAGCAAGCTGGGCCACACCAGCACGCCTGTGCTCCCTCCCTATCCAGACGCTGCAGCCCCGGTTCCTGGCCTGGGCAGGCGATGAGCACTCACCCAGCGAAGGCCCTGGATTCGGCTGGGGCGCTGGTGCTCCAGAAGCAGCCGGTAGGAGCAGCTTCGGGGCAGGTGCATCCTCCTCAGCACCATGTTGAGCAGCGTCCCCTCGGGCACCACGTCTGGTAGGCTTCCCACCTGTGGTGCTCCCAGAGCTGGGCTGTCCTCCACAAACAGGCCCACCTGCCAGCGGCTCTCACCTGGCCAGCCCACCTGTGAGGAGGGGAGGAAGGTGGACAGCCATGGGGCTGGGGCAGCTGTACCAGGACACAACTCCCCCGGCAGCACCGCTTCCTTAGAATCCTCTGGACTGGACAGGCGGGGGTGCTGCAGCCCTGCCAGGAGCTGGGGGAGGGACAGGAAGACCTTCGCTGGGTCTTGTCGGTCTGGCGCACTTAGGGGTCTCCCGCTGGCGGGAGGTTAGAGCCTTCCTTCCCGGCCTTCTTTGGACTTCTGCCCCACCCCGCTACCCAAGTCCCTGCAGGGACCTCCACCACCTCCCAGTTTGAAGCTATGGACTCACTGGATCCCCCAGAAATGTAGCCTCAGCTCAAACCCTTCTTCTCCCCTCCTCCCTTCCCAGGACCAACCCTTTCTCTCCCACCCAAACTCCCCATCTGTCGGCTTCCTCTTCTGCTGCTCTTCGCCCCCGGCCCCACCTTACCCACCTTCATGATCCTTCCCAAGCTCGTCCAGCCCTGCAGGCTCTAGCAGAAGGCCGAGAGGCTCCCCAGCGAGCCCCGTCAGCTCCGATAGGGGGATCCTGGAGGGCTGCGGGCTCTGAGTCCCGGGCGCAGTGACCAGGGCCAGTTCCTAGCTGGACCCACCGCCAGGGCAGCCAGAGGCCGGCTGGGAGGAGAGGCTCCTCTTGGGTGGGTGGAGGGCTGGGGGCCCGCGGGGGGCCTCCCCCCTCGGCGACAAGGAGCCCGAGCCTCCACCTCCGTCCCAGACGAAAGAGCCAGCTGGCACGGGGCACTGAAGCGAGGCTGCAGCTGGCACTGGTCCGGGCGGGAGCTGTCACACCCCCTGTGCTGCCCGCCCCCTTCCCCTCCCGGACAAGCTGAGGGGGCAGGGAGGAGGCTCCGGCCTCACGGTCGGGAGGGAGGGCGTAGGACAGGGGGCGGACACGGGCAGGGGTGGAGCCCCGACTCTGGGGTCTGCAGAGCAGGCAAGAGCCCGAGCTCCGAGAAACCCCAGGGGGCAGGGGCCCCCCGGGGTGTGTGGGGGGTGTG
>NW_005369706.1:2144961-2157862 GCF_000412655.1 Myotis brandtii | reverse complement strand
GAAGGGGGGGAGGGGGCGGGAGGAGGTGAGTCATTGTGGCCCCACCCGGGAGGGAAATCCGGGCCGAGGCCGCTTCCCGGCTGGGGCGTTCTGCCTCCTGTTTCGGTTCAGGGTCTCAGACAGCCCGGGGGAGGGATTGGGCTGCTTTCCGGTGGGGAATCCCACTGCCTGGCCTCCCACCGCTGCGCGCCCAGATGCCCACCCCACGCTCCCCTCTCCGCCCTCCGTGCACACGCGGGCGCGGTTGGGGAAGCTGAGGCTGGAGAGGAAGGACTGTGCTTCGAGATGGATGAAGCTGTGGCTGAGCTTCAAGAAAAGAGGGCGTTTGGGAGGAACACGTCCTCCACTCGCGCTCCCAGGGGGGAGCTGCAGAGTCCCGTGCAGGCTCGCCCCCTCCTTGGGCCTCAGTTTCCACCACCGCGCAGGTGGCCCCGCGCCTCCCTCTCCGCCCCACTCCAGCTTCTGACGCGGCAGAGAGACAGCGACTCCGGCGGCGCCCCGGTAATTGCTCAGCAAGTTAATGAGGGTTTTAGAAAGAGGCGCGCGCCCCGCCCCCGACTTTCTAGGACTCGCTCCCTTTCGGCCCCATCGCTGTCCCTTCCCCTCTGCTGCGGAGCCTGCCTGGACTGGGGGAAGCGCTTCTCTAACAATCCGTCCCCTTGCTCTGGGACACCGAGTCCCCATCTGCCACCGCTGACTGTGTTCTTGGAGCTGGGGTGGGGCTGCCAGTTTTCGCTGTGATGATTGTGCATTGGAAAATCTCCCCAGGAGCTCGTCAAAATGCAAGTTGCACACACACCCCCAGTTCAGGTTCAGTCCCTATTGGTGTGAAATGGGAGCTTGGTGTTTGGAATTAGCACCCTCAGGCTCCCTGCTTTGTCCACACTGTGAGAAACCATGGTGGAGTTTGACATGCCCCTCCAGGGAAGGAGGGGGACCTGAGGACCATCTGGACTCAAGCCCCAATCCACCCACCCAAGCCCTGGGAAGCTGGCAGAAGGAAGAACAGCTTGGCTATTGGCAGGAAGGGATAGCAGGCTGGGGTCGGGTGCGCCTGGGGAAGAGTGTTCAGGGGGAGTTAGGTGTGGGGAGTGTTGAAGTTTCAGGTTGCTGTGGCCAGTGACCTGGTTTGAAGCACTTGCAGGGGAGTTTCCAAAGACGGTCAGTGGGGTCAGAACACTATTCCGACTGCCCCCACCTTGGGCAGGTGGAAAAGGAGCTGGGGAATGAGGCAGGACATCTGCTTCTATAGACCTCTCTGCGGGCCACAATAGCCTGTCAGTGCCTGGCACGGGTCCAAGTGCTTCACATGTACAGTATGTAATCTCTGCCATTACCCTTTGAATTACCACTTTGCAGATGGGGAAACTGAGGCTCAAAGGTATTAAGTAACTTTTTGAGGCCACACAGCTAGTAAATAATGGAGCTGGGGCTTGAACTCAGGCTGTCCGACTTCACTGAAACCACATGCTATGCTGTGTTGTGTATATGTTATATTCATTCTTCTAATCTGGACTATATGTGTAAGGGAGGAAGCTAAAGGGTACAAATTGAGGAGTGGGGTACAAATGAAAGTCATTCAAATCGGTGAAAATGAAAGTGTCCCAAACCCACTTTCCCCCACCTGTGTTCTCCCTCAACATATCCTTGCCTTGCCTTTCTGTTTTCACGTCTCTTTCTCATTCCCCCTCCCTGAGAAGATGGCCTGCTGATTACCTGTTCACTGGTAGCCAAGGGAGACCATCAAGGTTGGCCCTTCCACTTATCTCATTGTTGTAACTGGCAGCCAAAGCCCCTGGCTCCCACCGAGCCCATGATGGGCAGGTTTCTATGGCTCAGGATTCCTGGGTGGGGGCTGGCCAATAGAATGACAGCTCAGTAGAGATCCGACTGAGGCTGAGGCCTGGAGGGGCAGGGAACTAGGGTAGTGTGCCTGAGGAAGACATCCCAAGCCAGATGGTGAGTCATCTTAGGGACACATGCCAGCCCTGCCCAGACTGGACAGATACATAATAATAATAATAACATGCACAGGCCCTGTACTTGATACTTTATATACATTCGCTGATTTAATCATCACAACAATCCTGAGATAGGTATTATTATTATTACCTCACTTTACGGATGAGGAAGCTGAGACACCAAAAGGTCAAATGCCATGCCCAAGGTGCCATGACTAGGAAGAGGTGGAGCAGTGAGGGATTCTACCGAAGCAGTTAGAGCCCGGGTGCATGACCACTCGCAGTCCTGCCTCAGCCTGACAGTTCCCACCCAGAGTCACTGCCCCCAGGCTGGGTGCACACAGGCTGCAGAGGTGGCGGAGGAACAGGCAGGGGATGGAGGCTGGAGAGCAGGGCCCCTTGACTCAGTCTACCCATAGAGCAAACCTTTTGCCCCATTCTCTTCAGGCAGGTGGCAGGGGACCGCAGAGGCTCCCACGTAATAGTTGAGGAGGGTGAATGGGTAAGGAGGGCTTTTCAGTCCCTGGCTTTGATTCTGGGCCATATTCCTCCCACACAGGCCTTTCTGCTTGTGGAGCCTAAAGCTTCCTGAATCTTCACAGGTCCTTCTCACTAGGCAGGTCCAAAACTCCCTTTCCACCCACCTGCCCCTCCTCCTGCCCTGCCCCTCTCAGCTTCCTACTCCAGGAGCCTCACCACTGCCTAAGCAAGAAACCTTGTTCCCTCCTTCCCCCACATCCAATCAGCCACCAAGCCTGGTGGATTCAGCTAATGAATAATCTGTTGCATCCATCCATTATGCCCCCCCCCACACACACACACACACACACCTGCTCTAGCCCTGTGATGGTCTTTTCCAGCTGTCCTATGTGCAGGGCACGGGTTGCCATTTTATAGACATCACCTTTTAATCCTCAGAACAATCCCTATATGCAAATGAGGATACTGGGGTCAGAGAGGGAGAGTAGCTTGCCCAAGCTCACACATTGAATTGGGCGGAGCCCGACTCAGGCAGTCCGACTGCAGAACCCACACACGCTTCCCCACTATTTTGTACGGCCTCCCTGACTACTATGCTCAACATCCTCCCTAGGGAATGCCACAAGAATGTGTAATTCATTCCACAACGTTCACTGTAAGTGCCAGGAACTCTGCTGTACACTGACGATCTAAAACTGAGCAGATACTGGGCTTCAGGACCACAGAGTCTAGTGGAATTTTCTGTTATCACCCTAACACACTCACCTGGTTGGGCCTCTCTACCCAGCACAGTGTCTGGCATAAAGTAGGTGCTTACTGATTATGGGTGGAAATGAGATGAATGGGAACTGTGGGAAGTCATCTGGTGCCTGCCCAGGGCCTACACCCAGGGCAGGGTGGAAGGGATCGGGGGTGGTTTTTCAGTTCATTTTCAGGGCATTTTTTTTGCCATTTCTCTCCCTCCTTGCTGCTTCTTTGTCTCCTACTCTTCTCTCCTGTGCTGCAGCCTTTGCTCACAGACTCAGCTGTGTCTTTTGAGGTTGATTGGTGGAAAGGAGAGTGGGAGGTTGGAGGAAGTTTTAACTAACAGGGCTCCAGTGGGCCAGGCCTCCTGCAGAAAGGGCCCGCTTGGAGACCAGAGGGTGTAAGGCCTCTGCCTGGTACCTTGGCCACTGCGGCCTCCCTCAGCATCCCTGGGACTCCACCTTGGTCATGGTTGATCGACATGGAGAGGGACTGAGAAGAGAATAGGTACCATCATGTGGGCCCTACCTTAGGGCTCTGGAAGGTTCAAGGTCCTGTGATGCTTGCCCAGGCTCCTTCCCCAAGGGTGATTCCACTTCAATTCCCCCACCTCCTCCCTGCCCATTCCTGGGGTGGGGGCAGAGGCAGGGAGCTGGAACCCTGGTGGGCACTGAGCCAAACCTCCTCAGGACTAGCAGGTCACTGCCAGTCACTTATGACAGAGGTGGGGCAGGGAGGCAGAGGAGAGCAAGTTAGAAGGAAGTTCATGAGGGCACACTTATGACAGAGGTGGGGCAGGGAGGCAGAGGAGAGATGGGCTCCTGTCTTCTCCAGGAGGGAGTGGTGAGCAAGTTAGAAGGAAGTTCATGAGGGCGAGACAGGGCTGGGACCAGTGGGGAGATGACCGAGGCAAGAGCAGGGGCCCCACACTTTCATGGAGGCACATTCTTCTGACTGGTGCTCACACTATCCATGTACGAGAGGGGCGAGGAAGCAGTCAGTGAGCTGGCCAGTGGTGGTGACTGGGCCGTAGAGGAAGCAGAGGCGGGGAGAGCAGCAGAGACGGCAGGGGCAGGTCTGAAGCTGTGCTAAAAGGAGGGGAACAGGCCTGCCTGCCAGGGAAATTGGGTGATATATGAACGTGCATAAATCCGTAGCTGAAATCTCCCTCCAGCTGCTACTTTTCAAGGTATGTGTGTTCCAAATACCCAGGAGACACTGCATCTGACCTTGAGTAATCAATGTTCTAAAATGGTGGCTCCAGTCTGGTTAGGGCCACTCTTCCTCAGGCTCGGAGTGTCCTTTCCCCTCACTCCTGCACCATGTCCCAGCTTCTGGTCTGCCTAGCCTTCCCCCAGCTACACCGCTCCCCAGCCCCCACCCACACCACCTCCTCCCCCTTCCATCTTTCCAACATTCCCAGCCTCTCCAAGCCCAGTCTCAAGCCCTCCCATCGTCCAGCCTATCCGGGCAGCCTCTGTTCAGGACTCAGACTGTGCCCATGTGTTTCAGAGACCAGGCAGTCAGCTGCAGGGGCCTGAGAGAGCCCCAGCCCCAGCCCCAGCTCGGCTCGCAGATGCCCAGTTCTGTCTGGATCCAGAGCACTGGCTGAAGAGGGGGCAAGAACATGGGTAATGAGGCCAGGAAGCCAGGGAGAGAGGCCCCTTCCTAGCATCAGAGCAGCCCCGAATCCTGCCCCAAATCCCACTCAGGAAGTGCTGGGGCCACGGAGGAAGCTGAACATTCAAAGACTTCCAGGCACCAGAGCTCCTGCCCATTTCCTCCCTCCAGAGAGGACACTCTGAAAGCCCAGAGAAGGCTGCAAAGACGGGGTCCAGAGCGGGAAGCGGAGAGAGATGGGGTCCAGAGCAGGAAGTCTGCAGTTCTGAATGAGAGAGCCACAGGCCACTTCCTCTCCTCCTCTGTCAGTCTTTCCCTCCCTACAGAGAGGCAGCTCCTGCTGCTCAGAGGTCCCAGCCCAGGCTCTGGCAGTCCCTTCCTGCTCTTGGCTGCCCCTCCTAGCGAGGCCTTGAAAGGCCTGAATCCCAGTTTAATCTTCCCTCAGGCTTCAGTTCTCCCTGGGCCTCAGGCTCCCCGGGCCTTACCCAGGGTGCTTGCAGGGGCCCTGAGAGCCAGGCAAAGCAGCCCTGATCTCAGCCTGGCTCCTCTCCCCTGATAGAGCCTAAGCTTGTGCCAGGATTCCCCCTAGTTCCCTGCCAAACACCTGGCGCTCACCACAACTGAATTGAAATCTGCCTAATTATCATCAGTGATCCCTCCTCTAGTAGAATGTAAGCTCCCAGAGGGTAGGGACTGGCTCTGCTTTGCCCGAGGCTGCAGGGCCTCAGAGTCAGGGCCTGCACGCAGAGGCCCTGCAAAGAAGTTTCCTGAGTTAAATAAATGAACTAATTTCCCCCCTCCTGCCGCGGGTCCTTTCACCTCCCTCATCCTCCTCCCCCCCCATCTGTCCTTCTTCCTGGTACCTTTCTATCCTCTTCCTCCTCCTGGAAGTGCCTCAGATGTGGCCTCTCTAGGGTGCTATTTTGGGGTCCCATACTCTGGACTAGGCATTGGTGACAGCCTTATTTCTAGTCCCTTAACTTCACCCAGTGCCTTGCAGCTGGACTACAGGAGGATCTGTATGTATTGATTAAGCCTCCACAGTTAACTTTCTCATTCAAACATCAAATCCCCAAATTCAAATCTAAAGGACAAATATATACTCATCCCTGTGCCAGGCTTTGTCCTTTAGGAAGAGTTAATGCCCTCCCCTCCTTCTCTCCGCCTTAGTATTCTCTCCCTCCCCCCTCCCCGCTGTACCAGGTGCAAGGCCATGTAGAGGTTAACTGCAGGCTTTGCCGCTCTCCTTCTCTCTCTTCTCCCCCTCCCCTCAGCCAACAACAACCTCAAAGTGAAAGGAAAAAGAGAGTTGGAGTAGGTACCTTGATTGGGGCGTTCAGGTCAGGAGATGGAAGTCGCCAGAGAATGTTAGGAGAGGTGAGCAGGCCTGGGCCCCTCCATGCTGCCCTCCCAAATGCGACTGCAGCTGCAATAGCACATGTTCCCCCTCCCCTCGCCTCGATGCCTCTCACCCTGCCTCGGATACTCACATGCTCATTAAGCTCTTGAGCTCTGAGACCTGTTGCTTCCACTCAGCATCCTCTCAGCAACCTGCCCTCTGTGTGGACTTCCTGACTGTCAGTGAGCAGGCAGAGGAAGTGGGTCTCAGCGAGAAGCCAGGTGCCTAGCAGTTTCTCTAGCCCTGAGAAGGGAAGGTATCCCCTTTAAGGGTCAGAAGACAGCCACAGCCCTGGGGAGCAGCAGTGGGGAGCCAAGGTGAGCCCCTGGATCTGAGCCCTCAACTCAGGATGCCTTCCTGCAGCCTGGGCAGCTGGGATGTTCAGGATGGGGCCAGCTCCTCCCTGCAGTGAGCCACCGGCTCCTCCTCTCTAAGACAGTCTTTTCTGCTCTGTGGTCTGTAAGCCTGACCTCATGAGGAAGATGAAGCTGCAGAAGGGGGCCAAGGTGGGGTGGAGACAGGGGACCCAGCTCTGTGTCAGGCACAACTTTGGGCTGCCTTAATCAGGGTTCGCAGTCTTGAACTCCACGAGAGCTGGGGATGGGCAAGAGAACCATATAAGATCTTTGGGGAGGATCCAGTGGAACTCACCACTAAATTCATGCACAGGAGATTTTAGCCCAACTTTGCAAAGCTGGGTCTCAAGTCACAAGGTTGGGGAAGGCTGCCCCCTAGAGCCAGGATCAAAGAATTCTTTATGGACAGCCAGCCCTTCTTTCCTTTATTCATTGCACAAATATTTATCGAATTCTACCTATTCACCTGCCATTAGACTAGATGCTGGGAATGCAGAAGTGATCAAGGCAGGAAATAGGGCAGTGATGGCGAACCTATGACACGCGTGTCAGAGGTGACAGGCGAACTCATTTTTTGGTTGATTTTTCTTTGTTAAATGGCATTTAAATATATAAAATAAATTTCAAAAATATAAGTCTTTGTTTTACTATGGTTGCAAATATCAAAAAACTTCTATATGTGACATGGCACCAGAGTTAAGTTAGGGTTTTTCAAAATTCTGACACGCCGAGCTCAAAAGGTTCGCCATCACTGAAATAGGGTGACTAACCATCACAGTTTGCCCTAGACCCGTGGTCGGCAAACTGCAGCTCGAGAGCCACATGTGGCTCTTTGGCCCCTTGAGTGTGGCTCTTCGTAAGCCTTAGGAGTACCCTAATTATGTATATAACAATGTACCTACCTCTATAGTTTAAGTTTAAAAAATTTGGCTCTCAAAAGAAATTTCAATCGTTGTACTGTTGATATTTGGCTCTGTTGACTAATGAGTTTGCTGACCACTGCCCTAGACCGAGTGGTAAAACCAGGACAGCTCTGAACAAACCAAGAGAAGTTGGACCCAACAGAGAAAGCCCCTCCCCTCATGAAGTTATATTCCAATGAAGTGGCAGGGGCGTGGATGGAAAGGATAAACAAATACATAAGGTAATTTCACATGGTATAAGTGCTGTGGGAAATAAATCAGGCGAGGGATTGTACTTCACATAAGAACAAGATTGCCTCTCTGAGGAGGTAATATTTGAGCTGAGACTAGAGTGATGAGGGATTGATCTTATGGGCACTCAGAGAAGAGCTTTCCAGGCACAAAATACAAAGACCCCGAGGCAGGAACAAACTTGGCACATTCGAGCACAGAAAGAAGGCCAGTGTGCCAGAAGTGAAACGAGCAGGGCTGAGGCTAGCTGGAGTTGGCGAGGCCCCATCAGTGCACCCTACGGGCTGTGGGAAGCTATTGGAGAGATTACAGCAGGGCAGTACCATGTTCTGGTTATTATTTTTTTTTAATTTTTATTGATTTCAGAGAGGAAGGGAGAGGGAGAAATAGAAACATCAACGATGAGAGAGAATCATTGATTGGCTGCCTCCTGCACATCCCCCACGGTGGGTTGAGCCTGCAATCCGGTCATGTGCCCTGATTGGGAATCGAGCCATGACCTCCTGGTTCATAGGTCGATGCTCAACTACTGAGCCACACTGGCTGGGCAGGTTGTTATTTTTAAAGATCTCGCCAGCTGCTGGGTGGAGAATGGATTGGAGGGGAAAGAATGAGCAGAGGAAGACCAGCTAGGAGGCTGTTGCAGGAGGCAGTGGAGGTGATGATAGTGACTGGACTAGGGTGGTGGCAAGGGGATGGAAAGAGGATAGGGCAGACCCAACTAATGAATTGGATGTAGGAGGTGAAGGAAAAGAGGACTCAGTAATGACGTCTAGGTTTGGGGCTGGAGCCATAGAAAACAAGGACATGCTCCAGATGACATCCTGCTGGGTGGGGATTAAGGAACAGAGAGGAGGAAGTCCGGACAAATGTTATCAACTGGAATATAGCTTAGTGAGGGTAGCCTCCACGTAGCCTTGTGGGAGAAGATATGTCTGGAATGTGCCTGCTTTGGGGGAGTGAGGAAGAAATGCCTTAGGAGGCACGGTTCCTGCAGATGGGAAGCAGGAATCTGCCTTAATATTGGTGGGATCCAATTCAAAGTGACTTCAGAGGAATTGATAGTTCAGACAGGTTAGCCATAGGCTATGTTTACATGACCTGAAATGGAATGAGGATGATGTATTGTGATAATAAGGTTAACTATAACAAACAACCCTGAAATCTCAGGGGCTTAGCCCAACAAAGGTGCACTTCTCACTCATGTTACAGTCCGATGAGGGGCTGGGGGATGGAAGGAGTAGCTCTGCTCCATTCATTCATTCAAGGATCCTAAGCTGTCTTCAACATGTGGCCCCTAAAATCATCACAGAAGAGGAAGAGGGAATGGCAGATACATGGGAAATTTGTATGGGTCCAACCTGGTCATGGCACACGTTGCTTCTGTTTTGATTCCATTGCTCAGAACTCCCTCCCATGGCATCAATTTAACTGCAAAGAATCTGGGAAGTGTTCAAAGTTCAACTTTAGTATGTCACGTGCCAGAAAAAGAGCTACTGATGGTGGGCATTTGCAGTTTCTGGGGGTGGGCAGTGGTTTCTGCCTTGGGTTGGGCTGGGAGTGTGCTTTCTGAAAGTACTGCAGAAAGGAAGCTGATGTGGGAAGAATTGTATGTACACCTTTCTGCTTGTAGCTCCATAATCCTGCCATTTTTTTCCATTCTCATGTATGGGCTGTCTCAAGTAAGATCTCAATTAACCCACACCTTACCACGGAAATAGCCTTGTGAATGCTTTCTCTTTTACAGTTTTCTTTCCCATTCAATCTAACCTGGATACCACAGCCTAACTAATACTCCCAAGGCATGGCTTATGTCATGCTGTTCCTGTTCAATAATAACAATAGCAAACAATTTCAACAATAGCAATAAACATGTGTTGAGTTATACTGTGGTGAGTGCTTTAACTGTAGAATCTCAACAAACCTTAACCCTTACAGCAAGCTTATGCTCCATGATCATCATTCTCATTAGATAGATGGAGCAATCGGGGCTCTGAGAAGACCACATGCTAATATGATAGCCACATGTGGTTATTTAAATTAAAATTAAAAACCATTGAAAATTCAGCGAGTCACATATCAAATAATAGCCATATGTGAATAATATCATTTTGGAGAGCGCAGATATAGAAAATTTTGTTCTTGGCAGAAACTTCTATTGAATTAGGGGCCAAGGGCCACAGAGTAAGTGGTAACCCTATCTGAGTATAAAATCCTTCAACAGTTAAGAAAAAGTTTCCACAATTAAGAAAAAGTTTCAGCCTGCCCTTAACCTTCTTGTACAACCTGGGCCCAAGCTACTGTTGCATAATTATTTCTTCATTATTTTCTTGCACAATTTCATACTCCAGCCTAACAAGTTTGCTCCCTACTCTACACTACTCCTAATATGTCCACTCATAATATTTTTGCTCTCCTCCTTTCTGTCTGCCCAGCTAATTAGTTCCTACCTGACCTTTAAGGTTCTAATAGTTTAATTAGAATAAGTCCTGAATCAGCTGCCTTGTTTCCATTCTCACTGCCTTGACCTAAACCACCTTTCAGACTCCCCACATCATTTGCCATGGCAGCTGGTCTGCTGCTACTAATCATACTTGTGGGCATTTAATGAGCACCTACTATGTGCTAGGCATGCTTTTCAGCACCATGTCCTCATCACAACACTTGTAGATTTCACTGCTGTCCCCACTTTACAGGCAGGGAAAATTTCACCCCGACACTATTACTCTGGCCACATTTCTAGAACACAGAACTGTTACTCTCTTCCCTTCCCTGGCTCCACAGGAAGGGGGGCAGCCTTCTTAGCAGAGCACTCAAAGCCCTTTATGTTCAGAACATTTCTAACTTCAAAACCCAGCACTCCACCCACAGACCACAAACTACTTACAGATTCCCGACCTGACATGTTATTTCTTCCCTCTGTGCTGTCTGTATACATGCTGTTCCCACTGCCTGGAGTGTCATGCCAGCTGGCCAGTGTACTGTGGACTCTGAAGCCATCCATGGCAGTGTACTGTGGACCTTGGGGCTCACTCCCTTCTCTGACCATCAAGCTCTGAGTCTCTCCATCAGCGGTTCCTGGAGGAGGGCTGGGTTCTCACCACATTAAAATCACTTCTCATTAAAAAAAAAAAAATACTCCCAACATTCAAATGTAATGGGCCAGGAGAGGAGTCTGGGGTCTTTTTGTTTTTAAAGAAGCTCCCTGCCCTGGCTGGCTTGGCTCCGTGGATAGAGCGTCGGCCTGCGGACTGACGGGTCCTGGGTTCGATTCCAGTCAAGGGCACATGCCTGGGTTGCAGGCTTGATCCCCAGTGGAGGGCGTGCAGGAGGCAGCCGATCAATGATTCTCTCTCATCATTGATGTTTCCATCTCTCTCTCCCTCTCCCTTCCTCTCTGAAATCAATAAAAATATATTTTTAAAAAAAAGAAGCTCCCAGACAATTCTGAAATGAGGCAGATGGGGTTTATTTACACTGGTTTACATCACTCATTTTGCAATTAATTAATCATACCCTGCCTAGGCTTCATGTGCATGATTGCTAGTTAATGCTTACCTTTATTCACTTGCATTCATTTATTTAACTAATGTTTATTAAGGGGCTAATATGTGCCCGGCATTCATCTAGGTGTTGGTGTGAACAAAGGTGGCACAGTCCCTGCTTACGGAGTTTAATTTCAGACGGGTGTGGTAGTCAGAATAATGCCTCTCCCAAGATGTCCATGTCCTAATCCCCAGAACTTGTGAATATATCACTTTACATGGCAAAAGAGATTTTGTTGATGTGATTAAGTTAAGGATTTTTAAAATATATTTTTATTGATTTCAGAGAGGAAGAGAAAGGGAGAGATAGAAACATCAATGATGAGAGAGAATCATTGATGGGCACCTCCTGCACGCCCCCTACTGGGGATCGAGTCCTCAACCTGGGCATGTGCTCTGACAGGAATCCAACCGAACCATCCCCTCCTAGTTCATACGTTGATGCTCAACCACTGAGCCATGCCGGTTGGGCAAGTTAAGGATTTTGATGTGGGAAAATTATTTTGGATTATCCAGATTCTTAATCACCAGGGTCCTTATAAGGGAAAAGAGGGAGGAAGCAGAGTCAGGGAGAGAGAAGATGTGACAACAGAAGCAGAGTTCAAAGGAGATGATGAAGGGAGATGAAGAAAGAGGCCTTGAGTCAAGGAACGTATAGAGTTAGCTATGGAAGCGGATGTTCTCCTTGAGCCGTCAGGAGGGCAGTCCTGCCATCCCTTTCATATTAGCCCAGGGAGACCCATTTTGGGGTCTACAGAACTAGAAGATTATAAATGTGTGCTATTTTAAGCCATTAAATTCGTGGTAATTTGCAGCGAAAAGAAATGAATACAAGAAATACTGGTTACTTATTCTGTGCAGGTATGTGATGGGCCTCCCCAACTTGATTCTAAGTGCCCTGAGGGCTCTGTGTTAGGTCGGGGTTTTCCCTTTCATCTGATGCTGAGGGTGGAGGTGATGTTTGGTAGGGATTGGGGGTGAGGGGGTGAGGCTTGTGGAGATGAAAGGAAAGGGGAGCTGTGAGCGATAGTTAGAAGGTGATGGTGGCAGGGATTCTCAAGCTTCAGTGTGAAAGGGGACCGGGCAGGGCGGAAGGAGTCGTATTCACTGTGTACTTTCATGTTTCTTAATTGGTGTTTTAATTTGTGATGAGACATTTATTTATTTTTTTAAAATATATTTTATTGATTTTTTACAGAGAGGAAGGGAGAGAGATAGAGAGTTAGAAACATCGATGAGAAAGAAACATCAATCAGCCACCTCCTGCACACCTCCTACTGGGGATGTGCCTGCAACCCAGGTACATGCCCTTGACCAGAATCAAACCCGGGACCCTTCAGTCCGCAGGCCGACGCTCTATCCACTGAGCCAGACCGGTTTCAGCTGTGATGAGACATTTAAATCTCAAATTTTAAAAGAGAATGCGCCTCCTATCCAGAGATTGAACGTTGAAAGCAGCCACCGCAGCTGGCTTCTATAAACATGCATTGCTAGGCCCCGCCAATGCCCAGGTATCCGGATACGGCGGGTCTGAGGACAAGCCCGGGGTCTGCCCTGTGAACAGGCATCCATCCCCCTGACCATCAGAAAGCCCAGCAGCCTCAGGACCGCAGGCGCCGAGCTCTGCGGGCCTGGGCTCCGG
>NW_005369706.1:2121116-2144398 GCF_000412655.1 Myotis brandtii | reverse complement strand
GGCAGCCTCCTCCCTGCGCCCCGCGTCGCTCGCCGCCGCTTCCCCGGGCTGTCCCCGGGCTCAGTGCGAAGACCCTCCAAACACCTGTTCTGGGGGTCCCGCTGCTGCAGCGCCTCTTCCTCGGGGCTGGGTGAGGGCAGAGACGGGTAAGTGGGAAGGAGGGCCGGGGGCTCCTGGGGAAGCCCACCTGCCTCTTTCTGGTGTGGACCCCGCCCAGCGGAGGCCTGGGGGCACCTGGAAGAGCACTCGGGGGATGCGAGGGAAACTGGACGTCTGTTTCCGCCGCGTCGGTGTCTCTGGGCCACCCTGGTGCTGTGACTCCTGCACCGATATCTGCTCACCCGCCCTGGCCGCCCTTTCGGTGCCTCTAGGAGGGAAGCGGAGACCAGCGCTGAAGTGAGAACGTCAGCACCCTGGTGCTCACCCTGGTGCTCTGTGCTCGCTGTGCACCTTCAGGGCATGCCATTCACCTCTCTGTGTTGTAAAATTGGTGTGAAAGTGAAACATTTTTTTCCTACTTGCTAACTTCAGCAATCTGCTTCCATTGTCTCGTTTAATCCTTATGTCAGTCCTGTGAAGTAGGCATTATTATTGTGCCTGCTTAAACTGAGGCTTGGAGTAAATAAATAGCTCGCCTGGGGTTACACAGCGACATGAAATAGTACGTGTGGGAAAAGACCTTTGGGAAAAAAATACACGTAAGGATAATGCTTTTACAGATGATGCACTTATTCCATTACTAAAATCCTCTGCCCAAAGAGACCTTAATGTCTGATGACGAATAACTAGATTTACTCATTGCCCCTGAGCTTACTGAGAGGCATCCCTGGGTAGAAAAGGAGGGAGAGGTGAAAGTTCTGCCTTATAAGAGGGCATAGCCACAGCCTATGCAGCGCCAACCAGAGCACTGGGGAGTCACCAAGGAAGGGTGGTGGGTGCCTTCGCTGGGCTGCTCTCATGCCTGCCTGGATGCCCCACCACCTGTGGCTTTCTGTTCTCCCTGGGGGCTGCCAGACTACCTCTGTTCACCTATCTGCAGACCCGACTCCTCCCTCCACCCCGGGACCCTCACCATCTACCCTGTTTCTCCTGGTTCTCTTGCAGTTTTTTTCCTGTTTCTTGCCAGCCTTCTGCTTTCCCCTCAGAAAGGTGGTATCTTCAGGCCAGGCGCTGTGGTTGTACTGATAAGACCTGAGATGGGGGCTGTTTGGGGGTGAGGAGGGAGGGCCGTCCCTGGGATCAGAGCTGGGTGTGCTGGGAGTCTGGCCTGGTGTAGTGAGCCCAGGCTGTGTGACCTTGGGCCCATCAATGCCTTCTGGGCCTCAGTTTCCTCGTCTGTAAGGAGTGGGGGGAGATGCCAGTGAAGGAGATGATCTTAGAGACACCCTACCCACCCCCATCCTCCAACCCTCTCCTCCCACCCCTCTACCCACCCCCCACACGCTTTTCAGGCCTGTAATGTTGCAATTTGTGTCCTCTCTCATTCATCTCACAGCTGCCTGTTGGAGAGCCATGAACTAGGCCAGTGATGGCGAACCTATGACACGCGTGTCAGAGGTGACACGCGAACTCATTTTTTTGGTTGATTTTTCTTTGTTAAATGGCATTTAAATATATAAAATAAATATCAAAAATATAAGTCTTTGTTTTACTATGGTTGCAAATATCAAAAAATTTCTATATATGACACGGCACCAGAGTTAAGTTAGGGTTTTTCAAAATGCTGACACGCCGAGCTCAAAAGGTTCGCCATCACTGAACTAGGCCCTCTAGCTTATGCTCCAGGGAGTCCTGGGGCTTCCCTCTGACCCCAACTCTGCCCTGTCCGTCCCTGCAGGCTTCCCTCTGAGGCAGGCCAGCTGTGGAGTTGGGCACCAGGGCAGCGATCAGCGGGAGCAAGGTCCTGGTGCCTCCCTGACAGTCTGGCCTTGGACATCCAGGCGGTGGCCATGGAAGAGCCATAGCTGCTTGGCGGTGGTGTGGTGGGGCAAGGGAGGGCTTGCCTGGCCAGGGCTACCCACGTGCCCTCTCCACCCTGAGTGGGTTCTGAGAGGCTGTCGCCAGTCAGACTCCTTCCTCTTTTCGGGGTGATGCATCAGCGAATTTACTGACTTGTGAACACCCCACTTCTGACTTGGCATTTTCTAGCTCAGAAACTGCCGAGTCACCAGAGGGCAGCCCTAGTGTGTGCCTTCTTCCTGGGTAGCAGGCAGTGGCCAGTGGGGTGCTGGTTTCTGGGACAGGGTGAGCCTGGGGCCCTGGGGCCAGCGGGAAGAGCGTTCATGGGTGGAGACCCGCTCTCTCCCATCCTGGTGGTGCCGGGAAGAAGCTTGGAGGAAAGGCAGCTGCAGAAGGAAGCTTTGCTGTGGGAACCCTGGGGAAACACGCACACTCTTACTCTTCATCTAGCAGACAAGGAAAGAGGAAAAGAATAGAAAAGTTGCCCCAGGAGTCCAAATGGCTCTGTGTTCTTCCCAGGGGAGCTCTGAGTGAGAGGAGCTCTGGGCCTTGCTTTTCCCTGAGAGAAGCAGGGTTTCTGTTCCTGGAAGCAGGTTGGGTGGAGTGAGGGGTGAGGTCTGGCATGGACATGCGTGTGGGTGGGCCTGGGGACCTGTCCGTTCTGCCTGGATTGTGCAGACCAGGCTCCTGGAGCCCACAGTGTCCTAGAGGGAGTGGGGCTGAGGGACAGTTGCCTCCTGTCGAGGGGCCAGTGGGGGCTCCTGCTCCTTCACGGAGCACCTTTGGGTGGAGTTGGTGAGGGAGGTCCTTCTTCCACAGAGAGTGGTGAGAGCTGGGGTAGGTGAGACCGGGCCTGCTTCCAGGCTTGGCTGCTGTTTGGAGGTGAGCCCTGTGTGCAGGGGAAGGGAGAGGTGGGGAAGGTTGTGCCTGCTAATTAACAAAGACCTGGGACCTGGAACACACAAGATAGCCATCTGCCTTTTCCTCCTGCTCAGCCCTTTTGGCACGTGGGTATATGTAGGGGGTGGGTGTTTTGGGGGCTAAGAGAGGGCATTTCTAGAGGCCTGTATTTCAGCATCTCCTAACCCAGAAATTGCTGAGTCACAGAGGCATGGCTCTGACCTTATTTTTCTCCTGAGCTAGCTTCCAGAATCTTTGAGTGGCAGAGGATCTGAGAGCTCAGCTACCCCAGCCACTCCATGGCATGTTAAAGAGACAGAGGGCAACGGGGCTGGCCCAGACTGGTGCCATTCTGACTGTTCCTCAAACGTACTCAGTGACAAGCCTCTTTCTTGGGCCCTTTAAGAAGCCATTGGCTCTCCAAATGAACACCTAGGATGCATGTGAGAAGATAGGCAAAGACTCTGGGAAGGGTGGCTGGCACACAACCCAGATCACAGAAGATGTGAGCTGACGCCGTGGGGTTGCTACTCTGTCCACCCCTGGCCTGCTCCCACTTCCTGCCTTGGCCATGGAGAGATGCTTGTTCAGACTCATCCTGATCTCAGAGGTGGAGGGACCCATGTTCCAGGCCCCACAGTCCTCTTGGAAGGTTGGGGTGGGCAGGGGCAGAGCTGGGAGAGTGTGGGTGAAACGGCGGGAGGGGAAGCTGCAGCGTTGGCAGGGCTGCACCTCACTAGGGTGGAACTGGAGTCTCCAAGTTTCCATGCTGGCGGGACCTTTGGGCTTATCCATCCTTAGATATGAAACACTAAGGCTCTGAGAGGTCATGAGGGAGTGCCATGGAGTATGGCCCCAGGCTTCCTGGCTGGCAGTCTCATGGTTTTCATCCCTTACCAGGCTGCCTAAATTGTGGCAACTTCTGGGTTGGTGACCAGAGCATAGCTCTGTGATGATGCTCCCCTCTGCCTTGTTTTCCCTAATTTAAAAAACGTTTTTATGAAATATTTTGGGCAACTGAAAAAGGGTGGATAATTTCATAAACACTCTTACACTTACCACCCAGCCTAAGAATTAAAATATCATAGATTCAGTCAAAGCACTTTTCCCACCCCCACCTCCTTATCAACTTCCTTTTCTTCTCTTTCTTGCCACAGATAACCAACCACTTTCCCCAACTAGATGTCCATCCTTCCGGTGCATGTGTGCACAGATCTCTTGACTCCTAGGACCCCCGGCCTGTGCGGCCACACCTGCCAGGCTTGCAGCTGGCTCTGCCTCTTTCCTCATTCCTTGCAGGGACCCTGCAGGCCCGCTCCGGACCCTTGCCAATGGAGTTGATATTTGTTCCACTCTTTAGGCTGTGCGGCAGGCACAGCCTGGCACAGAGGGCACTCGTATTGGCTGAGCAGCAGCTGGCATTGTAGGGGAAATGCCCAGCCTGGCCCAGAGGGCGGACCCAGGAAAGGCTGAGGGCATCAGGCCTGCCCTTTGCAGCAAACTGGAGGGAGTGACGGGGGGTATGGCCATGAGCAAGGTCTTGAAAGCCCTGCGGGCTGGGTGGAGGAACATCAGGGTGGGAGGACCGCTTCCCACATCTGTGGCCCTCAGGCTGGGCCCCTTTACACTCTTAAAAAGTAGTGAAACCCCAAGAAAATTTTATGTGGGTTATATCTGTATGTGCCATATTAGAAATTATAACTGAGAACATTTGTAAGCATTTAAAATATTAAAAATCACATTGAATTAGCACAAGTAATATCTGTGTAAGGAAACAGTCATGTTTTCCAAAACAAATAGGGAGAATGGCATGGTTTTATATTTTTGCCGATCTCGACTGTGTGACTGAAGAGATTCCCTTATCTGCTCTTGCAATCAGGCCCTCGTGATATCACAGGCCCTGTAGCCTCCAAAAACTCCATTCCAGAGTCATGAGACTGTAAAGACCAACACTCTGTATTTCAGCATTTCCTAACCCAGAAATAGGTCTGGCCTAGGGGTCCTAAAAGTCCCTGGAGGACCCGGGGTCACTGGCTGGAGGCTGGGAGGAGAGGGTGATGGCAGTGTCTGTCCCTCTGACCAAGTCTGTCCCACAGGTGTGCTGGCACTGTGGGTCCTGGTGACGCACATAATGTACATGCAGGATTACTGGAGGACCTGGCTCAAGGGGCTGCGTGGCTTCTTCTTCGTGGGCGTCCTCTTCTCAGCCGTCTCCATTGCCACCTTCTGCAACTTCCTTGTGCTGGCCATCACCCGACACCAGAGTGAGGGCCAGTGCTGGGGGGGCGGGGGGGAGGGGACTGGAGGGCGGCGCTTACATCCAAGGGACTGGCCAGATCACTTAACCTCCTGTGTCTCAGTTTTCTCACTGTTAGAGTGGGTTGAATGAGAGTAGCCATACCCTGGGGTTGGAAGGGTTCAGTGAAATGTGTGGGAAGTGCTGAGCACATGTAGTAGGATGGCAGTGCCCCCTGGTGGCTGCAACCAGCAAGAAGCCAAAGGCCCTTGTCCCTGACCCTAGGGAATCTGATGTTCAGGCAGGTTCAAGCGGGTTGGAAGTGGCCGAGGGTAAAAGTGACAAAAGCAAAAGATGCCACACCTGTGAATGGCCAGCCCTGACCTTCCCTCATCCCACTGCCTGCAAACCCTGAAGGCTGGTTCAGCCTCTATTGGAGGTTGGAGAGGGCGGCCCCAGCCTTGTGGGATGGGGGCTGGGGAAGAGGGCAAGGCCCTCTAGAGTCACAGTCGGGCTCCTCTCCCTTGCAGGCCTCAAAGACCCCAACAGCTACTACCTGTCCTGCGTTTGGAGCTTCATTGCCTTCAAGTGGGCCTTCCTGCTCAGCCTCTACGCCCACCGCTACCGGGCTGACTTTGCCGACATCAGCATCCTCAGCGATTTCTGACCCAGGGGGTGAGATCTCTGCACCCTGGGGTCCTCAGGACCTGGACTCAGCTTCTGAGACATCAGGTGGGACTGTCCCACCCCTGGGGTACCCCAGCACCGTGGCAGGAAATACACAACAGGAAGACTTTGGTCTCCCAGGACACTGTCCCCATCCACTTTGGGGGAGACCTGGGGGTGGTGGAAAGGGGTCCTGCTCTGTTGCTCCTCATTAGCCTGGCTGGAGGGAAGCTTTTCAAATAGATCTATTTTCTTAGCACTCAGTGAGGAAGCTTTGTAAGGGCCAAGGCAACAGTTGAGGGGCAAAGAGGCCTTGACCCATGCCTGGGGGCAGGTGATCTGGTCCCTGCTGCCCCAGGGACTTTCCCTCAGACCAGGGTGGAAACCTGGGAAGGGAAGGTCAAGTAAGGGGTCTCCAGTAGAGACCTCACCCCAAACCCCAGCATCCCATCCTGTTGTTCCCCCAAGGTCTTGGGCAGAGAGTTCAGTGTCCCTGTCCCACCCTGAGCTGGCCTCCCGAGCGTGCTGGTCAGTCATCTCCGTCACCACCCAAGTCCTCCCTCTTACACGCACCACACACCTCAGAGCAGGACTCCCCACATGAGGCCAGACTAAGGATCTTGGGGAAGGTGCTCCTGCCCCCAGAAGGGCTTGAGTAGGGGGCAGCATGGTGTAGGCCGGAAGGACCCCAGATCTGTGCCTACACACCTGCAGCCCTGCATTTCCACTCGGCCTGCTCACACCTGCCCCTGGTTACACCCAGAACACCCCCTGCTATGAGATGCCCCCCCGCCCCCCGCAACTCCTGCCCCTCACCTAGAGCTTATATCTTTTTTTTACCTCCCTCTTGAAGGATAAACCTGCTCTCTGCCCATACACTGGCCCAAGGGCTCCCCTGACTCGGGAGGGAAGAGGCTACTGATATGTGTGTCTTTTTATGTTAGGTTGCCATTTTGCACGGTCTACCCCTTTCCCTCCTCAGCTCTTTGCCTTATCTGTGTTACTGTCACTTAAGCAGAAATACAGCAACTGTTTGTATCAGACAGCCTCTGGTTGTTTCTTGGGGGGATTGTGAGAGCAGTGGGTGGGAGGGCTGGTGGTGCTGGGTCTCTAGTTGTCTCGTAAAGCCATTTCCTTAGCTCACAATGTGCCCTGGCGGGCAGGGGAGGGGTTGGTGTCTCAGGGGCTGGAGACCCTCTCCCTCTGGTCCCCTTGGCAGGGGGGAACCCACCGGCTTGACTCCCCTCCTCTGGCTCTCGGCACACCCTGGCCGGGGTGAGGATGCCCATGGACACAGCCTCAGCCAGGACAGATGGGGTTTAGTGTCTGTCACCCAAGAAGCAGGACAGATGGGAAGGGGATAGATCCTCTTCCCTTCATACTCTCCCAGGCTGTGAGGGCTTGGGGCCAGGTCTGAGGTCATGAGGCTCTCCTCCCGCAGGCTGGACAAGCCTGGCCCACTCAGAGCCAGAGAGACAGGCGCTGGCAGCCCTGGCACCATCATCTTGGCATGCACTGAGCTTGTCCAGGCCTGTGGCCTCACCTCTTCTCTCTTTGAGGCTCAGTATACGCTTAAGAAGTCATGGTGCATTAGAGCAGGAACCATAAAGTGTCTATTTCTGGAGCCTTTAACTGGGAAACAGAGGCCCCTAGAGGTGACATGACACAACTGACCTCCCAGCTGGGACTGGAACCAGGTAAGTCTGATTCACGACTCTTTGGGGAGGCCTTAGTGAGCAGGGTCTGAGCAGCTATATACCTGCCCGCCCCCCCTCCACCCCACAGTGGGCCCTCTGTCTATGGACTCAGCCCAAAGCTGCCACCTCCTTACTACCCCAGGTGGGGCAGGCAGGGGCAGCTGGAGTGTTCAGAATGGATTCTTCCTGCAGGGCAGCTCCACAAGGGGCAAGGAGCTGGGGGGGAGCTGGTCCCTTCTTCTCCACAGCGAACAGACGCACGCTGTGCTGTGGAGCTGTGTGCCCCCTGCACACCCCATCCCCTGTCATGTGCACCTTTAAAGCAAATAAAACATTTATTGTTCAGATTTTTTTCCATTTTTTTCTCTTTTTTACAAAAACATGCATACATACACAGGGTATGGTTGTCCGAGGGAAGACATGTACGCACACGCACACACGCACACACACACTCTCGCACACATTCGCACACACATACTATCCTTCTTGGCCCCAGAAGCCTTGACTTTGCCAGTCTGCCTCCCCTCCCCCATGTCTTGCATCTACTCTCCCACCCCCTTCCCCCTCAGCCAAGCTAGTCCTATGTGGGGCAGGAGTTGGAGCTGGGGTGGGAGACACCCCAGAAAGAGAACACTCCTGGAGGGGGCAGTGACCGAGGGATCCCTGGGGGTCACACTGTGCTTCTGAGGGGAGATGAGGGTTTGGCACCATTGGATCAGGAAGCACGGAACTCCAAGAGCACCCTTCTCCTCCACCAGGGCACTGAGATGGTCGGCACCAGAGGAGGCCTAATGATGACTGCTCTCGAGGGAGCTTTGTCTCACTGCCCGGTGGTGGTGCGGGGTTGGGGTGGCTTCCATAGTCATTTGAGTAAACAGGCAAGAGGAGGGACTCCCCCTGCACTCAGGGATATAGGACCCCTTGGCTCCTCCTATCTGTCTCCCTCCCCCCCACTCCAGCCCTCAGAGCCTAGGAAGGGCTACCCTGGCTGAGGCCAAGTTCACATTTCTGTGTGGAGCCTGGGGCTGTGTGCAAAGTCCAGGGTCTACAGCGCCAAGAATAGTGGTTATGGGTGGGCCTGACTGAGCCAGTCCTCCGTGCAGTCCTGAGGAATGGGGGCCCAGTAGGGCCTGGACCCCACATGGGCAGACTCTGTTTTTAGGAGAGCCCTACAGGGGGTTGGCCGGCTGCCCTGCCTGCCTCCTCAGGGTCCTCTTTGGTCCCTATCCTAGACCCAGGGGCCTTTTCAGTCTCCTTGGAGTGACTGTCAAGGGACTGTTCTCTGGCCACAACTACCTGCCCAGAGGACCTCTGAAAACCCCAGGAGCAGGTACTATTGCCAGAGGTAAGAAGAGAACCAGGTCGGAAGGGCAGGATGGGCCGGCAGAATTATTCCAAAGCCTTAGAGATTCATAGGTTCTTCCTCCTCCACCAGCTGCTCTGAGGGCCTGGGGGAGGATAAGCATGGGGTTGCTGGGGGGCCAGGGGCTGCAGAGAGGGCCTCAGCCCACCTTCCCAAGAAGGCTGGGCTGGAATCTGGGATCCTTAGGTTGGAAGGGCTCAAGAGGTGGCGAGGCTGCCGGCCGGGGGTCGGTATTACCTCTCTTCAGCCAGGATGCCAACGGAGAGGGATGCCAGTGCAGTCACTGCCTCCACTTCTTCTGCGTCAGCTCCTGGCACCCTGGGCACCCAGGATTCTGGACAGGAGGCCAGGCGCTGCATGCAGCCCCAGTATTTACCTGGGACAAGAAGCCTAGTCAGAGAGGGTTGGGGAAAGCAAGTCCTCCCGCCTGCCTCCCCACACATCCTAGACCGGTACGGAGACCGAACATCTCAGGCCAGGGTCCAAGAGTAGCGGCCGTATCCTCAATCTGCGGTCAGTTCTCTCACCTGCCTCTACCTCAAGACACAACCTTCCTCGACTTGGCCCCCACAGCCCTGACAAAGTGAGCAGAGCATTCAGCATGGCTGTGAGGTGGCCTCATAGGTGCCCAAGCCATTCTCCCCCGCCTTTGGCTGAAAGGTCGCCTCTAGCCTATTCCCACAGGTGCATGGTTCCTAAGGGCATCAGCCCCAAGCAATGGTCAGCCCAGAACACAGGACAGGAGCAGATGGTCAGTCCAGCAATGGTCAGCCCAGGACCCAGCACGGGGAGAGCTGACTGTCATCACGGGGTGGCCACCTAGCTACTCACCCGCCCCGGGCTCCCACATGGACGTGCCCACCCTGCCTACTCTTGTGAGAAGTCAGGTCCAGGGAACACGCCCAGAGCGAGGGCTCTGTACAAAGTTCCCGCAACACCTTTATGTTCCCTGCGTGCCCTTACTGAGCCCAGATGCAAGGAAACCTAATTTGTTCCTTTTTTGTATCCCTAGCCTAGATCATGGGTATTTACACAAAATGCTCCATAGATACTGAGTTGAAATGGAAATTTTAAAGTGCTTTCCAAATGTGGGATTATCTTAAGACCCAGCCCCCCAAACAGGCAGAGCGTCCGAGGCCCTTGTGGCCAGGACTGAGGGTTGAGGTGGGAACCAGCACTGTTAACAAACGAGCCTGAGTGTAGCTGTTCACTGGCCCTGGCCTGGGGCTGTGGTGGAGATCGGAGCTCAGCCCTGCCTTGAGGAGGCAGGCCACTGTCTGGTGGTCCCTGCGGGGCCCGTGTGGAGGCTCTGAGGGTATCCGCTCTTGGGGTGGCTGCCCCACCATCCGGCTGAGGTAACTGATAGGAAGCCCATTCCTGACCAGCCCCAAGGTCCCTAGCCTGGCTGGCAGTGGAAGCTCTGGTGACTGGGAACAGCACCCCTGAGGTTCTCCCAAGTCTAGGGTCAGTGGGTGTCCTCTCTCTACACTCACTGTGCACCCGGATCACAGCTTCCAGAGAACGGATGGCGTTGAGGTTGGGTTTCTGTTTCCAGCCTTTTTCTGCGAGGGGATCCACCTACGGAAGAAAATAGTACATCAACCACCAGTCTTGGGGACCCATAGCCCAGGTCTCCCCCACACCAAGGGCCCTGGCTTTCTGGTTTCTGGGCACAGATAGGCATGTGCCTCTGGCTCCGCCTAGGGCAGGAGGTTCTGGCTCCAGACCTTACCTGGGGAAGAGGCATCCGCTCTGTCCCTCTTATTCCAGGCCTGGCCATCCCCGCCCTATCTGTGGGCCCTCAGGGATGCACCCCATTTGTCTGCTCTTTGGGGGCAGTCCTGCGCGAATGCTGGGCTCCTGTTCCCACAGAGGCATGGATGAGGGGAGCAGCTCACCTTGTTGCCCAGAAGAGCAGCCACACAGGCCTCGGAGGCGTCACAGATGGCTGTGAGGTCATGGCCGCCCTCCAAGGCCAGCACCACTGCACCTCCAGCCAAGCTCATCAGCTGCTGCGTCATGTACCCAAAACCTAGATATTTGAGGAAAGGGGAGGGAAGGGAGGGAGAGGGGTGGAGGAGAGGTGGACCCTCTCCACGTATTATATCCCTGCTTGCTTCTTCCCTTATACATAACTAGAGGCCCCGTGAACATTTGTGCACTAGGGGGGCCGAAGGGGGTCCCTCAGCCTAGACTGCGCAAGCGGACATCCCCTGAGGGGGTCCTTAGTGCTGCCTCGGAGGCTAGAGAGGCTCCCACCACCGCCTCTGCGCTCGCCAGCTGTGAGCCCAGCTTCTGGCTGAGCAGCACTCCCCCTGTGGAAGCACACTGACCACCAGGGGGCAGCTCCTGCATTGAGCATCTGCCCCCTGGTGGTTAGTGTGCACCATAGCGACTGGTCGATCCACAGTTTGGTCGATTTGTATATTAGGGTTTTATTATATAGGACTAGAGCCCCCGTGCACGGATTCGTGCACTGGTGGGGTCCCTTGGCCTGGCCTGCGCCCTCTTGCAATCTGGGACCCCTCGGGGGATGTTGGACTACCAGCTTCGGCCCAATCCCCACAGGCCAGGCTGAGGGACCCCACTGGTACACAAATCCATGCACCAGGCCTCTAGTATGCATATAAGATCTTTGGTTAATCTCTTCCTGCCCTCCCCCCTTCCCTCTTCCCTCTGAGATTCATCAGTCTGTTCCATGTCTCCATGCCTGTGCATTGAGCATCTGCCCCCTGGTGGTCAGTGCACATCATAGCTACAGGTCGAATAGTCATTTAGGCTTTTATATATATAGATGATGCAGATGCAAAACTCTACCATCCCAAGCGCTTTCACATGGAGTCCCATGTGAAACCTATTAGTATGCCTCACTCAGGGCTCAGAGAAGTTAAGGTCCTTGCACAAGGGTTCACAGCTAGTAAACGGCAGGGTTAGGACTTGAACCGGAGGCATCGACTCCAGCGACATCTTTTTCACCGAGTCTCACCATCTTTTCTTTCTGTCCTGCAGGCCCCGTGGCCCAGCAGGTGAGCGGGCTCCCTCGATTCTGAGAACACTGCTCCTCCTATCCTCCCTCCAAAGAAGCTGCAAGCCCATCCTGGGAATGACACACTTAGGGCGGGGGAGTCCTATGGCTGAGCTTCCTGTGTCCCCAGGGTGTGACTTAGCCAAGCTTTCCATGGTGAATGGAGCTGGTCGTGAGAAAGGGCCCTGGGCTATGCTAGGCTAGGAGAACCCAGGGAATCCCAGGGCCAGCTGTCATACCTCAGTCCTCACACTCACAGTCCTGGCCCGACACAGCCGCCTTCCCCTCCCAGTCTAGCCCTCATTCCCCTAGGTTGGGCCCTCCTTACATTTTGCGGAAACATGGTAGCCACCCAGTGGGGCTGGGTGACCCTCGGCAGCATCAAACCCAGCCGACACCAAGACCAGGTCCGGAGAGAACTCTCTGGCAATGGGCATCACGACTATCCTGTGAGGGTGCAAGAAGGAGGGCTCACCACACTGTAGCCTTGCTGGGCAGAGGCCAAGGGCCCCCACTGGTGCCAGCCCTCTCTACCACCTTTACTGTGGGGCACCCTGCTGTTAGGACTCCAAGATACTCAGTCTCCCAGAAGGATTAATGGATCCCTCTGACTTCCTTCTTTTTTTTTAAATCCTCACCTGAGGATATTTTTCCCATTGATTCTTAAGAGAGTGGGAGGGGGAGAGAGGGAGAAAGAAACATCAACATGAGAGACACATCAATTGGTTGCCTCCCGCCCACTTGAGCCCCAACAGGGGGCGAGGTCAAACCTGCAACTGAGTTATGTGCCGTTGACCAAGAATCAAACCTGCAACCCTTTGGTCAATGGGCCAACACTCTAACCACTGAGAAAAACCGGCCAGGGCCCCTCTCACTTCTTTGACCTTAGCTTCTGCACAGGGATGTGCCATTACCCTGACAGAGCCTAAGGGCTCAGCCACCAAGTGTGCTCAACTGGAACAAGGCAGGAAGGAGCCAAGAAGGGGGTACCAGAGGGGATGAAAGAAGAGTATGTGTGTGTGTCTATGGAGTGCAGTGGTCAGAGCCACAAAAAAGGTACAGGTCACTTAAGCCTCAGGGACTAGAAATACTCGGTACTTAGTTGCCACCACACCTCGCCACTCACCACCTAAGGGCTGACTAGGGTGACTAGACTCTGAGATCCTGGGCTACCCAGATGTACTCTCTCCTCCTCAGCCCCTGCCAACCCCCACAGCTGCCTCCCTCCATCCCTGTCCCACCTCTAGGGTCCATTTTGGTGTCTTTCAAAGCCCTGGGCTATGGGCAGGGCTTTTACAGAATTAGCTCCCATGGAAAATATCTCCAGGAAAGTATTTGGAGACCTACTTCCAGATTTCCTTTTCCCAAATGGCGTGGTGGAGCCCCAGAAAGAAATATATAAAGGCTCTTGAACAGAACCCAAAGCTGCTCTTCTAGAATGGCTTTTCCTAAGCAACTCCCCCAATATGGACATCATCTTTCTCTGCAATTTAAGTTTCTCACCTTCTGCACAAAGCCCACCTCCTCCAGGCAGCTTTCTTGGACTGAATGTCTGCTCTGCTCACTCCACCTGCCTGTCTCCCAGCACTCAGTTCAACATTGGCTCTTGGTAACAAGTGCCTTTACAAAGTACCCTTTGACTATTTCATTCTATTTCCTGTCTTCACATTGGAACTGGAGGCTACGAGAGGCCAGTATAACAGTGCCCTTGCTTTTGTTTGCCTTGGGCTGGCTTATAATGTCTGGTGATTGAATGAGGATAGGCTGACAAACCAACTGATTGCCTCCAACCTGGTGCTGCTGGGAAAAAGGGCAGGAAAGGGTGGCCTGGATGGGCTAGGCCTCAGAGCACTTACCTGAAAGCAGCCAGGTACTCAGGATCCCCCATTGGGGGATCCAGACCTCCGGCCCAGGCCACGTTAACGTTGAAGCCCTCACCGCTGCCAGCTCCCACCTGGAAAACAGGACGCAAGAGAGACATGAGGAGAGCAGAGTCCCAGGAGAGCAATGCCAGACCAGCTCATATACCCTCTTCACTTTCAGACGGAGAAACAGGATCAGAGAGGCTAAACAATCTATTCAGGATCACACAGCTACTTGTAACAGAGGCAGAGTAAGGGTCACGGGGGGAGAGTCAATGGGGCCGGAAGAGGTAGACCCGACACGTGGTTACCTCCTCCACGGCCCCACTGCCCGGGAAGAAGTTGCCATCGTCATGGCGATGCAGGGAGATGTAGAGCACACTGGGGTCCTCGTAGAAGGTGTGCTGGGTGCCATTGCCATGATGAACATCCTGTGGGAGATGGGCAGTGGATTAGAGAGATGGAGACCGGAGCAGGTTGGAAGGGTTTTGAGGTTAGTGACCAGTTTGAGGGTCAGGACCCTAGACGGGGTGAGGAAACTGGAGTTCCTAGAGCCAAACTGATGAGTGGCCCCAAGTAATCCATGGGCCCTCTCTGAGCCTCAGTCTCTGCATGTATGCAGAGATGTGTATATAACATGCTGAATGGGGGTGCCTACAAGACCCTGAAGGGGAGGAAGCATGCCAAGGGCAGACCTGACCGTGAGAGAGTGTGTGGGAGTGGATTAGTGGAGGAGAGGGAAGAGTCCAGGATGATACATCAGAAAATCTCACTACTGTGTCTTGTCCAAGGTCATGGAATGATGCAGGTGATGAGAAGCAAGCTCAAGTACAGAGGGGCAGGTACGTGAGGCCCACGGCCATCCATCCTAGGGAAAGCTGTGGCTCTGCAGTCGGTAGCTCACAGGACCATGCATGGGTGCACGTGTGGAAAGCTCCTCTACTGTCCTCAGCTTCTGTACAGGCATGTCCCAATCACAGGTGTCAGCGCAGAGTGGGGCAGCTTATACTCAGATGCACGTACGCTAGCACTAACCAACGGGTTTCAAATCCGGCTCAGGACAGACTAGGTGCGTGGCTGTGTGCAAGTTACTTAACCTCTCTGTGCCCACTTCCTTTGTCTGAAAACCAGGTTACAGTCAGGAATAAATATGTCACATGTAAAACCCATCCGTGTCTGGATGTGATTAGTGGAATGTTATCTGCTGTTACTATTATTGTCACTATCTATAGGGGAAATGCAGAAATTAAAGCCGCAGAAAGAAGCCAACAGAGGCCAAAAGACAGCACTCAAATGGTTCCTTCCTCCCATTGTGGGAGTCTGTTATGGCTGAAGGCCTTCTCCCACCTTTTATACAAGGGGGAAACGGAGGCTCGGGAGGCCAGTGTAGAACTAGGACATGAAGCCACATTTCCTGACGCCAGGCTCAGAACTCTTTCCACAGGGCTCTGGGCTGAAGGGGCTGGACATACCCAGTCCACAATGAGGATCCGGCCGGCCTTGCCCTGTTGCTGCAGCTGCCGGCAGGCGATGGCCACGGAGTTGAAGAAGCAGAAGCCCCTGGGAGGAGAAAAGAGAAGTCCTGACAGCCCATCCTTCCTGCGCCTCCACCTGTCCGGCCTCCCGTCTCTACCCTCCTGGCCTGGTCCAGCCCCAAAAGGCTCATCCCACCTAGGCCTTCCCCAGACCTTACATGGCTGTGGAACGGTCCGCATGGTGTCCTGGGGGCCGAACCACAGCAAAACCGTTCTGGAAATGGAAAGAATGCTTATCAACCGAAGGGCCAGCCCTCTGACCCCATCTCCATAAACATGCCCACAGCCCCAGCTCCTCCCAGGACCAGGATGGGTCTGAAGTGCCCGGTACTCAGCCCCCAGGCTTGGCATCCTCTGCTTTCAGGCTGGATGCGAGCAGAGAAACCCCCGCCTGGTGTGGCCTGGCTGTTAGCACTTCGTAATAACAGCTGTTCGTTGGGCCAAAACTACGTGCCTGGCACTGTGCTAAGCTCTTTATAAACACTGGATCTCATCCTCATAACATCTCCATGAGATAAACATTATTATTAGCTCTAGTTTACAGACAGGAGAAATCTGAAGTTTAGGTGGGTTAAGCAATTTGTGCAAAGTTGCCTGGTTGTCAATGGTGGAGCCAGAATTCTAAACCCAGTTCTGTGCCCTTAACTGCAAAGGCCCACCAAAGGGCTTTGACACTGAGGACACCGTGACCACCTTGGGCTGAGCTCCTAAACAACGGGGTGGGGGGACCTCAGGACAAGCCCCTGTAAGGTGTCCAGCCCAGGTACCAACCCAGTCTATAAAACTTCAGCATTGCAGGGGGAGCCCGGCCGGTGTGGCTCAGTGGTTGAGCATCAACCTATAAATCAGGAGGTCTTGGTTCAATTCCCGGTTAGGGCACGTGCCTGGGTTGCAGGCTCGATCCCCAGTAGGGGGCATGCAGGAGCAGTCGATCAATGTTTCATTGATGTTTCTATATCTCTATCCCTCTCCCTTCCTCTCTCTAAAAATCAATTTTAAAAAAACCCCAAAAAACTTCAACACTGCAAAGAAACAATCTGCCAATGCACAGAGGTCCAGAGACTCCTGCAAATTGCCTACAGTCACACATTGGGTCTATGTTAAATGATCCTGGGTGATCATGACCTGTGTCTCTTAGAGACCAAAGGCCCAGGGTCACAGTGGTGGACTCCCCACCAAGTAACATGAACCTACGGTTCAAATCTCATTTTGGTCCCCAGAGCTCTTGATTCCCCTTCCAAAACCCTGTGGTGCTATCCAAGAGAAATGAGATGTTGGGGCCCTGGGTCTGGGCCCCTGGCTGCCTCATTCTGTTCCCTCCTTCCGTGGCTTGCCCACCTTCAACCCAGATGTCTTACCTTGAGCTCGCGGGAAGCCACTTTGAAGGCCAGATCGGTTACGCTGCCGGCGGCCCAGCGGGCTGCATTGGAGGAGTGCAGCTCGTTCCAGATGGTGTCAGTATCCACCTGTGGGGGCCAGAGTCAGGGCCCGCATCATCCAAGGCTTCCCACGGGAGCCAGGGCCCTTGGGTGGTGCCCACCCCATGGCCAGGACCCCAGGGGCAGGGAGCTGGGCAGACAGTGCTGCCTCCCCAGTGCCCCACCGCCCAAAGGCAAGGCCTCCTGTATCCCCCAGTCCCAGCATGACGTCTCCTTCCCAGCTTCAGTCACATCACCAGCCCGTATGTGGCCAGCACTGCGCTGGCGGCATGGCGCCTGCCTCCCCGGTCAGAGGAGGGGGCATGGCGTTACCTGGGCGGGACTTGGGGTTTGGGCCTGGAGGGGGTTTTAAGCCCCAGCTGGCTCTGCTCAGGCCCTGCGGGACGTCGGAGCTCGAGGGGCCGTCTGCACCACTGTCTTCCACTCAGGGCCCCTAGCCCAGGCTGGGAGGCCCCCCAAACCCAGTCCCTGGGCCTCAAGGCTAGGGAGGGGCCGGGGGGCATGATGGGGAGATGGGAAGGGCGAGGCGAACCAAGAGAGGCGAGGAAGGCAGAGAGAGTCTCAAGAGGCTGGAGAAAGAGAGAGAGACAGAGAGAGAGGGAGAGGAGGGAGGAGAAAACAGAAGCAAAAACAGTTGGAAAAATCAGAAAGTGGTAAGAAATGGGAAGTTGTGAATAGGGCGCTGACTGGCTCCCAACAGTCCCCCCAGCTAAGCTCCCATTTCCCTCCAAACCAGGCCTCCATCCCCTGCCTCCACACACCGGCGGGCAACCACTGTGGGGACCTTTCAGGCAAGGCGGGCACTGCTAGGGAGGCCGGAAGCCCCCCAAGCAGTGTGAGGAGGGAGGGAGGAAAGTGGGGAGTGGGAGGGAAGTGCCTGAGTCCCCAAGGACACTGGAGGCACCCACAGTCCCAGCCCAGGCAGCCCCGACTCTGCCTGGGGGCTCACTCCGGTGAGTGGCCAGGCCCGACCCCTGGGGTCTTATGAAGGGATGACCTTGGCCCTGCTCTCATAGCCTCACTCGGCATTTACCAAGCACCTTCTAAGTGTGAGGCACAGGCTCCACACTTAGGAGATACTGGTGGGCTGAGGACACACCTATCCAGAAGGCGCTTCTAGGCAGCAGAGGGGCATTATGGGAAAGTCTCTGGCCCGCCGGGTCTGGCAGAACCACAAGAACAAGCAGGCAGGGTGGGGCCTGGGGGCATGGAAAGGAGACCTGAGAGCCCGCGGCAATGCCTGCTCGAGAACCCCGGGCACACTTACCCCAACTCCACCACAGGGCAGCATCACAAAGATCCGCTGTGCCAGGAGCCCTGTGGAGAGAGGCCCGGTGTGTGTGAGCTGAACCCTCGCAGCTTCTGGCCTGGCCAGGACACAGGGAGGCCCTGGAAAGAGGGCCAGGGTGGGTGCACAGGCGAGGGGATGGGCAGCAGAGGGGCCAGGGGAGGCGTGGGGATGTCAAGGATGCTGGGGGGACAGGCTGGCAGAGCTGGGACAGGAGAGATTTGGGACGGGTAGGCAAGGTGAGCCAGCGGAGGTACGAGGGTCCCAGACCCCACTGGCCCCTACCTGCCAGCTTCCCGTTGTCCAGTTTGAGGCGGCTGAGCGGGTTGGTGCCGTAGAGGTGCACGTGCCGCTCGGAGTGCACCGACTGTAGCTCCTCCAGGGAGGCCTTCCGGCCTCGGAGACACTGAGGAAGGGCCCACGGAGCTCCTGAGGCCCTGCTTGCCCCCTTCCCTGCCATACCACCACCCGCCTCCTCCTTCATCTCATGCTGGCTCTAGGCCCTCGGCCCCTTCCCTTCCATTACTCTTACCTCCCCGATTCCACAGCGCCCACCCACCTCCTCACCTCACACTGGCCTCGGAGCCCCCGCTCCTGCAGCCGGGACCAGATGCTCTGGATGCGGCCCGCGTGCTCCGGGTGCCTGCTGTTGTCTCCACAGGAGCACTGGTGCTTCAGCATGACCGAGTCATACACCAGCCCTGGGGGGCGCAGGGGTCAGAGCCAGGACCGCAGGGAGTCCCCAGTGCGCCCCCCCACACACACACATGGAACCAGGCTTGGCACACACACCCCACACCCCATCCTACACCTTGGCCCTTCCCACGAATTCACACTCCCGGCTGCTTACCCAGGCAGCCTCACCACCTCACATGCACACCAACGCAGCCCCACCTTCCTTCCTGACACACCGATCCTCCTCACATGGCCACTACCTTTCCACGACATCAAGAACTCAGAGCCTAACAAAGGGAGGCCCGATGTTGGGGTCTCACACTGGATGTCTTGACTCGAATAGGAGCCAGAGGAGAAAGAATTCCACAGAAACTCCAAAACTGGGAGCTGGGAAGCCCAGAGCAACACGGGGCCATGTGACAAGACAGATGCGGTTTTGGGGGGTGTCTGTTTCAGCTTGATCAGCGAACACCTAGGAAGGCCCTGTGCACTGCCAGTGGGACCGTCCCTTTCAGCAAGTCTAGGATGTCAGGGTCTTCAGAATTCTCACACCACTGGACCCAGGGATGCCACTCCCTGAGACTGACCCAGGGATGAATGAAGGTTTAGGTACGAGGAAATTCAAATGAGGAAAAACAAGTAACCGTCTAACTGCCCAACCAGTAAGAAATCTATATAATAAAAGCCTAAGCGACCATATGGCGGAACGACCAGGACGACTGGTTACTATGATGCCCACTGACCACTAGGAGGCAGATGCTCAATGCAGGAGCTGCCCTCTGGTGGTCAGTGCGCTCCCACAGGGGGGAGTGCCGCTCAGCCAGAAGCTGGGCTCACAGCTGGCGAGGACAGCGGCAGTGGTGGGAGCCTCTCCCACCTCCACGGCAGCACTAAGGAGCAGCGAGCCCAGCGGTAAGGAGCAGCGAGCAGGCTGGAGGTAAGGAGCGAGGGGGGTCCTGGACTGAAAGAGGGTGCAGGCCAAGCTGAGGGACACCCCCCACCCCGTGCACTAAATAAAAATAAAGTACTATGATGGAACACTATAAAAACCTCATTTCTGAAGATTGATTATATCACAAAGTGTTTGTAATATGTTAACTGAATAAAGCGGGGTACTGTGTCTGTGGTACATGTGGTGTTGTGTGTGGTGTGTGTACAGACGACCAGGACAAGGACAGAATCGAGCAGTGTTTAAGAGTGGCCACCTCTGGGTGGGGGGATACTGAATGCTGATTTTTATGCTTTTTCTGCATTTTTCAAAACTTCTAAAATGCCTTTTTAAAAAATAAAGTATTTTTTATTGATTTCAGAGAGGAAGGGAAAGGGACAGATAGAAACATCAATGATGAGAGAGAACCATTGATTGGCTGCCTCCTGCATGCCCCCCACTGGGGACCGAGCCTGCAACCCAGGCATGTGCCCTGACCGGGAATCAAAGTGTGACCTCCTGGTTCATAGGTCGATGCTCAACCACTGAGCCATGCCGGCCGGGCAAAACTTCTAAAATGCTTTTGAGCTCTTTCTCCAAGCAGAGCAAAAACAATAGATGTCATTTTTGAAAGGCCTGAACTAGCTGTCAGGAGCTCCTGACAATTCTTAGCCCGTTCTGACTGCCAGCTTGCTATTTGGCCACAAGCTTGTCACCTTAGATTTCCTGAGCCTGGTCTTCTCGTGTGTAAAACGAGAACCACCACCTATCCCCCTGCTTCACAGACGCTGTGTGGGTCTCACGAGACCAAGAAAGTGTGCTGTGGCCTCGTCCTGAGTGGTACTGTGACGCAGACATGGACCCGTGCCCCAGCCTCTGTGTGTCCCAAGCCCTTCCTTCTGCCCCACTCTCATCCAGGGCTTACCTGTGGTGAAGGGCAGGGTCCTGGCGGGGGCCTCTGAGCTGGGCAGGACACGGGCCTGGTTGGGGGGCTCTGGCGTTGGCAGCGAGGCAGGTGCAGCTGGGGATGACTGAGTCCTAGACAGCAGCCGGTGACCGCCCTGGGCCGGGGAGAGCAGCACAGGGTCCCCAGTGCCTACCCGCGGCAGCCGTCCGGCCAGTCGCTGCTGCTCCCAGAGGAACACCTGCGGGACACAGCGGCCTCAGTCTCCAGGTTCTCAGGATCCTGCTCCCTGTGCTTCTGCCCAACGTCTCGGAAACCTCCAAACAGGCCCCTTTCCTGGTGTGATTCCAGGGGTGAGGCCTCTAGTCTTGCCTCCCAGCCAAGCTCCAGCCTTTGACTCTAAGCTCCCTACTCCCACTAGCCCCCAGAGGTCTGCACCTCAGACTGACCGGCCCATCCCCCGAGCTCCCTGGGCCCTCGGGACTCCAAAGCCAGAACCCAGGTGAGGGATCTCAGGGACATGGACCGTGCACCTGCCCGAGGACATGGGGACCTGCGTGAGCCACTGCTACCACATCTGATGGGCCCACTCTTATAGATGAAGGAAATCCTAACCCCTGGTACTTTGGAATGTGGCCTTCACTGGAGACAGGGTCTTTACAGAGGTAACCAAGGTAACGTGAGGCCATTAGAGCGAGCCTTAAACCACGACTCCTGTCCGTATAAAGAGGAGGAATGGGGATACAGACATGGACGGAAGGAACACAATGTGAAGACACAGGAAGAAGACAGTCGCCTACGAGCCGAGGAGAGAACTGGAGCAGCTCCTTCCCTCACATCTCTCAGAAGGACCCAATCCTGCCAACCTGGATTTCAGACTTTTAGCCTTCAGAACAGAGGCAATGCACTGCTGCTGCTTCAGCTGCCCAGTGTGTAGTACTTGCGACAGCAGCTCTAGCAAATGCTTACCCCGTGGCTTGATCACACGGTGGGAGTGCTGGTTAGCGCGCTTGAGCCTGGCTCTGCCCCACTTCCTGCCCTAGCCACCTTCCTGGAAACGGTACAACTGGTCCCGGGGAGAAGTACTAGGGGAGGCATGTGTATGGCTCCATCAAAGGCTGGTCCCACTGCTGGACAAGGGACATGCTTCACCCGGAGCCTGGCAGGCTGCTGGAGTGCACGTGTAAGTGAAAGTGTGCCTGCGTGCATATATGCACCGCGTGCGCATGTGTGTGTGTGGATCTGGCAGACATCGTGGGTCTCAGGGCTGTTCCCTGCACTGATATCCTATCTCCCTCCCTTCCGTCTATGCCAGGCCCCCGCGTTAACTGACTACACCTCTGAGGGGCACTCGGGCACTGCCATACCTGCTGGTGCTGCTGGAGAACAGGGCCTCTGGCTTCATGCTGCCCCGAGCTCGACCCCCTGCATGCCAGGCTGTCATCCCCCGGGGGCCCCACTCCCCCACCATCCGTCTCCAGGTCCTCAGCCGAGGGTATCTGCCGTAGTCGGGGCTTCTCACTCGGCTTGGCTGACCTCTGAGGAGGGAAGATGCCCGCTGAGAAGCCATGCTGGAGTGTGGAGTGGGGGGTGGGACATGGTGGGCTGGGTGGCCATTGATTTGGCTGGGCTGCCATTGGCCAAGTAGCTCTCGGCCCTCCAGATCCCTGCCCTTCCAAATCCTCCCTTCTTCTTTCAGCCCCCGTGGGCCCAGTGAAGCAACCCCTACCACCTCCCCTACCCAGTTCCCCTCACCTTGATCAGCTGGACGTGAGGGTTGAGCCGCTCCAGGCGGGGCTGCAGGGGGCCCAGTGATGGGGGGGCGGTGGCGCTTGGGGGCAAAGGCTCTGAGCGGGTCCGGCTCAGCGGCCAATGGAGGCCTGACCCAGAGAGCCGCTCGGTGGTCAGTAAGGACTGGGCAAAGTGGAAGGGCAGGGGCCCAAACCCGGGCACTGGAAAGAACGTGGGGGGTGGCATCAGGGGGGAACCATGGAGAAGAATGGAAAGAAGCAGGGCATGGGTGGGGGGCAGAGACTCAGCAGGGAGATGCACAGAAAGATGGGGCAGCGGAGGGGGTCAGCCCTTACCAGGGTGCAGGGATCCAGCCCCTCCCCTGGGGAAGCAGCAGGACTCACCAGTCAGCAGGGGGGTGTGAGAGACTGAGGGATCCAGGAGGAGAATGGGCTGCAGACGAGAGGGCATGGTGCCCCCAGCCTCAGACTCCAGGCCATGGGGCAGGAAGAGGGGAGCATGGGGGCTCCCTAGGACTGGCCCCCGAGGGCCCAGAGTTGGATGGATCCTGCGGTCACCATCAGCCTGGGGGAGAGGCGGGAGGAGTCACAGGGGAGCAGGCTCCAGCAGAGAGAACAGTGAAGGCGATGGGTGAGGCAGCAGGAGAAGGGATAAAGGAAGCTGGGGAGCTTGGCATGGGGGAGGGCGCCTCAGCCACTCACCCTGGCAGGGGCGGGTAGCCCCAGTGTGATTGCGGGCAGCAAGGACACTGTCGGCAAGGCGAACGGGGCCAGAGAGGTCTCCTGCCTCCGCAGCCGCTGGCCCAAGAGCGCCTGCCATGGGGAGCAGGGCAGGGGTCACTGGTCCCAGACCTCCACCCCTGGGCACGCCTTCCCCAGAACACCCAGCCCCAGCAGCCCAGCAGCCCCAGGGCCCCTGCTGAGAGGAAGACAGAGCCTCAGAACTGCCCCGAGAGTCCACCCAGCAGGGCCTTACCTCCGAGCCCAGGATGGGGTTGGGGCCGTGCTCGCTGTCATTGGGAGAGCTGCACCCTGACGCGGGTGTGCTGCTACT
>NW_005369706.1:2100105-2121055 GCF_000412655.1 Myotis brandtii | reverse complement strand
AGAGGGGGGCACAGTCAGAGGCCAGGCAGTAGCCAGTAGCCAAGAGGGCCGCCTCTGCTTCCTGCTTTCCTCCCAGAAGGGCAGGAAGAGGGCAGGCCACCACTAGTCTCCCGGGCCTTTGCACACTTTTTAAGGCAATTCTTCTGGGCAGCTTAGCCAACAGAGCAGAGGCTGGCTTTCAGCCCCAACTCACCCCTGGCAAGTGTGTAGGGCACACCCTGTACCAGCACCCACGGGAACCCTGAGGAGGGGACCCATCTCGGTGGGACCTCACCCAAAAGGACAAGATCAGTCACCCCTGCCTGCGCCCGTGCCCCGCTGCTGGCCCTCACCTCCGAGGGTCTCGGCAGGCCGCCGCCGGAGGCTGGGAGGGGCGCTCTCCTTTCTGAGCAGCGGGTTCTTCCTCCGCTCCAGGGACTTCTTGGGCTTGTAGCGCAGCTTCAGGTTGGGCTCAGAGACTATGGGAGCACCAGTATTACTTGGCCCCACACCCACCCTCCTCCCCTCTGTCCATGAGCCCTCCCTCCCAGTCATCCCAGTTCAAGGCCCTCCCCCTAACTCGTGAAGGGTCCCCGCCTGCCTGTCCCACTCACCTGTCTTACGCAGAGGGTGGTGTTCTGGGGGGTCACTGGGCAGGCTGGGAACAGGAGGCAGGAAGCTGCTGAGCATGGAGCGGGTGGCTCCTTCCGTCTCCAAGGGCTCGAGAGTCCTGTGGGGTGAGTGCCAAGGCTGCTTCAGAGGGATGGGGGTGCCCAGAGGCCTGGCCGCAACCTCATTCCTCAGCATGGCCACCGGACCGGCCAGGGGAGGTGGCAGCCGGCAGGGGGGGCAGGGTGGGACTGGCAGGAACAGGGGCCATCTCCAGGTGGCAGCATCAGGCCACCCACCCTACCAGCAGCCAGGGTCCCAGACACATTGGGGACCGTCTCCCCTGAGAGGAACCTGCTCTAGGAACCAGGGTGCTTTTGTGCTTAGGGGAGACACAGAAACGAGAAGGGACTTGTGTGGAAGAAGAAAGCCAGTGTGGGTGGGTGTGTGCACAAAGATGGAAGCCTCAGGTGGGGGGTGGGGAGGTAACTAAAGAAGAGAGGAGGGCAGGTGTCAGTTGGGAGAGGGGACTGGGGAGGTATTACTAAGGGAGGTGAGGCATAAGGATCAGGTGGTAAGCAGCTGGGAGAGGGTAAATGAGTGCTCACAGGTGGACTTATAGGGAGGAGAGGGCATGGCAGGGACAGGAAGGAACAGGTGGGAGAGAGCGTTACCTGTAGGGAATGCTGGGGCTACTGGGATGGACTGTCCTCTCTAAGGCTGCCTGCTGTTTCTTCAGAATCACCTCTGCCAACTTCTGCTTGACTACACTGCTGGCCACAGCGCCTGCGGGGGGTGGGGTGGAACCATGAGTGGGGCTGGAGTGGGTGGACAGGTGGCCTGCCTGCACATTTTCTGCCCATTGCCTTTCCACACCCCTAGTATAGTACGAGGTGTCCCAGGATTTCTCAGGCAAGAGCCAAGCCCGAGGCCCCACCTCAGACACCACCCCCATTTCTACCCCACCTACATTCACAGACAGAGCCCAGCAAGCAGAGGGCGACCTGAGCTGGCGTCACTACCACCCCAGCCCTTCTGTGCCCAGGTGGGTGGGCCATGGACACAGGCGGGAGGCCTCCATCCTTACTTCGCTTGCTCTTGTCCTTATTGAGAAGCTGCCGCAGCTCTTGCTCCTGCTGCCCCACTGGCAACTCAGGCATTGGCGTGTCCATGGAGAGCTGTGGGCAGGGCTGGCCGCCCAGGAAGGGGCAAGGAGTTAAGGACTGAGACAGGGTCTGGGGGGAGGCTGAAGGGAGAGAGGGGGTTTGGGGGCTGAGCTCCTATCTTTACCCTCATGGGCTCCACCGAGCGATGCTGCTGCAGGCCTGCCAGGAAGAGGTGGTGGTGCAGGTGCTGGGGGTGCTGCAGGGCCAGCAGCGCGGGCTCCAGTGGGGGCTCCACCGGGGGCCGCTGGCCCACCCGCAGGTCCATAGGCTGGGGCTGAGGGCCTGGCGTGTCTGCGTGGGGCCTGGGGCAACCTGAGGACACACAGAAAGGAAGCAGAGTCAGCTGAAAAGTCTGTATGCAGGGGCAGGTTACAGCCTCATGGCCTCCTTCAGGCTCACTTAACTCAAAATAACAAAACATGCTCTAAGGGCCTTTTCCTCACTCCATCCTCACCACGGTCCTAGAGCAGTGATGGCGAACCTATGACACACGCGAACTCATTTTTTTGGTTGATTTTTCTTTGTTAAATGGCATTTAAATATATAAAATAAATATCAAAAATATAAGTCTTTGTTTTACTATGGTTGTAAATATCAAAAAATTTTTATATGTGACATGGCACATATAGAGTTAAGTTAGGGTTTTTCAAAATGCTGACACGCCGAGCTCAAAAGGTTTGCCATTACTGTCCTAGAAGGTAGGTATTTTCAACTCCATGTCACCTATGAGTAAGGAGGTGATCTCAACTGTCCATGGTTAGACTATCGCTTGTGGGGTTCGAATTGAGCCTCTGCTTTTCCACTAAAAGGCCGAGGCTGGGGTTGTGGGGACCTAGAAACAGCTGAGAGCCCTTTGGTGGTACATTCTGGGCCTTGCTCTCTCCTTCCCTTCTGCCCACCTGGAATGAGGATTTGACCCAGTTGCCCCCAATGAGCTGTGCTCAAAGACAGAGATCAGACAGGTGCACAACGACCCGCCCCCCTTATTCGGCCTCCAACCCCAAAGGGCCTCAAAGGCCCTCTCAGTCACCACCCTCCCTACTCAACCGCAGGCCATAGGATAAAGAAGTGATGCCTCGCCCTGGCCAGTTTGCTCAATGGTTAGAGTATTGGCCTGAGGACTGAAGGAAAGGATCACGGGTTCGATTCCAGTTAAGGGCATGTACCTTGGTTGCAAGTTTCCCAGCCCCGGTAAAGGCCCATGTATGAGGCAGCCAATCACTGTGTCTCTCTCGCATAGATGTTTTTCCTCTCTTCTCTCTCTCTCCCTCCTCCCTTCTGCTCTCTCTAGAAATCAATGGAGAAAATGTCTTCAGGTGAGGATTTAAAAAAAAAGAAGCGGTGCCTCAAACCTGCAGCCAAGCCCTGGCCACCACCCAAGGGCTGCACAGCCCATGTGCCCCTGGAGCCTGCTCTAGGGTGCCCTCCCGCCAGCTCTGGGCCTGCAGTGGTGAGGACACGACTCAGGTGCCTCTTCTCGAGTGTCCTCTGCACCCACGCCAGGAGCACCCTGCCAAGCCTGTGGGTGCAGGGGCTATTTATAACTAGCTGCCGGACCAGGTTCTCCACCAGCACAGCCAGCTGAGCCAGGTTGGGCTGAGCAGCCGGGGATGCTCCCGGAGAAGTGGAGGCAGGTCAGGGTGGGAGCAGGTGCCCTCAGAGCACACAGCGCTGAAACCTTTCTGAAGAGGCCTGCTTCGGCTCCTCCAGTGCTGAGCCACCCCCATCAGGGCAGCCCCAGGCTGTCCCTGGGGCCTGAGGCTGTGGGGGGCTGAAGGCACTGTGGCAAAGCACCAGCCGGGGAGTCGGGAAACACGGCCTCCAGGCCCAGCTCAACCATTACTAGTCACTGTCCTAGCCTCTGTAGCACATGTGTACATGTGGCTGCAAAACCTTCTCACCTCATCACCACCATAGGCCCTGGGAGGTGGTTGTTACTCTTCTCTTACCCCAAATAAGGAAACTGAGGCTCAGCTAAAGGCCACCCAGCTCCGAGCAGACTGGGAGCATGGGTTCCGGTCCTGCGAGGCCAGTGTTCCAGCTCCGTTCCCCCAGTGACTCTCAGCAAGTTGCCGCCCCTGGCGGGTGTTTCTCACTGGGCACAGAGGAGGGGCCGACAGGAGGCTGAGGCTTAGGGGCACCTGCTCTAACATTCTCTCACCACGAAAAGGCAGAGAGGGGCAGAGCAGGTGTCAGAAGACCAGAAGGGATGGCTGTGCACCCAGATGCAGCGCGTAACTGGCAATGCACAGCTTCAACTCCCGGACCCCTTGTTCATGTATCCATCCAGGGAACCCGTACTGGGCACAGAGGAGGGGCCGACAGGAGGCTGAGGCTAAGGGGCACATTCTCTCACCACGAAAAGGCAGAGAGAGGGGCAGAGCAGGTGTCAGAAGACCAGAAAGGATGGCTGTGCACCCAGATGCAGCCCGTAACTGGCAATGCACAGCTGTGATTCCCGGACCCCTTGTTCATGCATCCATCCAGGGAACCCGGGCATTCTGGTTGAGTATGGGCCTCCAATGCCAACACACTCCTGTCCCAGGAAGGGTCTCCGTCCTTCCTCATCTGGTGTCCTGGCTTTCTGGGGTGACTTGCCTGATGATGCAAGAGGGCTTGCAGCTGTGGCTTCAGCCACACACGGACCATGGGCAGCCCATCCCTCACTCCCAGCACCTCCAGGGTCCAGAGCAGAAGTCTTCTGGAAATGGCTCTGCCTAAAACCCTGGGAACGGCTTGCAGGGGGATTCAGCATGTGCAGGTCTGAACCGTCTGGTGCTAACCCTGCTTTTTTCATCTTTTCTCCTACATCTGAACATAAATCCTCCATCTCAGCCATCGGCTCCCATCCTGTCACAAGCCCATGTACCTTTTGTCCTCTGAGTTTTGCTTACAATGTCCCCCTCCTGGTGCTGTCCTCACCCTTTAATTCTACTTTTCTAGGTCCCACCCTTCCAAGCCCAGCTAGAATCTTCCCTCTTCTCTTCCCTGGACCCAGCCCGGTGCCACATGGATTTCAGTGACATTGACAGTTCTGTGCCCCACAAGCACTGCGTGGTCTGAGGGAAGCCCCAATGTCAGGGACTTGGTTTTGCTTATTGCTCCCTATCCCAGAACCTTGGACCCAGCCGGTGCCACATGGATTTCAGTGACATTGACAGTTCTGTGCCCCTGAGGGAAGCCGCAATGTCAGGGGCTTGGTTTTGCTTATTGCTCCCTATCCCAGAACCTAGAACAGTGCCCAGGACATGATAGGCACCCAATAAACACTGGTTGAATCAATAAATAAATCTTTGTATCCCCCCCAAAAAAATGCATAGGAAGGTGCCCCTGGCACAGAGATGGGGTTAATTTTTCTTTTTCTAATTTCTATATTTAATTTTTAGAAAATTACACATCTATGAAGACTAAATAATAATACATGGTGAATTTAATGTTTCTTGAATAAATGGATCAACACATTAACCAGACGTCCCCTCATTTGGCACTAGTCACATACTGCAGTTTGCTATTACTTTTCTTTCTTTGTGTCCTATCTCCCCAGCCTCCCTGTAAGCTTTTGGACAGCCAGGACGGATGCAAAGAGGACACCTGGCCCTCATTTCTCCCTGCCATGTGTAATATTCAGCATCAGGTATGTAGGTAGTAGGTCCTCAGTGGATACTGGCTGAAGTAAGGGAGCCTCATCCAGCCCCAGCCCAGGCCCAGCCCACAGGCATGTCCTAACCAGAGCACCAGCAGGAAGTCCACTCCCCTCCTTGCTCAGCACAGCCTACACGTAATAGGAGGCAAGGGAGATGAGAGAGCCAGGAAGAGGGGTCCCTCCCCTCCTACCTGAGCAGCACAAGGCATCCTCCATCCTGCAAGAGCTGCCATGCCCTTGCAGAGCTGGCGTGAGGACAGAACGAGCCAACAACTGAGAACATGAGCCCGACGGGAGGCAGGGGCCTGAGTATAAATATGAGCTTCCCACTTGCCTTCCTGTTTCACCGCATCCTGCCTTTCCTCTTCCTGTCGTGCTTCCTAGCACTGGGGCTGGCCTGGATCCAGAGTGGCCTCTTTATCTCCACTCCTCACCCTTTTCCCATGCAACCCCAATTCACCCCCTCCCCCAGAACCCCAACCATCTGACTCTCTGGCAGATCAGCCAGCTCCCCTGCCCAACCACTGCTCAGCTACTCGCCCTCCTCATGTCCTTTCCACCCTCAGCTCCCACTTCCCACCCAGTCTCCCTCAGGATGCTTACCTGTGCCAGGGGGACTGGGGCAGTGGGCACCCGGGGTCACCTGGGTCCCATCTGTAGAAAGAAGAGAGATGGAGTGAAGGGGCTGCAGGAAGGGGGCAAGGAAGAGGGAGGGAACATGTCCAAGCCAGGCAGGCCCCTGGCTTGAGCCCTCCAAAACCTGGCACCTCCAACAGAAGCTCACCAAAAAGAGAAGACTCCATCCCATTCCTTTCCTCAAATCCCCATGCCGGATGACAGCGATCCTCAGCTCCCTCTTCCTCATCCAATCTCCTAAGCGACTCAGATAGCTCACCCTGCGGGAGCTCAGTCCACAGCAGGAACCCAGGGAGGCCCGTTCACCCAACAATGCCCTCAGCCCTCCCAATGTGCTCAGATACAATCTTCCCTGGGCCCAGGCTCCCGTAGCCCCAAGGGAAAGAAGGGGCTGGGAGGTGAGGTGGGGCCGGAGTGGGACAGCAGGGCTGGTGAGACCTGTTGAAGATGCCAAGAGGGAGGAGGAGGAGGAGGAGGCTTGGAAAAGGGGACCTGAGCCCACTCAGAGGCTTCACAGTGGGGGAGGGACTAGGTCATGGCCTGGAGGTCAAGTCAGGCCTGGTGGGAGCTGTAAAGTGATAGGTCTGGAATGCGCAGCCTAAGGACCCCATAGTAGGTACCCCTTTCCTCCTACTGCTCCAGCCTGTGTCCTTCAGCCAGCCCCCCGGCCCCCGGCCCCCCGCCCAGAGAAAGAACTGCTCAGCCTTTTTCTTGAATAAGTTGTAACAGAAGTGGTTCCTTCTGGAAATGGCCACCTGTCACAGCCTCCTAAGCCCAGCTCAGACCCCTCCCATTCAGAACCCATGAAACACCACGGCAGGGCCAGAGCTGTGAGCAGCAGAGAGGCCCTGAGGAGTATAGAGACTGGATGGGGTGGGGGAAGACAAGGTGAGTCCAGAGGCCACCTGTCCAAAGTGGACACTTTCCCTCCTGCTGCCCCAGCTCAGGGTCGAGGAGACAGGAGGCCAGGAGATTGGAAAGCTGGGAGGGGGCGTCTGGTGGACACACAGAAGCCCTCCTTTGGCACAAGGAATCTTTTCTGGAGGACAACTGGTGAGTGCTGCTCTCTGGGCTGTGTCTAAGGGGCAGCCACAGTTCCTCTTCCAAAGCTGAAAAGGAGAACTCCCTGCAGGCAGGCGCTGGGGGAGGGGGCAACTCCAGGCACAGAGAGACTCCCAACAACTGGCTTCCATCACCAGGGCCCCGAGCTTTGAATGACACTATTTGGGAGGGAAATACCACTCCACCTACTCAAACTCTGCCCATCTTTTGAAGTCCAGTCCACGCCCATGTCCTCCTGAAGCTCATCCTGACCTCCCCTGGCTTCCCAGAGCAGCCATGCTGTGTCCACCACCTGGACACTCCACTAATTAGGGTCCCTGGGTGTCATCTGTAAGCCATGCCCATCTGCACCTAACACCTTGCTGGGCACACGGCGGAAACTGGTGAGTGGAACATAATGATTCTCTCCTGGCCCCTTGCCTGGGACAGGGCATGAACATTTCTCAAGGTCTGTGAGCCCCAAGGAACACTGACGTGGGAGGTGGCCTCTCCACCCCAGGACGTGGTAACCCCTATCCCAGGTTCTCTCAGGACCACCTCTCTCTTTTGCAGGACCTGGTCCCCCAAGACAGGTTTCTGAACCAGGCTCCGGGCTGCACTCTCAGAGGCCACGTCCGGCCTGGAGTCCCTGCCTCTGGGGAATTCTCTCCTACCTCCATGGGTCCCTGCCTGAGGCCTGGTCAGCAGCCTTCACGCTCTGGAACAGAACCCGGTTCTCTGCGCTTCGCTCCCCTGGTAACTGCGGATTCTGGACACCCTGCACTTTCTGGAGGAAAACTAATGGCCCTGAACTCTGTAGTGTGTGGCTGCCTGGCCCCAAAGGGATGTTCTGTGATGCTGATTGATGGTCTACATTCTGTTCAGAAAAAATGTGTGTGAGTGTGTGTGTGTATGTAAGTGTGTGTGTGTGAGTGTGAGAGAGAGAGAGTGTGTGTGTGTGTGTGTGTGTGTGTGTGTGTGTGTGTTGCCAACAGGGGCTGCTTCCAAAAGCAATTCCTGGAAAAAAGTTCTGCTTCTCCCCTAAATCCCTGGCTCCGTGCTGACAACTTCTGAGTTCAGAAGAGCCCAGAACAATAGAGAAAAGATCCCGGGAACAGCTTTCCTGTGTCCCAGAGGGAGGAAAGGTATTAAAAGGGACACAGTCGGTGGTTGAACTGAAACCAGAAAGTGAACATCCTGCATCCTAGGCTTGGGGATAATGCAGGGGACCCCTCTTCTCCTTGGCCCCTCTCAGAGCACTGCTACCACTAATTTGGGGTGAAACTGTAATAAGATCAGGAGTGAATGGACCTGAGGGACCGAGAATGCTTCATAGGGCTGGATCCTTCTCCACACATCTCCTGGCCAGGGTGGGGACCTCTCCTTTTTGGAATCCTGGCTGCCCCCCCTCCCCCGATTTCTATCATCTTGGGAAGCAGCTGTAGTCAGGCTGAAGAGGCAGTTTACTCAGCACCGAGGCACTGGGCCTACCGAGTCACCTCCCCAAACCAGAACACCTGCTCTCATCCAGAACCAAAGAGCCCCAGAAATCCTGCTCCAGTGGTCCACCCGGGCCCTCAGCAACCTCCAAAGCAGACACAAAAGCCACTCTTCTATCCCTGGGCACCTGCCCGAGCTGCTCTCCCCTCCTACCTTGTTGTCTTGGGCCCTTACCTGCCCCGAAGAAACCTGAGCCTGCCTGATCACCTGCTCCCCCAGGGGTGGCAGGCCCCTGGTCAGGGAGAGGGCTTCCCGAGGAGCACTGCCACCCAGAAGCCTCCTCCCATCACCTCCAAAATCTTTCTTAAGCGGTTCCACATGCCTGGCCTCCTGACCAGCTAAGGAGGCCCAGACCCCAACAGCCAGAGGAGAGCAGGCAGCAGCAGCAGGAGGCCAAATGCCAGGTCAGGGCTGACCCCTGCCCGCCCCACGCTGCAGCTCCGACACAGGCGGGACAAAGCTTGACTCCGTATTTGGCTGGCAGAGAAGAGGAAAGCTGGGGGGTGAAATGGCTTCAGGAAGATCCCAAAATAAACAAACACAAGAAAGAACAGCATGGTTGCCAGACCTCTCTGACACAGCGAGGGCTGAGCTCAGAGAAGCTCTTCTTGAAGGCACTCAGGTCACAGAGTCTGAGAACTTTAGGAACAGTGGGCTTTAGAGACTGTTCAGGCTAACACAGAGGAGGGAAGACAGAGGGCAAGGGCTGGGTCCCGGTCACCTGGCAGGTCAGCGGCACAGCCAGGCCAGATCAAACCCAGAAAGTTAACCCCAGACACAGGTACTAAGGACCTCCCTGTGAGGTCACTCATCTGGGGGTTGAAGAGATGGAAATAGAAATGAAATCTGGTTCTCACTTTCAAGGAGTTTAAAATAAAGCACACTTTTTTTTAATTAAAAAAAATGCTACGTAGATACTAACAACTTTCCAAGGAGCCTCAAGAAGTATAAAGCAAAGTTCTCGCTCATCCAACGCCCTTGAACTTCCCTAGAATCAACCCCTTTTGACAATTTCTTGAGTCTCCCTTCCAGAAATTCTCTTACTAATTTTCTTGGCACGAAGCTGCCTATTGCTCAGATTTACCCAGAACCCAGGGAGCTGGAAGCTGCCTGGAAACTCCTGCCACATGAAGTCATGGAAGTGAGGGTCCTCAGAGTAGAGGACATTGGCTTTGAAGTCAGATGGACCTGGCTTCAAACTCTGACTCCCTCAGTGACCAGCAGGGAGAGCCAGGGACACGATGTAACCTGGCCAAGCCTCAGCTGCCCCTGTAATGAGCGGATAAGAATATCTGCGTGGGAGCAGTCATCTGAGATGAACCACGCTGTGCGTGAGCCACCTAGCATGGGGTTGGTGCTGCCTTCATGGCTGCGATCAATACTGCTTACCCCTGAACTTGCCTGCAGCCTCTCTCTGGCACATGCACTTCATCCTCCTCTCCTCTACCACAGTCCATTTTCTCCCGGACGCCGACCCCAGCCCCATCGTGTATCCCATGCCTCTCCCAACCAGTCTCATCGCTTGCTCTTCCATCTGAACTTTTGTAAACTAACACTTGACTGTGTGCCCGGAGTTGCTCTAAGTGCCTTACATGTGCTACTTCATCTAACCTTCATGACAAACCAACAAGATGGTTACTGTTTTTATTGCCATTACATAGATCAGCAGGCTGAGGCCCAGCAGTGTTGTCTGAAGTCACGTAACTTGGAAGTGGCTGAGCTGGGACTTGAGCCAGGCAATTGGGCTCCAGAATCCAAGTTCTCAACCAACACACCCAACTGCTTCTCCCCAACACTTTTTCTCCCCGCAGGCCAGCAAGGGGAGAGCAAAGGCAGGACCTAGCTGGGCACCGGGTAAGTCGCACAGCCCCCAGAGACCCCGACCAGCAGTAAACCCCACCCCTGCTGCAGGCTGGAGGGGAGAAGCTGCCTATTTCAGTTCTGGGCCCCGCGAAGACAATCCTGAAGAATCACTTCTTGATGGCAACTGACTGTTGGCCTCCCAGATTCACGCAATGACTTCAAACTGCGTGTGGGCACGTGGGGCTGGCAACGGGTCCGGGGGTCTTGGAGGAGCACCCGCTTCATTTCCCTTGCTCTCGAGTGCTCTGCCGTATGCCTTCTCTAGAGGCTCCCAGGTCCCTCGAGGCTCTCTCACTAGCATCCCAAAGCAAGGTCCACAGTGCAGGCAGAGGGACCAGCTGCCCACAGGGGCAGAGGCGGGGCTCCCAGGTGAGCTGCCTGGGACGTGGGGCTGCCACGACAAAGGCCTCCTGTCAGCCTAAGGCGAGGGGACTGGAGCTCTGCAGGCTCAGCAGCTGCACGCCAGCAGGAGGCTGGATGTGAGAGCCGCAAGCTGGCCCTCCAGCCTTCGCAGCAAGCCTGCCCCTTTCCCCGCGCTGGGGCCGGGTGGCAGCTATTTTTAGCTCTTGACACCTGGGTATTTTGCAGCCGCAGGATGTCCGGTTTGGAGTCTCTTTCTGGGAATCCCGCAAGCGGCTGTTGTAAACAGCCCCACGCAGCGGTGGCCAAGCTGGGAGCCTCGCCCCCCTCTTTCTGCTGTTTGAGATGAATCAAACAGGAAGCAGACGTAACCATGGCAGCGGCAGCTTGAGCTCTCCAGGGGTGGGAAAAGCGCCCTCCCTGGCTCCTTGCCCAGCCCCAGGTCCTCTTCCACTCCATGCCTCTCATGGATGGAGACCCCTGGACCCTAAGGCAGGGAGAACTGGGCATGCTGAATGTGGGCGGCAATCGGTTCTCGGGACTAGCACTCTCTGGAGAGCCTCACAGTCCCTTAGCAAAGAAAAATGGGGTTTCCTCCAAGCCCTGCCGGCCTCGGGGGCCTCTGGGACCCACCACTCGGTCCTCCCAGCCTGCTCTTTGTGAAGGCGTGAGGGCAAGAGCAGAGCTACTCGCTCAGGCAGGCAGCATCCACTTCCTGTCACCACAGCCTTCTTGCAGCAGGGGAGGCCTGCCCTGCCACTTAGGGAATTCCTGAGCAGGCAGGCTCCCCTAGTCCCAGCCCTTGGTCCAGACTGCCCCACTTTCGCAGGTCCTGAAGCACTCAGAAGTAAAAGTTCCCACTTACTCTCACTCCTCGCTCCAGTAGTTCCAATCCCTAAGACAGGAAGTTCGCCTGAATGTCTAACCACCATCATTCCTATCTTAAGCAAAACATCCGAGCAGTCAAGATGGGAGCCCCATCTGTAACATGAGAAGAGGTGAGGTCCTGTCAGCTTCTGCTTTTGTCTCCCCCCTCTCCCACCTCCTGGTGCTCCACGTAAACCAGCTACTCCCTCTTAGCAGACAGTCCTAGACAATCTTTCTCAAGGGCCAGCGCTTGCCCCAACAGGAAGCATCGTCACTGCCTGGGCTACCTCTCAGGGCCTCTCCTTCCCCCCTCAGAGGTCTCATAGTCATTCACTTGCCCTCCTCCTTGTTCCCTCGGCTCTGGGCCCTCCAAGGACAGACCCTGCCTCCCTGTGTGTGTAGCCCACTCCTGCTTGCCCGCCCATCTGCCTCTCCCTGCTGCACGTGAGCCAGGAGAGGGGCCTTCCTCAGCGCCTCTCACCAATGCCAACTAAGAGGCCACTCAGCCACTCCAGAGACTGCCAGGGAAAAGTTTAAGTTACATTAATAATTATCGTATTATAATTATTAATGTTAGTAATGATCAACAACCATGTATTAAATGTTCACTGTGTGCAGGTTACTGTACTAGACATCTCTCTTTTACTATCTTGTTTGGTCCTCAAAACAACCCTATTAGGGTAGATACTATTATACCCTCATTTTACAAAGAAGGAAGCTGAGGCTCAGGGAAATTAGGGAAATCACACAGATGGCAAGAGGGCTCTGGGACTCCAGAACCTGAGCTCATCATCACTACACTGGTGTGCACAACTAGTTCCACCCACCTCACTGAGGGCCCACAGGGCACAGCAGGGGCGCGGCCTCCGAGGCCTGGGGGTGATGCCCAGTGCCAACATGTTCCCACAGTGTGCTGGTCTTCCATCCAGAAAACATCCACAACAAAAATGAAAACAGAGAATAATCTCTGCATGTGTCCCTCACATGTTTCTGGTCTCCAGGAGGCACTCCCCAACTCCATCTTCACTCCCTTTTTCATCCTATATTTTTCCTGCTTTTTCAATGTACATGTTACCACTTTGTTTCCTGTGCACTGCCTCCAGCAGGGTATACCTAACCAAGCAAACCTCCCAGGGCTGCAGGGGAGGATCACAGGCTGTGTGGAAGCACTCTGCAAACTGTGGGGCCTACAGAAATGCAGGTTGCATAACCACAGCAAGTCACCCTTCACAGTGAGCAAACTCCCTTGGGAAGAGATGCTGTCCCGCGCGTTCATTCTCTCTCTCTTTCTCTGATGCTGTCCCGCGCGTTCATTCTCTCTCTCTCGCTCTCTCTCTCTTTCTCAGGCCACACAAACACACACACACAGCACCCGTGGGCTGGTAGAAGGGATGGAGCACCCACTAGTGTAGAAGGGAGCACCCACCTTCATGGCAGGCTCCTGGGGACTAAGAACACAGCCAAAGGGCCACTGACACCCTTGCACCTGGTTTAGGGGAAGACAGAGGCCATTGCGGGGATCCTGGCTTGCTCCATGGCCTGGGAGCATCATGGGTATGAGTCTGTGAATAGCAACAAGCTATTGATGAATGCTGGCATTAACAGGGAAGCCACATTAATATTAATGGCAGTAAATACCCTGGAGATTGCCATCCCACTTAGGCCTCGGTAGCTCCCTTATTTTGCCTGTTATTTTTGGAAGATGGCCAGTGTTTAGGGCAGATTCTCCAGGTGACATGACTCCCTTTTGTGGCCAAGGCTGCCCTTAAGACTTGGTGAGCCGGATTTTTCCAGATCACAAATCCAGCCAGGGTGCTTACACTGCCTTCAGGGAATGCAATAGCCAGATGCCTGGTCCTGGGTACTGATTTGGACAAACCAGATGTGAACAATTTCTGGCCAACTGGGAATTCAATGAAATGAAAAGTGACCTTAGTGGAAGGTGGAGAGCACTGCCTGGAGGAACAGCACACACAATGTAATCTCATTTAGGTAAAAAGCATGGCGTACAAAGGCCTGTCAGGAAATGGGAAGGTGTACACCCAGGTATCCTGGCAGGGATCTCTGACAGCTGGGATTGCGGAGGTTTTATTTAGTTTTTAATTTTTGTTTGTCTGTGTTGTCTGATTACCTGCAATGAACATAAACTGCTTCTATAATAATAAAAACAGAATACACACACACACACACACACACACACCACACACACACACACACACACACACACATACAAACAAATATCAACTGACAGCCAATGGGTTGCAGAGTCAAGACCCAACCTCTGGTTCCCAGAGACCCAGACCACTGGGCTTTCATTGACTCCATGTATTGAATTCTTGAACCTCAAGTCTTTTGAGGTTCTAAGTGATCTACAACCCAGCGTCCTCTGCCTCTCCTGAATCACACAGAGGACCTAGCACAGGGCTGGGCACACAGTCAGGACTTACTCGATGAATGCCTGCAGGCTGAATAATGATCATTTACTGAGAGAAATGCCTTCTGCCTCTTCCAGGGGAGCTGTGCTGGGAATACTCACTGCTGACATCACTGACCTTCCCATCCCTGCTCTGCCTCATATTCATCTAAGAGCTGCCAGGGAGGGGCTTAGCGAAAGGTCACCCCAGCAGATGCTGGCAAGGTGCTCCACACGGGGCCATCAGGGTGGTCCCGTCCCAGGCCCTCTCCAATGCCAGCTGGACTCAAGACCCTCAGCTCCCCGGCGTCCTACCTCACTGGGGAAGGCTGGGAGCAGTGAAGTGAGAGAGGAGTCCACCCTATGACTTCTGGCTCCAGATGCCTGCTGCTCCAGGCCCTTATGGGTGGAGGAATCTGGAACAGTGAATTTGGCCTGATTTTTTTCTGTGAACTGGGGCTGGGCCCAGTTTCTGTTCTTAGCGTCTTCAGCATTCCCTATCCCTGACCTTCAAAAATATGAAAATAACACTAATAAGAATGACGAATATTCTGTGTACACTGACTTCATACCAGGCACGGTGTTAACATTACTTACTTTAATCTTTATAGCAACTCCATGAGGCTGAAACTGTTATTTTCACGTTACAGATGGAGAAACTTGAGGCACAGAGAACCATGTACCTAAGGTTACACTTAGCTGTTCGCAGGAGAAAGGGCTCTGCAAAGGTCGTCCAGGCCTCCCCCTGTGTCCTCACAGGAAGGCCCTCCCGCCAAGCTCTGCAATGGGCACAGCAGACCGAAGGTGATAATTAACTTCTGTCGGGTGCTGTAGAATCCACCAAGTGCTTACACATGCATGTGAGAAAATCCCCACTTGAAAGACGAGGAAACCAAGACTTAGAGCCCTTGGCAACCTTGCCCAAGGTCTCTCAGCCAGTCGGCTGGGTTTCAAACCCAGGTCTTTGGCCTCAGAATGGCACGCTTCTTCCCCTATATTGTCACAATCCCCCTGGCCCAGTTCTCAGGACAGCCCTGACGGCCAGGAAGGGAGCTGCACATCCTCCCGAACCCGGGATGAAGCCTGCGCTCAACCCCTGCGCCAGGGTCGAGGTGGCAGCACCTCCTCAGCAGCTCCACGGTGACTCACTCCTGGGACCCAGGGGAAACAGCCCTGCGCTGTGGGCAAACACTGTTTGCCACCGCCCCGCCTCCAGCTCCCCGCCTCCACATTTGCTAACTGAAACCCGGCTGCTGCTATTTTTAACCCTCCAGCTCCCCCTTGCCTGGGGCTCCCCGCCTTCACCCCACCCCCACCCCCTGACCCAACTGGGTGCCACCGGCCTGTCATTCTGAGAGCAGTTCCACAACCTGAACGCCCCAGAGGGCGCAGCGGATGCCCAAGAAGGTTTGTGGGGCAAGCAAAACAAGCCAGTTTCAGCCCAGTCCCCAAATTCCCCCACCCCGGGCTCTTTCCGACCCTGTGGCTCCCAGCCTGCCCTGCTTCTCCCTGCCATCCTGGGAGCTGGGGGAGGGAGGAATGGGGTGACTACAGAGCCAGAGCTGGGCTCCTTGAAATGGGCTCTGCAGTGAGCTGAGCGGGACTGCTGAAAGGGAAGAGGGTACCCCTCATTCTCTCCAAGGCTCAGGCTGGGCCCTGAAGGCCCAAGGTCTCAAAGCGCCAGGGTTTCCAATCCCTGCGGGTAACTGAAGGAAAAAAGGAAGTGGCTGGAGACAGGGCGGGGATGGTGAGTTTAGCCCAGGGCCTCCTCATTAGGAGAAGTCCCCTCCCCACCTTGCCGTGGAGGTTGTGGAGTGGCTAGGGCTGAGCCTGGCACAGGAGTCCAGGGGGTCTCTGCACTGAGCAGCCTAAAGGAGGCCCAGGGTGGAATGCCAGCCGAGGCGGGGACAGGCGGGCCTCTTCTCTTAGATGAAGGCTCCTCTAACTCTCAGCTCTAGAGAGGGCTGCACCTTTCTGCAGCCTGCAGCCCCGGGTGCCCTCCCAGAGGAGGTTGGAGGTGAAAGGGCCTGAAGGCTGCTGGCCGATGTGAAAGTTAACCTGCCCGAGAGGGGCACTGCCTTCTAGCTGATGACTCCCCCTGGGCTGAGAGTTTCAGCCAGTTTGGGGAGAGATTGCAAGGGCCCAAGAGAGGCTCTGCGGCGCCCTGCCAAGGTGTCTTCCGCGCCCTCTCTTGGCCCCGTCCTCGACAGTATCTGCCCAACCCTTCTTTCGGGTTCTGTCCTCTTTTCCAGGGTCTAGGGCTCTAGGCCCTCTCTCAGCCTGGACCCCTTCCCTCTCTCCTCAGTGATTTCTGAGCCAGGTAAATAAATTCCGGTGGCCACAGAGGCAGCCAGGCTAGACCTAGAGGGGAGGGACTTGGCACAGGAGTTCCAGGGTGGGGAGATGGGGAGGAAGGAAATGAGGTGGGAGGAAGGTGAGGCAGGAGGGTCAGGAATGGGGTGGAGCTTGAGAGCTCCTGGAGAGGCTGCTACCTTCCCAACATCCAACATGCCCACAGGGCCTGGATTCGCCTATGAAGGAGCGGCTGCTCTCCCAAGCCACGGAGTGGCCTCAAGGTGGACCCTGCATGCCCACAGGGCCTGGATTCGCCTATGAAGGAGCGGCCTCAAGGTGGACCCTGTCCAGCTCTCCCTGTTCCTCTTCTCCTTGGCCAATCTCTGGGGGCTGCTTGAGGAACAGAGACCCTGCTGTATCCCATGCCAGGCAAGAGGCTGGCAATTCAGATCCCCCACCTGGATCCAGGCAGTTCCCAGGCATGCTCAGAAGGCTCTGAGGGCTCACTTCTAGTCTGGGGAGGTGAGAGAAGGCGTCAATGTCACCTTCTCAGGCAGGCCTCCCCTGGCCACCCTTTCTAAGGAAGTCCCACCTTGTTATTCTCTATTACTGCACCCAGTTCATTTCCTTCTTAGAGCTTATCACAATGTGTAACTAGATGTATATACTCATTTCTTTACTTGCTTACTTGTTCTGTCTGTCTCCTCTACTAGAGTGGAAGTTCCCTGAGGTCTGATGCTCTGCTGATGTGTTCCCTGCATATCTGTGCCTGGCACATGTCAAGGCTCAGTAAGAATCCAGTGAATGGATGAATAGCTGAATGACTGGCTCAGTAAATAGGGCCTCCTGGTTGCCAACATTACCTTTAGGATTGACGTTCAATAGTTCCAGGATTTCCCCAGGGAGATGGAAGCAGGATGTAACCAGAGAGCAAGATTAGGAAGCCCGGGACCCCGAGAGAAAGGTCAAGGGTCAGTGAGTGTGTGCACCAGCCTCACCTAGCCCCCTCCGTCACGCTGAGTGTGGACAGGGGCATACCTGCATACACAGAGGATGCATAGCTAAGCCCTGGACCAGTCTTCATAAGCTTGAGTTTTGTCTTGGTTCTTCCTCTCAATAGCCCCTGTGTCCCTGGACAAACTGCACACCTTCTAAAAGTCTCAACGTTTCTTCAAAAGAAAAAAATGAAGAGGTTGGCCCACATCGGTGGTCCTCCTGTCCTCAAACACGGCTTTGCACCAGAATTGCCTAAAATCCAGATTCCCAGGCCCTTCCCCTGCAGATTCTGAATCTGTCTGGATGGGGATCTTTCTTTTTAATACACTCCCAGGTGACTCCCAAACAAATGGTCCAGAAACTGAGACTGAGGACCACAAATGAGATGGTGCTTTCCAGCCAACATCTGGACTTCTATTAAAAAGCCATTTCTGCACAGGTATACAGCTCCCCAAAACATGAACATATTCCCCACACAGAGCCATAAACAGCAAAGGTATACACTATACAGATGGCATACATCTGTATTACACGTGTACATACTCCCAAAAGACCCAACACAAAGCCACTACGTGGATCACTAACTGTCACAGAATCACACCTACAAACATAGCCTGGGGCACACAGGCCCCCACTACACACCCAGTGTGCACACGCACCCATCACATGTTGACCCACACTAAAGAGTCACTATCCTGAATATATTTTGCCTCTGGGAACTGGTCCAGGACCAAAGAAGCTATGCTCCGCTGATGAAAACACCCCTCCCACCTCCGCCACCTCCACCCTTATCCCTTGCCCCAGGCAGCATGCTGTCCACCTCCCCCTTGTAGGGGGGGACGCTGAAGGAGGGCAGTGAGGAGATGGGGTGAGTGCAGGCACAGAGCCCTCCCCAAAGTCCAGCAGCCCTTCTCTTCCCCCTTTCCCTCACTCCAAAAAGATGCAAAAAAGGGCCTCTGCCCAGTCACCCCGCAGTGCTCTACCCACTTGCCTAGATTCCCAGGCCTTGGTCCTAGCAGCCAAAAGGGTTAAGGAGGTGGCCAGATTTAGGGACTCCTCCTAACACTCAGGCCTCTAAGGAAAGGGCTGTCTGGGGGCACCTTCCTGCAGCCCAAAAGCCTGGGTCCCCCAGGGAAGGTTACCACAGAAACAGGGGGAAATATCACAGGGAAACACAATACCCGGCAGGGTCACCTGGTGACCAGGCTTCCTGCTGTGTTGCCCACCACCCCCCTCATCTCAGCAGCCTCACAGCCTCCTTCTCTGGCCTCGGCCTGGGCCTCCTCACCAGTGCTCTCCATCCTGCCTTCCCTGGGTTGGGGGACACAGCCTTTGCAACAAGTCTGCCCCCTCTGTGGTTCCAAACAACAACATCAGGGATGGTCCAGAGCTGAGCCCCCCATTCCTAATCCTACCAACGCCCCCACCACAGGAAATCAAAGCTTCCTGCCCCAGAGGAAGTACCCCATCTAGTGAACAAATCCAACACACACAAACGCAGTCCTGGAGCCTCAGGGAGGACACATGCCCTCCCCCCAGCTCCCAGGCCCATGATAGGCCCCAGTCTCAGTCTGGCTGAAGGCAGACCAGGGCCAAGCTCTGAGGGGCAGGCATGGACAGGACCTGAGCCAGGCCAGGGAGAAGGCCAGGAGCATGGGCACCGGCAGGGTTAGGACTGCTTCCAGCTCCACTCGGCCCGCCATTCCCTACTGTGTGACCCTGGGCCTTACACTAGCTCATCTTCTCTCAGGCCCCTGCCAACTTCTAAATTACCAGCTCGTAACGAAAGGCCAGGAGAAAGAAGACAAAGAGGCAGAGGTTACACAGGCTTTTTCCTCCCGGGTCCTTGGGCAAGCATGCCCACAGCCAAGAGAGGGCCCCCACTCTCCCAACACACATGAGCTCACTCCCATTATCAGGATTAAGGAAGGGACGGAGGAAGGGAAAGTTCCAACTCTCATTCCCAGAAGCCACCAAGGATGAAAGCTGGTGTTTGTTATCCCTGAAGGTAGAGGCGTTTTTGGGGGGGGGGGGGGGGGGGGGGGGGGACGGACATAATAGCCCTCACACTGAACACTGATCCCTCTCTTGATAGTTAACCTCTCCTCCTCTGTGCTCTGGGAAGTGCACCTGAAATTTTCTCCCCATTTTATTGATGGGGAAACTGAACTTCAGTATTAAAGCAGAGTGACCATTTTAGATTCTTGGGAGGGTCAGTGCAAGACCTAAATGCAACGTCCCAGCCTCACAACCCCAGCCTAAGACCTGGTGGCCAAAGAGACACCCACCCATGAGCTCAAGCTAACAAACACAGAGGCCTCAGGAGAACACTTCCCCAGACCGTTCCAGATGTAACACCAGCGGCAGCTCTGAGCTTGGCCCTGCTAGGTTCCAGGAGCATCAGGGGACTAAAGGCAAGGGAGGAGTCCCAGCAGGTCCAGGACCTGGTTCCAGTCTTGGTTCACTGTGCGTAACACAGCACGTCTGCTTTGTGCCTTAGTTTCCCTCAGAAGTGACTGCAGAAAAGAGGAAAATTACTTATTAATTGAGGTGGGTAGAGGGAATAGAGAGCAGAGAAGAAGAATGAGATGCTAAGCTATGAGGAGCTACGAGATGGCTTGCAGATGCTGAAAAGAGAGCCTGGGATGTCTAAGAGGGCTGGTGTGAAGAGAGAAGTGTGTGTGTGGCCACCTAAGCCACTTCATGACAGGGTCCTGTTGGGGAGAAATGGGCTGCCAAGGTGCCCCGTTAGGGGGTGGGAAACTGAACCACAGTCTCTCTTCTTTCAGCCCAGTGCCTAGGAAGGAGTCTTAAAGAAGACCCCTGGGTCCAGGTGCAAGTCCCAAACGAAGGGGCTGAACAGTCCAGAGGTTGAGTCCTCAGCAGGGCCACTAAAACCCAACGCCCCATTCTCACCCTAGAAATTGGCAGGCCAAGCTGGGCCTTAAGCAGATGTTGAACTGGTGTGTGGGGAGGGATGGGCAGCAGCAATACGGCCAGTGTCCAGATGCAGGGGGAGGCCTCTGGGTATGCAGGACAGCCAACAGGGACTAGGGAATGGCCTGGGCTTGGTGGGAGGAGCAGCAGTGGCTGGCGAGGTCAGATCCAAAATGTGCAGATCCGAATGGGCAGCCAGAGGGAAGGAAAAAGGGGTTGGGGGGACCTGGGTGGCCTGCAGGCCCCAGAGAGCTCTCTCTCAGCGCACAGGTCTAGAAACTCCCCGAGTCAGAGCCCAGCCCAGCTTCCAGATCTGCAGCCTGCTCTCACACTTCCCTGCACCAGCAGACCCCAGGCCTGGGGGTGCGCACATCCTGTCCCCAACACTCAGGACACCGCCTGCGGTTCTACACCGCCTGTCAGCCCCTCCGCAGCGCACGGGGGCACAGGTGTCTCTTCACCCTAATGGGTGAGAGCAGGGTGCGGGGCGGTGCTCAGAGAAACCTCCCAGTCCCGGACCCTCCATCCAGGGGGTCACTTGGCCCCAGCCGAGGGGTCGCGGCAAGGCCCCGCCGGGATCCGCGAGATGGGATGTCCAGCACCACCGGCCCGGCCACAACTCCGTGGGTCCTGCCTTTGCCCTCG
>NW_005369706.1:2099186-2099394 GCF_000412655.1 Myotis brandtii | reverse complement strand
TTCCCGGAAACTCGGCTACCTGCGCGCCCACAGCCCTGCGTGCACGGCACAGACACACATCCATGTTGACACAGGGCCCGATCGTTTACGCAGACACACGCCCGAGAAGGACCTCCGCGCGCACAAGCGCAGACAAGTACAGCCCGCGAGCAAACAGTCACACGGAGGGCCACGCGTGGAGCCCCCAGTCCTCCGAGATTCCTGGACA
>NW_005369706.1:2070615-2098974 GCF_000412655.1 Myotis brandtii | reverse complement strand
CCACGCCTGCAGAGGGGAACCGAAGGGTCCAGCCTGTTCCTATTAAAAGAAAACGGGGATGGGGGCGGTGCGGGTTTTGAAAGTTTTCTTTTTTTAAAGAAATTTCTCAAGGGATTTCCTTCCCTCCTCTCCTCTTCCTCTCTTCCTCCCATTCCTCTCCCCCCACCACCCTCCCCCCTTCTTTCCCCCTCCCGGTCCCTATGAGTCAAACTTCAGCAATGTGCCCAGTGTCTCCCAGTGCATTACAGCGGATCACAGAAATGTTCCAGTCTGTGAGTCGGAATGCAGCCGCCTCCAGCCCTCCCTCGGCTAATAAACTCAGCTCCTGCCGGCTTTTCACGGCGCCCTCCCTGACCCCCTCCACCCTTTTAGCCGAGGGAGGTCAGATTCAGGGGTCAGAGGCTGAGGACCTCACCACTCTGCTTCCCAGCCTAGTCTGTCAACCCTGTCGCCTCTGGCAATCTGCTGGGTTAGAGACCCCGTGGCTCCTGGGAAGGGGAGAGGTCCACAACCTGATCCACCAGGCTCTCCTTCCCGTGAGGCATCACCACTGGAAGGCAGGGCGCAACCTCCATCTGACCCCAATCTTCCCTTATTCCTAGGAACCCCAAGAGTCTCCGGATTCTACAGAAGGAGAAATTGAGGCTGAGCCAGAGGCAGAGCCATGCCAGACGGAGAAACAAGAGTCCACAGTGGCCTAAGAGGGCCTGGCCATACCGAGGTCCAGCTTCTGACCGTAGACTCCTAGTTCCCACAAGCACAGCTCCAGCCTCACCACTAGTTGCTAACTGGGATTTTTAGCAGCCGACTTCCGTCTGCAGTCCCTGTGGGTGTCCCAGCACTCAGTCAGCGGGCGGTGAGTGCACTTGTTAACTTATCCTCCCAAAGTCCTTTCTGGCCTCCAAGCCCCCCTGCTGCCTGGCACCATGCTGCACAATCTCTCTCTCTTTTGCTGCTGTTCTGCCCAGTGCCTCCTGGTACTTAGTGCTCAACAATGTTAGTTGCTATGATTACTATTATTATTGCAGCCAAAGTGGGCTGCTGGCTGCTCCCCATCGTGTTCTCATTCCTTCCCACTCCCTCACCTTGGCTCATCATGTTCCCTCCAAAAATGAATGTCCTCACAGTCCTTTCTCCTCCTGTTGAAATCTTTCCAGTCCTCAAGTCTGTACCAGCTTCTCCAGGAGCCATTCCCTGATTCCCGTAGCCGGAGGGATCTTTCCTTCCATTAAAGGACCCCACCCCACGTTGTCAGTCTGTCTCAACTCTCCTTCAAGAGTGGACATCCCCGAACCCAGCGACTGCCTTAGTCGTGACGGCATTTCTTGTAGTGTCTTGCTAAGTGCCTTACACGGGATTCAAGCTCCCTATAGTTATTTGCTGAATTGGGACAGATAGTCATGGCCTTCAAGGACCATACCCCAGCTGGACACCTCCAACACACCCTTTTTCACTCATGACTCCCAAAGCGACTCTGCAAGACACATGCTCTTCCACCTCAGGTGTGTTCTTCTACCTCAGGTGTGCTCTTCCCAGCCCTTACTTCCAAACCAGATCACTCTCCTTCCAGATGCCTCTTCTGTGCCCATAGCCTCCAGAAAAATTGCTTGGTTACTGCAGACACTCAGTCTTTTCCCTGTGTCTCTCTCCTTTAGCATCCCCCACCCCACCCCCGCCCTCTCTTAATCCCCTCAGGACTCCTGTCGTTATTTCTGGACTGAAATCAGGCCTTTGTGTACTCATTTCTACCATGTGCCTCAATCATGTATTTATTTGTGAGCCTTCTCTTTCTTTTTGACGTAATCACCGAGCTCTGAGAGATTTGAGCAAAAAGGGTCTCTCCCATCCTAGCTGGTTTAGCTCAGTGGATAGAGCTTTGGCCTGCGGACTGAAAGGTCCCGGGTTCGATCCCAGTCAGGGGCACATACCCGAGTTGCAGGCTCGATCCCCAGTAGGGCGCGTGCAGGAGGCAGTCTATCAGTGATTCTCTGTCATCATTGATGTTTCTCTCTCTCTCTTCCTCTCCCTTCTTCTCTGAAATCAATAAAAATACATTTTAAAAAAGGTGGTCTCTCCCCCTGCCTGTGTCTACCCCATGGTACCCAGCACCTGACTTTCTGCACACACCAGGACTCACTGCCCCCAAAGTATAGACAGAGAGAAAGATAGCTTGTGGGACCTGCCTCTGGGAAGACGGACTGTGCCCCTCCCTCCCTTCCCAGGTTTACTTACCATTTCACACGCCCTACTTCCCATGACCGAGTCTTAAGCCAGTTTCTAAGTCACATGTCCCTTGCTGGGATCTGTTAGAGAGCCTCCAAGAACCCTAAGAGACACGAGGCAGAAAGGTACAGGCTGCCTCTCCCTCCTCTACCCTGGTTACCATGGGAGGTTTTTTTATAAAAGGCTCTTGAGTGCAGGCTTCTCACAGACTGCTCAGCTCAGCACCTAGCAGAAGAGATGAGCTCCATGGGACCGGCCTTGTCTCCCCTGAGTCTTCCTGGAATCTCTGCCCAGTACAAAGCCTGAGGGGCTCCTCTTCGGCTCCTCTTTGTGGTTCTGGGCCTACTTGACTTTTTTTCCCTCTTTTCTCTTCTTCCCATACTTAGCTTTTTCTTTATTCTTTTCTTTTTTTCTGACTATTTACCATGTAACAGTCTTATATTACCCCCTTGGCAAACATCAGATCATTTATTTTTTATTTTGTTTTCTAATATATTTTTATTGATTTCAGAGAGGAAGGGAGAGGGAGAGAGCGTTAGAAACATCAATAATGAGAGAGAATCATAGATCAGCTGCCTCCTGCACACCCTACACTAAGGATCAAGCCCAAAACCCAAGCCCACAACCTGGGCATGTGCCCTGACCGGGAATTGAACCGTGACCTCTTGTTAGTAGGTTGACGCTCAACCACTGAGCCACTGGGAAGATCATTTATTCTTAACAATAACCCTTATCATGGTCATGACTAAAGTATGGCTCATAAAGGGTTAAGAAACCTGACCAAAGTTACACAACTAGTAAGTGAAGGGGCCATTCATTCATACAACAAATATTACCAGGTGTCCTCCTTGTGCCAGGATTCAAAGCTCCAGAAGGTCATCTGGTCTAAACTCAGGTCTCGAGATCACTCCTGAACCGGCCATCCTGATATAGCAGCCGAAGCCACAATCCATCCCCCAGTCCACACTCTCCACACACTCTCCACAAAGGCAATCAAAAAGCGCTCCGTCCCCAAAGGCTGGTGAGATCTCTGAGGACCATCTCATTGGGTTGGATTGGGCCTTGCATTCCAGTTTCTGAACCTGGGATCAAACGCCATTTCATAGGGTTTTGAAGGGGCAGATTAATAGAGGGGCAGGTCCCCAACTCCAAATAAAGAGTTTCATGGTACCAGATATAACAAGTGGAAGGCAGGAAGGAAGGGAGGGAAGATCATTAGGATTTACTGAGCGTCTCCTTTGTATCATATGCTGTTCAAGGCCCTTTCACTTATGTCTCATTATTATCCCCATTGTTTTAGTGAGCAAACTAAAACGCAAAAACAAAATGACTTCCCCGAGGCCACAGAGCCAGTAAGTGACTTAATCCTGAATATGTCTGATGCAGAGCCTGCACAATTTCTTCTAGCAGGTCACAACAACAGAGAACCTGCTGTCAGGTCTGGTAATACCTGGCTATTTGAGGTCCCAGCTGACCTATGTGTGACATCCTAGATGCCAAGTTTTATTCCTCACTGACCCAGCCCTGTTATCTCACCTCTGGTTCCCACCTTTCACAGTTGTATTGATTAGGGAGCTACATAAGTATTCTGGCTAGGATTGGGGAGTGGGTTGTGTGGCTTTGGGATGCAGCGAGGCAGACCCCCATCCAGGATTTCAGGATCTGAGAGAAGAAGTGATAAGCCTCCTGGGCCATAACTGGATGGATAAATGAAGAAGAGGCTGGGGCATGGCTTCAAGTCCACATGGCTCTGGTTGGGAGGCTGATGACCGTGGGGACTGGGGCAGGTGGCGAGAACTAAGCAAGTCCCTTCCCCTGCGCCCCTCCCTCCCTCAGTGTCAACAAAGGTGATGTGGTTTCCCCTGTGGTCTGTCGCCCTAGACACCTGCAGTTCTGAGTATATGTGTATGCGTCTATGTGCCAACAATGCTGTGAGGGGACACAAGGAGAAAGCGGTGGGACAGGATGGGGAGGGGCAGGAAGCCAAAGACAGGCTCTCCTCAACCCCAGGACGAAGAAAGAGCAACGAATATACAAGATGGCAAAGATCACCCCCTTGATGATTCCAGGTGCCCAGGAACATCGGGAGAGAGCTCAAAGAGAGGCATTGTGGGTATCAGGGCCCCTGGTTGGGGCTGGGAGTCAAGGAACTTGAATTCTAGGCCTGGTTCTGCCATTAACTTCCTGGGTCTCACCTTTCTAAGTCTTAGTTTCCTGCTTTGTAAAATAACAATAATTTGGCTACCTACCTCACTGGGCTGCTCTGAGATCATATGAATAATATATGCAAAAGTTTGGACCAATGTGAGTTTTAGAAGTATTGTCCTGAGAGCATAAGAAATATTATAATTACTTACTCTAACCCTGGGTGCAACACACCACGTGCGCGCACGCGTGCGCGGAGACACACACTCCACAGTGGAGATAAAGAACATTAAAGGCAAAAACAAAAACACAGCCTCTGCCCTCATATAGATCACAATGTGTTGAAGAAACAAAACAAACACATAAAATACTTGAAAGCCTCTTGGGAAGCCAACTATTTAAAAAATCTCACTATCTGTGCGATCTTGGCCGAGTCACAAGTCCTCTGGGCCTCAGTTTTCTCATCTGTCAAATGAGGGAGCTGGTTTGGATCATCTCTACTTATTTTTCTGAGTCTAAAGCAGTTTTCTGATTCTGTTATTCCAAGCGTAAATGGGTACATAGCAGAGAGGAGAGACTTGGGCAGAGCCTAGCTGGAATGAAGCAGGCGAGTGTTGAGCTGGGTTTTACAGGAGCCCAGAAATGTGAGTCAGTGTGGAGTCAGGGGGGGTGACATTCCAGGTAGGGAGAAAAGCATGTGCCAGGGCAAGGCAAGGAAGCAGAGGGGTGGCAAACAGATTAGCAGGCTCAGGAATGAGGTTGGTGAGGACTGAGGGAGTCTGGGGAGGAAGTCAGGACTGGAGGAGGAGAAGGGGCAGTCCCCAGGGCTGAGGCAGCTGAGACAGAAAGTGGGGGAGGAATATGGGTGGGAAGACACTCTCTCAGCCCCAGAGGTCGGTGCCAAAGCCCATGCAGCCAAACTCCACCCAGGAGAGGGAAGGAAAGGTTCCCTTGCCAAGAGGCCCCACCCACCAGAGAAGGCCCATTCCTCCCTTCCCTTTTACCCCAGTCCCACCCCCAACCTGGAGGTAAGTGAGGGTCCCCTGAAGCCAGAGCCTCATTAGTGATGGAAACAAACAGCTGGGGTCACTGCCATCTCCCTCCATAACAATAATGTCAGCACAGTAATAATAATAATAGTGATGATGATGATGACAATGAAATAAACTACTCTTCACTTGCCCTGTGATAAAACCTCCCAGCACCCAAACCTCCTGATACTCGCCGGTTCCATTTACTAGAATCTTTGCTCCTAAGAGCTTCAAGTGATTTACAAGATTATCTAGTCTGTAGGATCCCCCAACCCCGATAATATATCAAAATCACTTGGAAGAATCTGTGAAAACAGATTCCTGGGCCTCCTCACAGACCTGCTCAGACCCTTTGGGGTGGGGGGTACCCAGTAATCTGCAGCTCCCAGGTAATTCTAAAGCGTGGTTAGGTTTGGGACCCCTGGCCTAATCCAAACCACTCCTTTTACAGATGAGGAAATTGAAGACCCGTGGGGAAAAATAACTTGCCAGAGACGACATGGTTATTCATGAATCAGAGAGGGGAGCAGGCAGAGAACTCGGGCGTCCCAGCTTCTAGGTCAGCGCTCCTTCCACAGCCCGCACTGCCCAGCCCGGAGATGCCTGTGCCAGCAGAGATTACAGTCAGGGAGGCAGCCACCGGGCCATACACTAATCATGAGCAAGAAGAAATTCGTCTGAGTTGCAGAATGTTTTTCCACAGCCAGCTCACAATTACTCGCTCCAGTGGGCCCCTGCAGGGATGCTGGGGTCCACCCACAGGTGAGCCTGGGGCTTCGGCTTTGCTCCATGCCCCCAACAGCACCCCCTGTAGCCCCAGTGGCTATATTGGCTGGAGGGCAGGGTCCCGCCTTGTTACAAATTATAAAGGTGCCTCTTAGGAGGCACTTGTCTGTAGCCAGGGAACCCCCAGGGAAGACCTTGAGGAGGTTCTGGCCTACTGGCACTCACCTCTCTTCCCCAGGAGTGGTTTTGGAGTGGGTTTGGACAGGCCCTTGCATGTCCAGGGAGTGGAGGCAGGAAAGGAGCAATGAGCTGAGGTGAGGGTGAAATGGGGTGAAGGTGGCTACGAAGGGACATGGGTGGGAGTGTCCTTACTAAGACTTTGAAGTACTCCACCCACATGTGACCACCACTGCACTCTTTCTCCTCGAGTGTAACTTACTTATTGAGCGTCTACTCTGTGCCAGGTTCTTGGGCACGGCACCGAGGCAAAAGAAGCCACAGGTCCGATCACGGAGGAATGCATCTTTTCCTGGAGAGCAGGAGGCAGCCGAAAAGAGCCTGGCTGAGAGCTGTCAGACAGGGGCTCCAACAGCCAGTGCTGCCAAGGAGACGCTGGGTTCACAGGGTCACAGCAGTTCCGTGTTGGAAAGGACCCAATGGATTACTGGGTCCTTTAGCCGGGGCACTAATCCTGCTCTGACCTGCCCGCTCCGTGCCTCAGGCAGTAGTTGGGAGGCTGAGAGACAAGGGCCACTCTCTACTCTTGGGCAGACCCCGAGGATGGGCTCCACACTGAGCTTTAAAGGAAGCATTTAGAAACCTGTAGAGGAATGGTGAAGGGAGGCTGCGGCATATTGTGGTTAAAAGCAAGAATTTGGAGTCCGGCTGCTTGGGTTGGTGTTGGTCGCTCACCCACTGCGTGAGCTGCAGCACGGAATTTGACCTCTCGGAGGCTCGGTTTCCTCATCTGCAGACGGGCGGTGTGGAGTGCCTGCCATATTAGGGTTGTTGTGAGGACTCCTGAGATCAGGACATGAAGTGCTCAGCACAGAGCCTGACGCACACAGGGCTCTGCTGGGGATGGAGCTCGATGCTGACATTAGTAATAGGAGATAGTGTCCTGTCTCTTCTGTCCCTCTAAGCCGCAGTTTTCCCCTACAGATTCAATCTCAGTGATGCTGACCTAATTTATGCAAAGGAATCCAAATGGGTCTCTAACCCAAGCTGACCCCTGCGGGGCGTGCCCGGTGGCTTGGCCAGGCTAGGGGAGTGGGGACACTTGCTGGACCCACCCTCCCGAGGTCCTCTGGTATTGTCTCAGTTGCGTCAGAGTTGAGGGGAACCTGGACCCGGCTGCTGGGAATGCCCAAACCGGCTGTAGAAAGAGCCTTGCCTCCTCTCCCCAATCCTGGCAACAGCACATCTGGAGTGATCTGCACATCTGGCTGCATCCCTGGGGTAATAGCCACAGCTGCTGACATTTGAGGGAGGAGAGATCTAGCTCCTCAGCCAGGGCCTGGGGGGCTATAAATAACTAGCTAAGAGGACCGGGGGGGACAAGGTTGACCTTTGGGGGGGCGGGAGCGGCTGGCAACTTCCCCCACCCCCTTGGGTCCAGAGCCAGAGTTTTAGCAAAACAGGAAGAGGCAGCAGCAGCAGCTGCTGGGAAAGTAGGAGTGGCTCCTCTTCCCCCACTTGCCTGGGGCCTTCGGATCCCAGCCAGGACCTGGGAGAGGTGGAGTCATCTAGGCGGGAGAAGGGGGGCAGACCGGTGCAGACTGTGGTCCCAGCTCCTGGTGCCCTCCTATGGCTCTTCTGGGGCACAGGCAAGAGAGAAGGAAGTGGAGAAGGGCAGCCCAGTGGGCTGTGCCCTCCCTCCTGGCTCCCTCCTATTCCCTTTCTGTTCCCCTATCAGTGGGACAACAGGAAGGACAGACATTCAAAATTGAGCATAAAATACATCTGCTGACCCAGCCAATGTATCTACAGGCCCAGGGGCATGTCAAGCCCTCCTCCCTCTCTCATCCCCTTCCAGCCCACAGGTGGGCTGAGCCTAAGCGCAGGTTCGTGGGAGAGAGGGCGCTAGACAGGAGGAAGGATGCCTCTGGGCTTCTGGACAGGGGCCCAGGGCCTGGCCTCAATGAATGAAGAACTTCTCCATGAACTATGGAGGTGGGTGGCTCTGGGTGACTGTGTGTCTGGAGTAACAGGGCATCACAGAGACAAGTTCTGGAGAGCCATACGCCAGCCCAGGAAATGTTGCCTTGTCCAGGCCACTGGGCCACTCAAAGTCTGTCCTGCATATCCAACTGGGTGGTGATATCTCCAGTGGGGTCTGCATCTCAATCTGTGGGGACCTGTCATTGCCTCAGCCTGGAGCCCCGAGTTTTGCCTGCAGGGGGGTCTAGATCAGCACTGTTCAAAAGAAACAGAATGTGAGCCACATATGTAACTTTAAATTTTCCTTACGAAAAGGAAAAGTAAAAAGGTGAAATTCATATTAATAGTATATTTATTTAACCCAATATATGTAAAATATTGTCATTCAGCATGTAATCAAAACAAAAAATTGTTAATAGTTTACGTCCTTTGTTTCATACCAAGCCTTTGAAATCCAGTTTAGGTTTTATACTTATAGCCTATTTCAATTCTAACTAACAAAATTGCAAGTGATCAAAAATAAAATAAAAAGCCTTAGCCAGTTTGGCTCAGTGGATAGAGCATCGGCTTGTGGACCGAAGGGTCCCAGGTTCGATTCGTCAAGGGCACAGGTACCTCGGTTGCAGGCTCCTCCTCGGCCCGGGCCCTGGTGAGGGTGTGTGCAGGAGGCAACCAATCAATGTGTTGCTCTCACATCGATATTTCTCTCGGTCTTCCCCTCTCTCTTCCACTCTCTCTAAAAATCAATGGAAAAATATCCTCCGGTGAGGATTAAAAAACAAAACAAACAAACACACACAACAAAACACAAAATTGCAAGTGCTCAGTAGCACGTGGGCTAGTGGCTTCTGTATTGACCAGCACAGGCTTAACTTAACCTCTTCGTCAGCCCGTGTAGTCTCTTGCTGGGAAAGAGGCTCAAGAAGTGGAGGAGGAGGCCAGTGAGGTCAATATTAAGAGATAATTTGCTCTAGGAGGAGGGCCACCTGCTTTGGCTTTCAAGCATCTATTTCTAGACCTAGAGCCAGTCCTACTTTATAGGCAACCAGGGAAACTGAGTCACAGAGCAGCATCTTCTTAGAAAAATGGTCTCCTCCTCCTCCTCTTCCCAGCCCTCTTCCTCCAAGCTGGAGGTTGGTAGAATCTCATTTCCTCTTCAGGAGAACTAGCCTCTACCCTCTTTCCCCTTCCAAACACACCACCAGGCCCAAAGGTATTAGGGCAGCAGAGCTAGGGAATAAAACAGGAGAAGCTAATTTGGAGAGAAATACAGAGTCAAGCTGTGGACATGTGGATTGAGGTGCTGGTGGTTCAATAGCAGGGTTGGGGGGGTGGGATTGAGTGGACAGTTACTCTCTGGACCTCTGAATAGGGGGGAGGTCAAATAAAGATCTGGGGTCATCGGGGAAAGCTGGAGTTGTAGGTAGCAGTGGATGAGACCACCAGAGCAGGAGAAAATAGGAGAGAAGGGAAACCAAGGGGACCCGGAAGAAGGCTAAACACAGACACTTGAGAAAACAAAGGTTTCAGGTGAGCAGAGGGGTGGCAGCCACGGAAGGAGGTTGAGAGGCAGCAGTCGGAGAGGTCAATGAAGCAGGCACCAGTGCCCTGTCTGAATCCAAAGGGGGAAAAAATGTCCAAAAGGAGAGATTGGGCGCAATTGGAATGGACGATGCTTTAAAATCATTCTTATAGAGAGAGCTCATACGGATTGATAAGAAACACTGAAACAATGCTAGACTAAGTTCAAAGCACAGAAACGACTCTTCAGGGAAAGAGGAAACAGCTAGTAAGCAAAGGTAAAGAAATGTTCAAAGTAACGCCAATTAAAACAAGATAAAGGTAGAAGCCACTTTCAGACATCAGTGAGAGTGTGGTGAAATGTACACGTTGTTGCTGGTGGTGTAACCTCTTTTGAAATCAGTTTGGCAATATATAGTGGGAGCTATAAAATGTTTTTTACCCTTTGGCTCAATAACTCCACCCAATGTACCTAAACTGGCTTTCTATAGCCGAAACAGAATGGAATAAGTGCATAATGATGTCCACCACCACATGATTTGTAATGGGGAAAATTAGAAACAATTTGAACACCTACAGCTGGAAAATTGTGAAGTAAATTATATTTCCACTTAATAGAAAATTATAAAGCTGATAAAAAGATGCATATGAATGCAGCCTAGTATCTCAGGAGAATATAGATTTGTGTATGCCCTGTGATGGCAACTGTCTTAAACACACACACACACACACACACACACACACACACACACACACATACACACCATAAGCACAGAGAAAAAGATTCAGAGGAAATGCATGCAATAGTAATGATTATGTAAGGTGGTATGAGTATACACACTTTTCTAGTTATTTAATAATTGCCAACCTTGTAAAGAGCTGTGGTGAGTGGGGATGAAGGTTGGCCAGAATCCTAGACTGGGCTACTCGTAGGCTCCTGACATCCCCTTGGAGGTGATGAATTTATCCACTTAGCAGGTGCAGGTATATACTGGGCTCTGTCCATGTGCCAGGCACTGTCACTGTGGGTGTTAGCTCAGCGCTATCCTGATGGGAAAAGCCCAGGTTTTCGGCCTGGGTTCCCAGGTGCTCCTGGCGTTCCACTGGCTCCTGTGTCCCTGCTGAGCAGGACTTTGTCCTGGTCCTGGAAGGGCAGCCCCAGAGAGCAGAACCAAGGTAGGTCAAGAGCAGATCCTGGGGAAAGGGAACAGTGTGTGTGGGTAGCAGTGGCCCAGGGAGGTTAGGGGAGGGTGGGAGGGATCGCCAAGGAGCTTAGGGGATGGGAGGGCTGCTCTGCTCTGGGGGAGGGGTTGGCGGGCTGTGGTCAGCCACCTGCCATTTCACATCGCCTGAAGGTGACATGAGATGTAAGTAGGCCATCACCTCCACCGCCCCCCACAGGAACTCTACCTGGGCCCCCACCTACGGGCACCATCTGCCCGGGAAGCCTCCTGCTCCTCCCCCCTCAGTTATCTTCCTACAGTGACACACTGGGGCCTTGAAATAACACGTCTTTATTTACGCCATCATTTCCACATCATTTGCCTATGATTCATTTGTTGTCAAGAGGCATTAAAACCTCCAGGCCCACCTCCCAGGCACCCACCAGTCCCTGTCCCCTACTCCTATGTCCCCACCCTCCTTGCCCAGATCTCACCCTCATCCCTGCTCCCTGAACCCAGCATCCCCCAGTCCCACCTGCACCCCCACCCCAGCTCCTCCCTCCCGGCCTTTGTTGGGGAGTGGGAGGCAGGGGCTGGGCTGTGAAGGGCCCAGATCACATCTGTCTGCTTCCCGGCCAGACCCTGGCCTGAGGGAGTCCTCCAGCCCTAGGACGGGGATGACCTCATGCAAGCAGGAAGCCCTGGGAGAGGGAAGACGCTTCTCTTTGCCTAGAAGCAGGAAACCGTGGAACCCCCAGCCTTTTCTGCGACCCCCCACCCCTCACTTCCTCAGGCTGGATTTTCCTCATACCTCAAGGCTGGTCCCTGGGTCCCTCCTCCTCACTCTGTTTCCTACATGGCACACGGGTATAAAGTTTCCACCATGCGTGCACGTGTGTGTGTGTGTGTGTGTGTGTGTGTGTGTTGCGGGTAAGAAGAGTTGTCTTTCACACACTCATTACCCAGTAAGGCTTTGGGGGCCCCCAGGCCTCCCAGGGGAATCTAGGTGAGCCTGGGGAGCCGTAAGGTGGGGGAGGCGGGGGAGGAAGAGAGCGAGGGGCGAGAAGGGGGCTGCTAGAAGCGGGGTTGGGGCAAGGGGAGCTGCTGTGGTTGGGTTATCTGATGTGAGGAGCCAGGTGTGCTCTGGGGGTGGGGGAAGAGCCGCCTGAGAGGCAGAAACTGCAGAGCAGCCTGGAGACACAGAAACAAGACAGGCTGAGCGGCACTGAAACAAGAAGGAGACAGAGGGAGACCAGGTCCCTCCCCATCAGAGACTGGCTTTCCTTCTGAGTTCTGGAGGCCACCCACGGGTGGGGGGCAACGTCCTCCTGGCCACCTTGTTCCTTGGTCCCCTGCCCCAGGGACACCAGCTCCCCAGCTCCCAGAGAGGCAGGCAGAGGTGGGGGTGGCCAGGGACTGTGGCGTGGGGACAGGGTCCGGCCTTATCCATGAATCAGAGCAGTTGGAGACAGTTGAGGGTCTATAATCTCGGTTGGGGGTTGACGGGTGGAGGAGGTTTTGCAGGAGGAGATAATGGGGCGAGGCAGAGCCCTGGCCTGGAACAGGGGGCCCAGGGCCAGGAGCCCCTCTACCAACTCCCCCCACAGGGTCCCCTGCCTGGGGTGGCTCCACTCAAGACAGAAGCTGCCCTGCTGCCCTGGAGCTGGGAGGGGCATGGTGAGCAGGCTGTGTGCATGGCTGGGGTGCCATCTCAGTCCTTCAATGAGAGGGCCCAACTGTGAGTTCCAACTCCCACTCCCTTCAGCCTTGACTTGGGATGTGTGTGTGTGAGGGGGAGTGTGACCCCTGTAAGGAAGAGGATGTCTGCGTAGAGGAGAGGATGCCAGGTGGTGATGAAAATACTAGTAAAGGCTAATAGTTCTCAACATTTACTACTCGCCAGGCACAACTCTAGACGCTGTGTATGGACTCACACCTATGCAGTGGGTACCATTATCTTCATTTTACGGAAGAGACAGGACAGGTACAGGTTGCCGGCAGCCCCACAGAAGTTCAGATCCTGCTCCCCTCGGTGCTGCTTCTGCCGTCCTCACCTGCTGCCCTAGATGAGGCCCGGCCAGGCACCGTGCTGCAAGCCTTTCTTGGTGTTATCTTCACAAGGACTCTATGTCCCCATGCACAGAAGAGGAAACCAAGGCCCAGAGGGGTCAAGTAATTTCCCCCAAGTTGTACAGCGAGTGAGAGACACTATCAGAGGCAGACGATCTACTTGTAAAGTCCATGTTCTTATGCACCACCTTGGCTGCTTCCCTCCAGGCTGGGAGTGGCAGGGAGCGGGGCTGGGAGAGCACCTGAGCTCTCTCTGCCTTTGCAGCCCTCACAGCCTAGCACCTTGCTGGCTTGTGGTAGGAGGAGTTCAGAGAATGAACTAACAACCAAGAGAAACAACAGCGAACGGACATCTCCCAAGGCCACTGATATCCTGCCCTTCGACAGCCTTCCCTCCCCTCCCATCCACTCCTCTACCACCTCAAGGCTTTCCTGTCAACACAGCAGAAGTCAGCGAGTCCCTTGGGGTGGGGTCCCTATCAGAGCGGAAATGGGGCTGGCCTTTCTGCCACCTCCTTTATCTCGTCTCCCCATCCCCACTTTATCACCCAGGGCTCTTCCACCATCCCCTCCCTGCCACCTCTGTGGGGCTTCAGGGGGAGAGAGGGGACGACATTTAAATCAGTGGGATGGGGGTGGGACTGGGGGGAGGTGGAGAAAACAGAGGGACCCCAGGAAGGGGTTGCCCTGACACTCTGAAGCTGGTGCTCACAGCCCTCAGGCCCAGGGTGGGCTAGCCTTGGTGGCAGAGCCTCTTCTGATGGGCTGCTTGATCGGGTAGGCAAATGGAGAAACAGGAACCAGGCGCAGACATGGGGCCCCTGCCTCCCCTCACCCGAGCCCCGAGCCCTGTGCCAGCTGCCACAGATGTTCACAGGCATCTACGGGATTCTTAATTAGATGGGGTGGCACAGGCCTTTCCAGATGTCTTTAGGATTCTGAGTGCAAGTGAAGAGGGCAGTGGGGAGGCCCCATGGAGCTAAATGAGGATGGCCAGGCTTGGCAACATGTAACTTTTCCATCCCCCTCCCCCACCCCCATGATAGGGATGCCTAAGGAGCATTCTGCCCACTGCCCGTCACCTTTCTCCTCTCAGCAACCAGTATCTAGGAGACCATGCCTCTCTTTCCAGAGTGCAGCTCAGACAGAATTTGCAGAACAATTCAGCTTGGAATTTGACACTTGATCCACTCCTCCCTGCATCCCTATATCAGATATCACTGGATCTCTGATCCTTGGCTCAGATATGGTTTAATTCCATAAGGATCTGTCCACATTTGGGGTGAGACTCTTGGGTCCTAAGGACGGAGGGGTTGTGGAAGCATGGACGGGTTTCCCAAATTGCGGTGGATGCCTGGGTCTTTGCAACTATTCCCCTCTGCAGCTCAGTCTCTCATCACACACCCCCTTCTCTGGCTCCCTCTGAGGTCATGAACAGCCGAACCACAGAGCCCTGAAAGCAACCTGCAGGAGGGGCCTGGCCCAGGGCTCTGTGTGAATTAACTTTGTGCATGGTCTGCAGACCTAAGTTTTGGAAGATGCAAGGCCAGGAGGATGGTCAAAATACTGAATGACAAGATGAGGATTCAAACATTTGAGCAGGCTAAGATGTGGGATAAATCAAATCAGATAAATATGAATAGGAAAATATGCCAACTCTGCATTTTGGTACAGAAAGCAAACTGTCCACCTACAGAAAGATGCTTTAGGGAGAGGTAGTTAGCATGTGGGTTCTGAAGCCACAGGGACTTAACTTCTCAGTTTCCAAAGTTCAGGGGAAGGTGTTTAAATTTGCATAAGTCTGTTTGCATCTCATTTTCTAGTAGGGACCCGAGCAGGATTTTTTAAACTTGACACCTCTTGTGTAGAGCAGACACTCACAGAAGTGGGTAGTACATGGCTTAGTATTCATTCATTCATTCATTCATTCATCCATCTATCTTTTCAGTTACATTTATGGAATCCATCCCTCCTTTGTTCCAGTCTGGAAGGGAGCCTTATAAGCAAAACAGAAACTTGAAACCCACTACAATGTACACTTCATTCTATAAATAGGGTAGGTGCACAATTCTACCCAGATGGGGCAGGCGGGGGGTTTAGCAGGGTGACGTCCAGGGAAGAACTTATGGGAGACATGAAGCCTGAACTAAAGATGCAGTAGGAGTTTGCCCAGTTGAGAAAACGGGGGGAGAGAGAGCCAGTGGAGGGTATATCAGGAAACAACACATAAAAATGCATAGTGTGGATCTCAAAGTGTAGTCTGGGGATCCCTACGGGTCCCTAAGCCCCATTTAGGGGCTCTGCAAGGTCAAAACTCTTTTCACAATAATATTAAGACATCATTTGCCTTCTTACTCTCATTTTCTCACTTCTCTACAGAGGAGTTGTCCAGAGCTTCCATGATGTGTGATATTCTAACAGATGGATTGTAGAAGCAGATATGAGAATCTAGCTGCCTTCTAGTAAGCCAGCATTAAAGAGATTTGCAAGACTGTAAAACCATACCCTGTTGTCACTAAATTTGTTCTGCTTTGGGAAAAAGGTTGTTTTAATACAAATTATGTGAACTTATAATAGACTAGAGGCCTGGTGCATGAAATTTGCACTGGAGGGGGTATCCCTCAGCCCGACCTGTATCCTCTCGCAGTCCAGGACCCCTCGGGGGATGTCTGTCTGCCAGCTTAGGGACCTAAGCTGGCAGTCTGGGGAGATTGGGCCTAAGCTAGCAGTCAGACATCCCTCTTGCAGTCTGGGGCTCTCACAGTCCAGGACCCCTCGCTTCTTACTGCCTGCCTGCAGCAGAAACAGGAGAGGCTCCCGCCACTGCTGCTATGCTCAGCAGCCGTGATCCCGGCTTCTGACTGAGTGGCACCCCCACTGTGGGAGTGCCCTGACCACCATGGGGCAGCTCCTGCCTTGAGTGTATTATAGCGAATGGTCGTTCTGCTGTTCGGTTGATTTGCATATTAGCCTTTTATTATATAGGATTCATTAGTGTTATTTTAAAATGTGTTTTTCAAATTTCTTAATTTAAATTTCTAACATGGTAAATATTGATGGATATAACCCACAGAAACAAAAGCTCTTTGCGGTGCTTATTTTTCTCTTGAGAACTGCTGGTTCCTGGAGGCAGGCTGCCAAGGAACATGGTTGGAGACCAGCAAGTGGTTGGAGGTGTCAGGGGCTTGAGTTCCAACATCTGGACAGTGACACATGAACCTGGAGAAGCAGACAGACCTGATCATAGTAGGCTTTATCTCACCAAAGGAGCTAGGACCTGGGAAGCGCTTGGGTAAAAATGAGAAGCAATAACAAAACAAATACATAGAATAAACCTGATTCTTTTTTAAAAAAAATATTTTATTGATTTTTTACAGAGAAGAAGGGAGAGGGATAGAGAGTTAGAAACATCGATGAAAGAGAAACATCGATGAGCTGCCTCCTGCACACCTCCTACTGGGGATGTGCCTGCAACTAAGGTACATGCCCTTGACCAGAATCGAACCTGGGACCTTTCAGTCTGCAGGCCGACGCTCTATACACTGAGCCAAACCAGTTAGGGCATAAACCTGATTCTTGAAGCTCATTTTGATTCCCCTTCTCTGGGCATGAGCCACTTCTTACCAGAGAATACCAACATTAATTATGGGTTGGTTATGTGTGCAATGAAGTTGGGTGATGGTAGTCATTGGGGAAGCAAAGCTGGGAAAAGAAAGACCATAATTGAAGGAAGTTGGGGACCGTATTAGCTAGAGTCCCATGTGTTTCAGTTTATGTGCCTACTTTCCCATCTCTTTCCCACACTTCTCTCTAAGCAGGCTGTTTCAGTTGGGACCCATTTGGCTTATTAAGTTGCATAGCTGCCCCCTGGTGGCCAGATTGCATAATGATGCCTTCCAGCTGAAGTAGATACTCCTGGAGCCTGCAGGAGGAGCCCATAGCTCCCGAGGCCTAAGAGATCACCTGGGGCCAGTCCAGAAAGCGCAGCAAGCATCCATGGTCAGGGGATGGGAGCAGGGTCAACATCCGATGAAAATTGATTTGACCATCCCTCCACTCTGCAACGTAATAATGATGCTGGCCAGCATTAGTGATTCATGGCTACGCTCAGGTGGTGTGATAAATGTTTTACACAGACTACAACACAACAACAAACCTGGAAGTAAGTACTATTATTGTTACTGCTGTATAGATGAAGATTCTGAGGCTCAAAAACATTAAGTAACTTGTCCAAGGTCATACAGGTAACAGGTGGCAGAACCAGGACAGGGACCCTGCAGATTATATTGTTAAATGTTATACTTTGTGGCTTCTGCTTGTACTGCTTGGTTATGGTCTGTTCATAGGCCTGTCTTCTCCCACGGGATTGTGCCTTTCTCCGGGGCAGTGACTGTCTTATTCATCGCTGTATCCCCAGCACTGAGTGCAGTGCTGTGTTTGTGCTTGGAAACAACCAGGCTGGACCTCAGAGGGAACCTGGGGCTTCCATGAAAGGTGCTCAGAGGCCCCAGCCCAGAGCTCAGCCTTAGAGGGCCATTGGCTAAGGTGTGAGTGTCAGAATCTTCCCTGGCTGTGACTCCAGAGGTGTCCTGGAAGGCCAGAGAGCAGGTCCCTATGTGTTCTGCTTGGTCACTGGTGTGAGGAGAGATGAACACCAAGTGCCTGCTGTGTCAGGGACTCAGCTTCACAGAAATAGAGAAAGGACAGGCGTTGGGGAGAGAGGAGAGTGGGGGGAAGAGAGAAGCCAGGCCCACAGCTCAAACCTGTCCATGTAGAGCAGTCGCACCACCTAGTGGTAAAGCTCAAGATGACTTAGGAAAAGAACAGATAGTCCAGAGCTGGGGAGAAGCTGGTGACATCCTCCTCTAGAGGGATTGTCTGGGACTTGTGATGCCCCACTACCTAGTCCTAGAGCCTTAGGAAGGGCCTGGAAGCCTTCCAGCCCCCCTCCCCAAGGCAGAGCAGCCCATTCTGAAGGGGCCCACCTGATAGTACAAAATGTGAAGGAACAGCCTTCAGTCCTACCTGCCCTTGGCTGAAAAGAGCCACCTAGCTCAAGGTCACACGAAGGTCACACTCTTTGTGGGAACAGCCAATATCCAGTGACTAGCCGATGAAGAAATATAAAAACCTGGCAAGTGCCATCCCATTTCAGAGTTCCCCAGGAGGGTTGGTTGAGACCCCTGTGAGACCAACTTCTCCCTCTACCTGATCAATCCTACTTCCTTCCCTGCCATCAAAGCTGGTGACCCAGAGACCTCTCCCCAGTAAACTCCCCGCCCTTCAACCTACATTTCACAGTCAGCTTCCCCAGAGCCCAACTTGCACTACCTCATGTATCACAAATCAGCGGTCGCCAACCGGTGGTCCATGGACCACTGGTGGTCCGTGAGGTCCGAAAGGTTGGCGACCGCTCTCATATATGACATGTCTGGATAGAGATTCAGAGCAGCTGTCTAGAGCAGGACCCCCCTCCTCCTGAATCCCCCCCACCATCCGCTTCTGCTCCACACCCCACTGTGCCTCTCGGTCACTTGGCGCACTGACTCCTTCAGGAGCCTCACAGATTCCTTGCCCACATGAGTGCTAACGTCTGAAAGGGTGTTGGCAGGCATCCCCGTAGCTGCGCTGTCTCCTTGGCCGAGGGCCGGCGGAGAGACCTCACACTGCACAGACAGCCTCCAAGGAGTCCCAGCAGAAGCTAGAGATACTGACCAGATGGCTCCGGCCCCTCCTGGCAGGCCCTGTTTGATGCCCTCCGACTACAGAATCGGTATTTCCCCGCACACCACTGACCTATCTCTGCCACATGAAGCTCTAAACCTGTCAAACCCACGGCCCGTGAGTTGCTTTTCCTTTATGTCTTTTTTGAGGGCCCTGTTCATAGCATCCAGTAGCAGCATCGCTTGATGTAAAGGGAGGGTAGTCCCTCTCTATCTTCTATACGATGTTGAACAGTTTCGTGACTACCTGCCCAACAGGTCGCCAGGGCGTGTCATCCACGGTTAGTACCAGGTAAAAAGGTGTTATGTGGGTCCGTGCTGTCCAGCAGGATGTTCTGTGATGACAGAACTGTTCTGTGTCTGCACTGCCATTTCCAGTAGCCCTGGGGCCGCTGAGTAATGGAAATGGGGCTAGTGCAGCGGAAGAGCTACATGTTTGCTTTAATTTAGTTTTAATTAATTGAAAAAGTCACCGGTGGCTACTTCGTTGAATAGCACGCATGTAGAATCAGAAGTGGAACGTGAAAACTTAAAATCCTTTTATCTCAACTTTAAGGTTTTCTGGGTGCATTTCTCTCAGTTTACCTGGCGTTTATTGTAACACACAGGCTTGGAGAGTTCGTGTTCTTCTAGATCAGCGGTTCTCAACCTGTGGGTCGCCAACCTGTGGGTTGCGACCCCTTTGGGGGTTGAATGACCCTTTCACGGGGTCACCTAAGACCATCGGAAAACATATATAATTACATATTGTTTTTGTGATTAATCACTATGCTTTAATTATGTTCAATTTGTAACAATGAAAATACATCCTGCATATCAGATATTTACATTACGATTCATAACAGTAGCAAAATTACAGTTATGAAGCATCAACGAAAATAATTTTATGGTTGGGGGTCACCACAACATGAGGAACTGTATTAAAGGGTCGCGGCATTAGGAAGGTTGAGAACCACTGTTTATATATGTGTTTTCCGATGGTCTTAGGCGACCCCTGTGAAAGGGTCGTTCGACCCCCAAAGGGGTCCCGACCCACAGGTTGGCGACCCACAGGTTGAGAACCGCTGTTCTAGATCATCTATAAGACACCAAATAGGTTCTCCTAACAGTTTCTAAGAACTTCATCTTCACACTTCACCAGCCAGAGACATGCACACTGAAGCAGCTGTTTCTAAGTCCTTTCATTTTTTTCATGACAAGTGGCCCTCAAGCCCTATCCTCAGTTCTTCTACTCCCACCCCACCCCCAGTGACACATTTGGTTTGAAATCTCTGCAGATACTTCTGAAAAAGTAAAGTAAATCACACCTGCAGGTTCCCAGGCCAACTTATCCAAAATACATCCTCTGGCTGGACATGACTTCCCCACGTGCAGATGACCGTGTGGTTTGGGGGGGGGGGGCTATTTTTGCTTGCTGTGTTAGGCGATGTTGCCCCTTATCATAAACCCCACATCCTTGGGGAACAGAGCCGGGCGCATTGGCGTCTCTTGGTCCCTGCAACTCTCCATCACTGGCACAGCAGCCATTTCAAACACAAAACACATTTTTGTCAACAGTTGCTTGGCTTTCATTCTTGAGGTTCTCAGGTAAGGGCCATAATTGATGGGACCCCATTGAATGCTTCCTGAGAAGCAGTTGATCCAGCCCCTCCAATTCTCCCATCTCAGGGCCTCCTTTAGGAATGGGAACCTCCCTCACATGCTTTTTAGTAAGAGCTGGCAAGACTGTGACTTGTCAGGTCACTCGACTCAGTAGAAGCAGCAGAGTGTAGCAGCTCATTAAAGGCTTCTGGAGCTAGCTGCCAAGGGTTCAAATCCCACCTCTCCACCAACGTGGCTTTGGGCAAGTTATTCCCTCTGTCAAATGGGGGTGATGGCAGTCCATCTCCCCTGGGGTCCTGATAAGGACAAAGCAAGTTGGTGTGCATAAAGCATTTATTTACAGCAGCACTTGCCACGAAGTAAGTGCTATGTAGTATGTGCCATTTTTATTACCATAAGCAAGCCTTTCTTCATCAGGTTATTTCTGGCAAACATTTTTTGTTTTGTTTTTCTCTTTGGAAATAACTCAGGAGGCTTTCTTTAAAGCCTGTTTTTGGCCCTAGCTGGTTTAGCTCAGTGGATAGAGCACCCACCTGTGGACTGAAGGGTCCCGGGTTCCATTCTGGCTAAGGGCACGAACCCTGGTTGCAGGCTTCTCCCCGGCCTGGGGCCCTGGTCAGGGCTCGTACAGGAGGCAACCAATTGATGAGTTTCTCTCACGTCGATGTTTCTGTCTTTTCCTCTCTCTCCCACTCTCTCTAAAAACCAATGGGAAAATATCCTCGGGTGAGGATTAACTAACTAAATAAAGCCTGCTTTTGCCACTTCATGCCCAGCTTTCACCAAGTCTGTCGTACACCCCAATCTTCTCTGTTCGCCTCACTTGGATTCTCCCACTTATTCCCAGTGAGGCAGCAGAAGGAGCTCTCTCCCGGAATCTTGTTTAGTTGGCATTTTGGGGCACACACTTTCTAGAGTTTCCAATAATATATTTTAAAAGTATTCGATTTATGAACACCTGCCTTCACCTTCTCTCATTCTAAAGCAAAACAGATGATCATCACATTTCCTTCCAGCCTCGTGAAACCTCACTTTTCCTTTTTTTTTCTTCCATCCCAGCTCCCAGACTTCCCTTTGGGAGTGGGGTGGGTTGTTGTGGGCCCAGGGCTGAGGAGCTGGCATTCTCCATGTCCAGTTGGGACCTGGAGGAAGCAGAACCAGGGGGAGAGCTGGGAAGGTGGAGGCATCACAAAGACAAATGCACTTTATTGATAAGGCAACAGCATTACAAGGGATGAGGCAGAGGCCCCATCTGGCCAGGGCCACCCTGGGGGTGGGGGTTCTGATTCACATTGAGACACAGGCTGAGGTGTCCCTCCCCTTCCTGATGGGTCAGTGGGGTGACAACCCTGGGAAGGGAGGCAGGGGGTTGGGATCTAGACTTGCTCTGTCTAAACTCCAGCACTTCCCCCAAAGGACTGGGTTGGCCACTGGGGGAATGAGCAACGGGGTCTGAGCTCAAGTGTGGTGTAGTGAAAAGAGCACGGGACCTGAAGTCAAAGTCGGGGTCCGGTCCTGGCGCTACTTCTAACTAGTTATACGAGTTGGGGTGAGTCACGCCCTCCTCTAAGCGGCAGTTTTCTCTAATAAGGAGGCTGAATGACGTTAGCGATTTTCAAACTTTTTCTCCCACTGAATAGCAAGCTGGACCAATGTGTTTTGCAGCTAAAAATCAAATAACAAGGGTCTCCCCCAAAGTTACAAAACAACAACAATGACAACAATAATTACTGTATAGAATTTTCACAATATAAGTTCTCCCCCCATAAATATCTCTTAATCAGTGGTGCCTACTACCCGCTATATTAGAGTGTAGTGCGAAGTGGAGACGGATTCCAAAAACAACTCACGTCTAATAAACACAAGATTCGGCCGTGAGGATGCTATTCTGCAATGAGGACTGTGGCTGCCAGATGTTTCCCACCTGAGGACACGCGGGGCCAGGTGGGCACTGACAGCTCTGGCTGTGGTAAGTCGGGTTGCTCCCGGCATTTTCAGGGGACACAGATGCAGGTGGAAGGGTGTCCTACTGACATGAACTCCTCCGTATTGAGACCTCGAATATGGCTGTGTCCACCAAGCTCAAGAGACTACCTGAAGGACCCTAGGGGACTCCTGGGAGAACCCTCTATGTTGGTCCCACATACCTACACTGAGGAAACCCCCCCCCCCCCCGGCCCAGAGTAAACGGACCTCGAGTTGCCATCTCCTGGGCTGGGCTGGCTACGAGGAGCACAGAGTTTGAAGTTATGTACCCCACCCCTACCCTGCCCGCCAGGCTCCTTATGACTTTGGGGTGGTGGAGCGAGAATAAGAGGGGAACCAGCCCCACACAACTCCACCCCAAAATGCTCTCCGACTAGGCACAGAGGCCAGCCCATTCTCCCTGCACCCACATCCTCAGGTCTCAGAGCACAGCTCCTGGGTCTCCTGAGGGAATGGCCACCTTAGACCTACAGCTAGATGGGCAGGGAGAGTGTGACTTAGGCTGTTGGGGTCTGGAGGGCCTTCACCTCCATCCCACCCACCAGGTGGAAAAGACGTGACCCCCACTAGACTATGGGGTGGTTGGAGAGTGGGGGGTCTTTGGGTCATCCTTGGCCATCCTAGGGTGAGGTCCCACCAGCACCCGTGGCCACAGTGGGAGGGCCCGGGAGCTTGCAGCAGGTTCTCTCTCTGGGGTGGGAGGTAAGGCACTGGCAGGGAGGGTGAGGACGGTGCCTGCTGCTTCCCTGCAACCTGGGGGCAACTCAGTCCTGCCACATGGATTGTTGCAAGGAGAGCTCCCGCCTCAGCTAACCTCTTAGATCCAGGCTGAGGAGCCAGGGGACAGTTGTGGCCACCACCCACTACTCTTCTGTGAGGCAGGGTTTGCCTGTGTCCCACCACCTGGGCCCTGCTTTCTTCCCTCCTTGGCTCTCCCAGCAGGTGCGTTTTGGGGGCCAGTGGCCCAGCCATAGGGAGAAAGCTCCCTCACCATAGCTACTTCCAAGGAGAACGTTACCATGGGGATGGGATGAAAGTGGGCTCTGAGGGAAAGGCAAGTGCACTTTGGCCAGCAGGGATGGGTGAGGGGGGAGTTGTGACCTTAGTCACCCAGTTTTTGGTCATTCTTGGCAGTGAGTATCCTAGACAGGCCAGGGATGGGAAGACAGAGGGAGAAGGCCCCATCATGGCATGCTGCCCTGAGATAGAGCAGCACAGACTGGTGGCAGGATGAGGTGGGGATAAAGTGGGGGTTGTGGCCAGTTCCTTATCATGGTGGTGCAGGGGAGGGAGATCCCCACTAGGCTCTGGACATGTGGACCTGAATGGGGCGGGGAGGTATGGGTATCTGTCCCTGAGGAATGGGTGTGTTTTTCCTGCCCACCTGTTTTCCCTTTCCTAACCCTGGGCACCAGCCAGCAGCCACTTCTGGAATGGTGGGGACATTCCCAGGTGAGGTCCTGCCTTCAGCCTTTGCCCTCTGCCCCAACTTGAGTCTCTCTGTCAAATAAACAACAACTCCTCATAACTGAGGTCTTCAGGGACTGGGGTCAGCATGTGGCCTGTAGATATCGGGGACCTGGTGTTAGGTTGGGCAGGGAGAAAAGGTGGGGGAAGAGGGGCTATACTGGAGAGTGGGTGGGAAGGGCTGTTGGGCAGCAGCCATCCCCAGGCCCGGTCACCCAGCCCTAGAGGAGCAGCCCCACCCAGGCACCACCACAGGGTGCTATAGTCAGGAGATCTCACTGCCAAACACCTCCAGCACGAGAGGTGTGAGCTTCATGCTGCACTCGGGCTGGAAGGAGAGGCAGCGGTACTGCTTGGAGTGCTCCTCGTTGAGGCTGCGCAGGTCAGCCAGCTTCTGAATCATCTTGGCATAGAGCAGGTGGCTGCCTGGGGGTGGGTGGCGGCAGCGGATATAGGTCTGCAGTGTGTTGGACAGGCGGTCCTGGATGGCCTCGATCAGCGCAGCATCCTGCACTCCGGGACGGTCTGTAGGCACAGGGAGGCAGGAGGAGGAGGTCCAGGAGCTCTGAGCTGGGTCCGTACTATTCAATCTCCCCACCACCCCTTGGTCCACATAGACAGACCTCCAACTTCAGCATTCTCCTAAGTCACCCCTGTATGACTACTGACCTGTGACATCACAGTCCTTAAAGCCTTTCAACCACTTCCTATTGCATTTAGGATCAAGCTGCAGGTAATTTTATGGGCCCATCTGGCCCTGTCCCTCTATCTTTACAGTCTTTCCATCAGAGTCTTTGGCCTTCAGATACACATTTATGTTCCCTCTGCCTGGAACTCAACTCTTTATCTTTGCCTGACTTTTACTGATTCTTCAGGTAACAGTTTAAAAGACTTTCAAGAAAGCCATTCCTGATAACTCCCTACCTCCATGCTCCAGACTACATCAGGTTCCCTCCTTTTATTATACCCATCTGTAGTATCACACACTTCTTTATTTTTTTAAAACTCTCATTACATTTGAAATTAGTTGTTAAATAGTATTTGTTTCATGTCTCCTCTTACACTTCATGGGAGAGAAAGCGTGTTTGCTGCTGAATCCCTATGCCCAGCATAGTACTTAGTACCTGGTAGGTGCTCAATAAATCATTGCCGAGTGTATGTATGAATGAGTGAGTGAATGCTGGCTGAAAAGGGGAGGGGAGCCCATATCCATTCCTTGGTTCCCCAGCCTAGGAAAGCATCCCTGGGTAGAAGTCACTTACTTGTTCCCTGAGCAGAGTCCAGGCTGAGACGGGGCTGCACCACTTTGGGCCTCATCACCAAATATAACATCCTTAGGACCACAATAACCTCCTCCTCAGCCTCTCTCCCTCTTCCCATCCCAAACAGGTAGAAGAGTTCATGGATCACAGCACACTGCCTCCAAAATTAGTCAGGTATACTGTCTAGGCGGAACCATTAATTGGTTCCCAGGTTTGTTTTTGTTTTTGTTTTTTTACCCTGCCCCCCTAGGAGAGCTCAAGTGTCACGGAAGTTCGGTGTTATTCACACAAGAGCAAATATTGGGACTATCCAGGACTGTCTGTGGTCTGAGAAACCCCATCTACCTGGCTCCCAAGAATCCCACCTATGAATCACTAACCGCCCCACTAGGTAAGGCCAAGGACAGTGGGGGCCCTCAGTGTACAAACACCATATGAGCTTTGCAAACCCAGCAAAGTGGTTGTTTCCTGGTCTGTCTGTCTAAAATTTGCTCACTTCTCTCTTAAGACTGCCATGCTGGCTCTCAATAGGGCTTTCCCTATTCCCCATGTCCCAGGTCCCTGAGTTCCTCACCACTAGGCCTCATACCTGGGGAGACAATGCAGATGGCCATGAGCAGGACATGCTCTTCCTCATGCAAGTTCAGTTTCTTTAAACCGACCTGGAACTTGATGAGCGGCTCAATCAGGTCCAGGCTGTGTCCAGCTATGAGAGAGAATGGTCAGATGTGGGCTGAACTGAGGAGACACCCATTGCACCCCACCCCACCTCCAACCCTGACCAGGCCTGACCCTTGCCTTTCTCTCCCTGTTGCTGCCTGAGCAGGGCCCATGATCCCAGAATGGGTGGAGCCAGAGTCTGGGAGCTAAGAGAGGGTGAAGACAGAGCCCAGACACACCTTTGGTCACATCACTGATGCGGTACTTGTAGTCCTCGGCCCCACAGGTCCAGGACATGTCGTCCATGGTGAAGGACTGATTGGAGCGTAACATGATGACTTCGATGGCACTTGACTTCAGCAGCACAATCTGGTCCTCAGCGGTCAGATCTCTGCCAGGGAGGGCAGAGGTGAAGGTTAGATCTGCAAGTAATGCAAATCAGTGTAGTGTTTTGACAGGTCTATACCTGCCAGGTAACCAGTATGTGCCCTGGATCCTCCATGGAGGAGCTTAAAGCCTAGTTGGAAAGAACAAGACTGTTTCTTGAGGGAGACAACTCAAGACTGTGTGTCAAGATAAGAAATGAAGTAGCTCAGCTACTAAAAAAGAGGAAAACCCAGTGACTTGCCAGGATCTCCCGGTTCTAATCAACCAGAGGTATTTTAGGGACAGGAGGATAGAGCCTGAGGAAGCTCCCAGGGTTATGACATGAATATGTGGTCTACAAATGTATGGCCAGAATCATCTTCAACGGCTCCCATGTTTCCCCCCTCCCTCCTCCTGTCCTCCAGTCCTTCCTAGTAGTAAGGTCAGCCAACTCGGTCTCTAGGACATCTCTGGAACCCTTGACCTCATTCCCACTCCCAGATGACGGTTATAGCTCCATCATCTTTTTTAGTTGCCTCCTACTAGAATTCTGGAGTCAAAACTCTTGTGTCTCTCATTCATCTTTCTTACTGCTGCTACAGGGAAGTATCACACTCCTGTGCTTAGAAATCCTCACTGATTATCAAATACCCAGGATCAAGCTTGTACTCTATAAATTAGCTCCAACCTGTCTTTCCAGCCCATTTCCCATTGCAAACCCCACCAACCCTCCATTTGAACAACTGTGGACCACTCCACGTTCCGATGCTGTGTTCTCACACCACCATACCTCTGAGCATGTGACAGCTGCAGCCAAAAATGCCCTTTTTCTTTTCCCGCATCTGGTCCTTCTGATCCTAAATCTGATGAGGTCTCCCTTGGAGTCCCCCACCCTCTGATTCTCTTCAATAGAATTGGGGCCTTTCCCTTACAACCCCCTACACATTGCTTGTACTCCTATTTTGTCTTTCTCCCTTTGGCTTTGTTTTTTATATGCCTGATCTGGACCTTAACTGTAAGCTACTTGAAGGCTAGCATCACCTCTTAATTACCCACACACTGATCACTTAGCCCTGAGCACAAGAGAAAGTCAACAAATATGGGCTAATGGATCAAAAGTCCAATGACTCATTCCACTATTCTGCATCATGAGCTGGGCTTGTCTGAACAATGACAATAAAAAAGCAGAGCCTACAGATCAACTTGCTTTTGGTTTTTCCTGCCCTCTCTTCCTGACTGTATATTTCTGCCTGGATATCCTGTAGATAGGCTGTCATCCTCTCTGTGGCTATACTTTGGTTCATAAAAAGATGATTAGGGTGACTAGCAAAGAGTCTACATTGAAAAAAAACCACAGAGTGGGAGAGCTGGAAGACCTCTCTTAGAGGCTATGTGGTCCAGTGTCTTCTTCAGCATTCCTGACACATGGTTCCCAAACAGCCTCCCCAGGATTCTTGAGCCAAGGAGCTCATGGCCTCTAGATTCAGCCACAAATCTGTTAGCTCTTCATTAAGAGTCTTTATTCTGTTGATCTATAACTCACATGGTGACACATTGCTTGTACTTCTATTTTCTCAAAGAACACAGAACCAGACCTTTCCACTAGCTATGGGCATCCCTTTAACCTTTTAAAGAAAGCTACCATGCACACCTTGCATCTTGTCCAGAATAGACAGCCCTAATGGCACGGCATCTAGACATCTCACCATCCTTGTCACTTTTCTCTAGATGTTCAATCCACATTTAAAAAAATAGAAACACCCTCATTTGGGTTTTAATTAATTATATAGCTAATACATGTTCATCATTACATCTTTAGAAAATACAGAAAAAATATAAAAACAAAACTATTCATAACCACAATGAATGAACATTTTGGTATATTTCTAATACATGTTCATCATTACATCTTTAGAAAATACAGAAAAAATATAAAAACAAAACTATTCATAACCACAATGAACATTTTGGTATATTTTCTTACCTTTTTTTCTATGCAAATATCTTTTTAACATACTCAAGTTCATAGTAATTCTGTCCCACTCCTTTTTTTTCAAAATGTTTTTATTAATGTCAGAGAGAAGGCGATAGAGAAATATAAACATCAATGAGAGAGAAACATTGATCAGCTGCCTCTTGCATGCCCCCTACTGGGGATTGAGCTCGAAACTTGGGCATGTGCCCTGACCGGGAATCAAACCTGTGACCTCCTGATGCATGGGACATGCTCAACCAACTGAGCCACACCAGTTAG
>NW_005369706.1:2062324-2069252 GCF_000412655.1 Myotis brandtii | reverse complement strand
CCGTGGTTCTCAACCTTCCTAATGCCGTGACCCTTTAATACAGTTCCTCATGTTGTGGTGACCCCCAACCATAAAATTATTTTCGTTGCTACTTCATAACTGTAATTTTGCTACTGTTATGAATCGTCATGTAAATATCTGATATGCAGGATGTATTTAGGCGACCCTTGTGATAGGGTCGTTCGACCCCCAAAGGGGTTGCAACCCACCGGTTGAGAACCGCTGCCCCAGAACCTGGGCTCTGGCCCTCTTCCAGGCTCCACATCACCTCTGTATCCACATCAGTGTGCCCCCAAGAGCTCTTTCCAAGGCCTGCTCCATTTCTATTAGAACACAGTCCGATGAGTGACTTCTCAAGTCATGCTGAGGAGAGGGAAGCCAACCCAAGCATGTCAGGATCAGGTTCATGGTTTTGCATCCATAACTGCACAGCTCCAGTGAAAGACTTCAACTCATCCTCGGGGAGAGAAACTGAAGAACTGGTAGTGTTATTTGTGTAAGCGTATACGAGCCGAGGTTAAGGGATAGGGGCCAAGGGCATGGGAGAAAAATGGGGGTTTGGGTTACGTAATGGAGGGGCTGCCATGGGGTAATCTGGTTAAATGAGTGGCTTTCTTTTCGGGACCATTTCCCTCGTATGCCATCCCAGCCACCACTTAGAATCACCAAACCTTAGCATGAGATGGCCTTTCATCCCCCTCCCCACTTGGCAGGGAAGGATGGACCCTGCCTAAATGAGAACTGCTCCCTTCAATTAAGATGAAAGCCGGGTGCTGCCATGTATCCGTTGGCACCCTGAGGTGTTTTTTTCCTCTGGCTGTTTACATAAAACAAGACTCTGGAACACATGGAGTTTGCAAACAATAACACAAAGAGTGGAGGAGAAAGTTGGAACTTGTACTAAGCGGAATGTGCTGTCTGTTCCAAGGAAAGGCTCTAGAGGGTAGATCCCAGGCCCAGCACAATGCTGAGCTCACAGGTGACAGCAGCTCGCTCCTGCCTGACTGCCAGAGTGCCCCTTACTCCCTTTGCTACAACCAAACGTACAATGCAGTAAGCGTCTCAATGCCATTTGATGTTTTTTTCTTCTTTACAATTTTCCCATTAATTGTAGTGGAAGAGCATTGGAACACCCCTGGTATTTGGAGTGGTGAGAGGCATAAAATAACACAGAGCCAGCGGTCTTGGGGCAGAAACAAACTGGGAAGTGCTGGGTTTTAGCCTTGTGAATTACCATTATCTAGCTGGCATTGTGGTAACTTAGATAGTAACTGATGATTTCCCTAAGTAGCAGAGAGATTCACAAAACAATAAATGGTACCCCATTTTAGTTCCCATTCAGAGCTGGCCAATGTGAAATTGTTTTCTGGCTCCAGCACTGAATCTGAACATCAGTATCTAGGAGCCATTACGTGCCTGCTGCTACAATTGCAACTATTGTCATTACTTGAAATGATTGATTTATTTCTATTTCTCAATCACATTGTATATGTATATTATGACAATGTGCTAAATCAGCGGTTCTCAACCTGTGGGTCGCGACCCCTTTGGGGGTCGAACGACCCTTTCACAGGGGTCGCCTAAGACCAACGGAAAACACATATATAATTACATATTGTTTTTGTGATTAATCACTATGCTTTAATTATGTTCAATTTGTAACAATGAAAATACATCCTGCATATCAGATATTTACATTACAATTCATAACAGTAGCAAAATTACAGTTATGAAGTAGCAACGAAAATAATTTTATGGTTGGGGGTCACCACAACATGAGGAACTGTATTAAAGGGTCGCGGCATTAGGAAGGTTGAGAACCACTGTTCTAAATGAACTTTTAGAAAGAATGAGGATATGAATATACATACATATAGATATAATTACCCCCCCAACATATCTACTAAAGGTGTCAACTTTTAACTATTTTAAGACTATTTGAGGTGGTACAGAAGAGGAGGAAAAACAGCAGCCGAATAGGCAGACATGTCCTGTGCCTTGTCCCAGAGCAAATAGAAGGAGCAACTAAATTGAATAACATCAATTGGCAAATTAGACACAGCTGGTGAGACAATTTGCAGCCAGAAAGGGCAGAGGACACCTGAGAATGGTAGGATCAGGGATCTGGGCAGGAGAGAGACATGTGACCACTGGGCTGAAAGGGTCAGAAAGAAGTTACACTGCACCAAGTCCATGTCCCTTGGGGACAGGTGTAATATCCGACTGTGGAAAGGAAGTCCACAGGGCTGCTGGCGGCTGGTGGTTGGGGAATCTAGATCTAAGTCCACAGCCACGAGAGGCTGCGCCCAGAAAGTTCCGGAGGGGGGCAGGGGAGAGTCATGTGGTTGTTTTGCTTCTGTTTTGTCTTTGCTTTAATTCGCTAAACCTAGTTCATAGGACCTTTCTATTACAAAAACTCAACCAAGGCTGTGGTGCAGGTGGAGGTGCAGATTTGTGGAGTCTGGAGAGAGGTAGTAGAGGAGAGTAGGACAGGGAGAGGTGACCGGGAATCTGGCACTGAGACATTCCTGACCCTCCACACCTAAGCAGGCATTTTTCCCCTGAAGAGCCAGCCCCTCCCAGCAGCTTCAAGGCAGCGAATACAGCCACATCCAGCCTACGCCACGAGCTTTTCAAAGGAAACAAAGACTCTGAATAGCCCCAAAGAGCCCTCAGGGACTGAGTGGAAGAGGGGCCTTCAGTCCCAGAAAGCAATGCAGCACCACCCCCACCTAAAGCCCTGTCAGAAACAGATGCTTGAGTGATTAAGATTGACAGCAGGCAGACAGGCAAAGCGGGCAGATGGTCCCGCCTGCTTGCAGCCAAGGCTGTGGAGATAGACACAGAGGAGTGGTGGATTGCTTGGAACTTCAACACGGTGCTGACTACCTAACAGGAAACTGAGAAGTGGCAGACGGAACAGAAGAATGAGATCTTAAACGAGCCCCCATGGGGCATTATAACTCAGCTGAAGCGAGCAACACTTCACTTTTTATTTTTTATTAAAAATTTTTTTGTTTATTTATTTTTGTTTTTTTACCTTTTATTTTTTGTATTATTTTTTCTTCATTCTATTTTTATTCTTTTTTGTTATTTTATTTTATCTATTTTTTCCACCCTTTTTCTTCCTCACATCTCCCTTTTTCATCCTGTTTTCTCTTCTCCTGTCCCCATTTTAGTTTTTCTCTTTCCTTTCTTTTTACCCCTTGTTAAAATTGATCGACTTTATCTGCTTTATTGACGTGTTATTATTATTGTAGTCTCTGTTGGCTTACTCATATATCTAATTTCCTCTCCCCTGCTCCAAGTCCATGCACCCCTCTCTTTTCTCTTTCTTCACTAGTCAGTTTGTTTTAATGTTTTTATTTTCCTTTCCTCTCTTGCTCTCTTCTTCTAATTGTTTAATTAGATTCACTCACTAAACTCAAGTCTATCTGCTCTCTCCTCTATTCTCCTTTTCCAAAAATAAATGAATAGCTAAATTAAAAATTTTTTTTGTTCTATCTATCTACCTATCTATCTATTTATTTTTCTTTTCTTCTTATCCACTCATTCTCTTTCTACCTCCTCTATACTGAACTGTGGTCCTTCCCTTATTCATTCAATTCCTTAATCTTACTTTCTGTATATAAGCGCTGCCTCTACAGATTCTGTCCTCCCCTTTTTCTGGGTGTTTGTTGTTTGCATTTTTTGGTTTATTTGTTTGCATTGTGGTGTTTTCTCCCCATATATTTGTTCTTCTTTTTCTTTTCTCTCTTACCTTTTTTTCTTTTCTCAACATAACCTTTGCTCTCTTTTCTCTCTCCTAATTCTCTTTTCTTTGGTGGTCACTTTTATTGGTGGTCACTTTTATTGGGGTTATCAGTGTAGTGAGTACATTCGTGTTTTCTTCCCTTTGTGTTGTGTCTTGTCGAGTTGTATTTTGTGCTGTTCAGTCAACATGGTAGAGAGCGATCCACATAACTAGACACCCTGAGAGGAGACTTCATCCATGAACAGAAGAATAATACTCAAGACCCAACTACACCAAGAAAATGCAAATATCCCAAGTAGGGGGCTTCCCTAGAATACTCAACCAAGAAGACCTGAGATATTGCACCATTGGGTTCCACAAACTCAAAAAATCTGGGTGGCATAGCAGTTTAATCTAATACATAGAAACAATCACAAAGGAACAACAAAAATGGGGAGACAAAGAAACAACCCCATACGAAAGAAAGGGAGGAATCACCGGAAAAGGAAATAAACAAAATGGAGGCAAGCAATTTGTCAGAGAAAGAATTCAGAGCAATGGTTATAAGGATGCTGAAAAGACTGGAAGACAAATTCAGAAACATGTGTAAGAATCAAGAGGAAATGAAGAATGACATAGCTGCAAAGAACACAATGGAAAGTTTCAACAGTAGACTAAAAGAAGCTAAGGACTGCATCAGCGAGTTAGAAGATAAGGTAGAAAAAAACATCCAAGCAGAGCAGCAACTGAAAATAAAACTTAAAAAGCAGGAGGAGAGCCTAAGGGAGCTTTGGGACAACATGAAATGAAACAACATCCACATAATGGGAGTGCCAGAAGGAGAGGAAGCAGAGCAAGAAATAGAAAACCTGTTTGAAGAAATAATGACAGAACTTCCCTGATGTTGGGAAGAAAAAAGTCACACAAGCCCAAGAAGCACACAGAGTCCCAAACAAGATGAACCCAAAAGACCAACACCAAGACACATCATAATTAAATTGGTAAACATCAACAACAAAGTAAGAATCTTTAAAAAAATATATATTTTTATTAATTTCAGAGAGGAAAGGAGAGGGAGAGAGATAGAAACATCAGTGATGAGAGAGAATCAATGATTTGCTGCCTCCTGCATGCCCCCCACTGGGGATCGAACCTGCAACCCAGACATGTGCCCTTGACCAGAATCAAACCCAGGACCCTTTAGTCCTCAGGCTGACACTCTATCCACTGAGCCAAACCAGCTAGGGCCAAAGTAAGAATCTTAAAGGCTGCCAGAGAGAGAGCAGAAATTTACCTATAAGGGATCTCCCATCAGGCTATCAACTGATTTCTCAACAGAAACACATCAAGCCAGAAGGGAAAAGAATGAAATATACAAAGTGATGCAAAGCAAGGGACTGAATCCAAGAATACTATACCCAGAAAGGCTATCATTCAAAATTGAAGGTGAAATCAGGAGCTTCACTGATAAAAAAAAAGGATAAGGAAGTTTATTACCCCCAAGCCAGCAATGCAAGAAATGCTAAAGGGACTGCTGTAAAAAGAATAAATAGAAAGGGAAGAAGGAACACAGGCATAAAGAATAAAGCTGGCAATAAAAAAAGTACCTATCAATAATAACCTTAAAAGTAAATGGATTAAATGCTCCAATCAAAAGACATAGGATAGCTGAATGGATAAGAAAACATGACCCATATATTTACTGTCTCCAAGAGACCCCCCTCAGAATAAAGGACTCACACAGACTGATAGTGAAGGGATGGCAAAAACATTTTCAGGCAAATGAAAATAAAAAAATAGCAATACTTATATTGGACAAAATAGACCTCAAAGTGAAGTCCATAACAAGAAATAAGGAGGGCCACTTCATAACACTAAATGGAGCAACTCAACAAGAGGATATAACTCTGGTAAACATATATGCACTCTATACAGGAGCACCCAAATACATAAAAAGACTTCTGGAAGATATCAAGGGAGAGATCGACAGCAACACAATCATAGTAGGGGACTTTAATATGCCATTGATACCACTGGATAAATACTCTAAACAAAAAATCAGCAAAGAAACAGCAATCCTAAATGACTCACTAGATCAAATGGCATTAATTGACATCTTCAGAACATTTTACCCCAAAGGTACAGAATATACATTCTTCTCAAGTGCACATGGGACATTTTTAAAGGTAGACCATATATTGGGACACAGGCAAAGTCTCTTCATCTTCAAATTTAATAAGATAGAAATCATAACAAGCATCTTCTCAGATCACAATGGCATAAAATTAGAAATAAACTACAATAAAAACAATGAAAATGAATCAAATCTTGGAGGCTAAAAAGCATGGTACTAAACAATGATTGGGTTACCAAAGAGATCAAAGAAGAAATAAAAAGCATCCCAGGAAAAAATGACAATGAAAACACAACAATCCAAAATCTATGGGACACAGTGAAAGCAGTCCTGAGAGGGAAATTCATAGATTCATAGCTCTACAAGCCTGCTTCAAAAAACAAGAAAAAATGGTAATAAATTATATAACCCTACCACTTAAAGAATTAGAAAGAGAGCAACAAGAAAAGCCCAGAGTAAGCAGAAAGAAGGAAATAATAAAGATCAGAGAGGAAATAAATGACATAGAGACAAAAAGAAAAAAAAGAAAAGAAAAACAAAAGATCAATAAAACCAAGAGCTGGCTCTTTGAAAGGATAAACAAGATTGATGAACCTCTAGCCAGGCTCACCAAGAAACAAAGAGAGAGGACCCAAATAAACAAAATCAGAAATGAAAGAAGTGAAGTAACAACTGACCCCACAGACATACAAAGGATTGTAAAAAAAAAAAAAAATACTACAAACAACTCTACTCCAACAAACTGGACAACCTAGATGAAATGGACATATTTCTAGAAAAATACAATCTTCCAAAACTCAATCAGGAAGAATAAAAAAACCTGAATAGGCTGATAACTACCGATGAAATTGAAGCAGTAATCAAAAAACTTCCAGCAAACAAAAGCCCTGGTCTGGATGGCTTCACAGGGGAGTTTTACCATGCATTCAAAGAAAAACTAAACCTATCCTCAGATTATTCAAAAAAGTTCAAGAGGAAGGCACACTTCCAAGCTCTTTCTATGAAGCCAGCATTACCCTAATCCCAAAACCAGATAAAGACACTACAAAGAAAGAGAATTA
>NW_005369706.1:2014605-2062072 GCF_000412655.1 Myotis brandtii | reverse complement strand
ACAGGGATGCCCACTTTCACCACTCCTGTTCAACATAGTACTGGATGTACTATCCATAGCGATCAGACAAGAAGAAGAAATAAAAGGCATCCAAATTGAAAAAGAAGAAGTAAAACTTTCATTATTCACAGATGACATGGTATTATTTATACATAGAAAATCCTAAAGATGCAATAAAAAAACTACTAGACTTAATAAATGAATTTGACAATAAAGCAGGATACAAAATTAACACCCAGAAATCTATGGCCTTTTTATACACCAATAATGAACTCGCAGGAAGAAAAACTAAAAAAAAAAAAATCCCATTAACCATTGCAACAAAAAAATTAAGATACCTAGGAATAAACTTAACTAAGGAGGTAAAAGACATGTACTTGGAAAACTACAGGACGTTGAAAAAAGAGACAGAGGAAGACATAAGCAAATGGAATAATATACCGTGTTCATGAATTGGTAGAATAAACATAATTAAAATGTCCATACCACCCAAAGTAATCTATAGATTCAATGCAATTCCCATTAAAATACCAATGGCATACTTCACAGACCTAGAACAAACTCTCCAAAAATTCATATGGAATAAAAAAAAGACCCTGAACAGCCACAGCAATCCTGGGAAAGAAGAACGAAGTTGGAGGGATCACAATACCAGATATCAAGCTATATTACAAAGCCACTGTTCTCAAAACTGCCTGGTACTGACACAAGAACAGACATATAGACCAATGGAACAGAATAGAGAACCCAGAAATTGACCCAAGCCATTATGCTCAATTAATATTTGACAAAGGAGGCAAGAGCATACAATGGAGTCAAGATAGTTTCTTCAACAAATGGTGTTGGGAAAATTGGATGATACATGCAAAAAAATGAAAATAGACCACTAACTTACACCATACACAAAAATAAACTCAAAATGGATCAAGAACTTAAATGTAAGAAAGGAAACCATAAAAATCTTAGAAGAATCCATAGGCAGCAAAATATCAGATATATGTCGTAGCAATATCTTTACTGATACAGCTCCTAGGACAATGGAAACTAAGGAGAAAATAAACAAATGGGACTACATCAAAATAAAAAGCTCTTGCACAGCAAAATAAACCATCAACAAAACAACAACAGAGCCCACTGCACGGGGGAACATATTTGCCAATATTATATCTGATAAGGGTTTAATCTCCAAAATTTATAGGGAACTCATAGACAATCCAATCAATAAATGGGCAAAGAGCAGATGAGTGGATTAAAAAACTGGTACATCTACAGAATGGAATACTAGGCTGCTATAAAAAAAGAAGGAACTCTTACCATTTGCAACAGCATGGATGGACCTGTAGAGCATTATGCTAAGTGAAATAAGCCAGTTGGAGAAAGATAAATATCACATGATCTCACTCATTTATGGAATATAATGAACAACATAAACTGATGAACAAAAATAGAGCCAGAGACATAGAAGCATTGAACAGACTGTCCAACCTAAGAGGGAAGGCAGGGGAAGGCAGGGCTCTAAGAGATCAACCAAAGGACTTGTATGCCTGTATATGAGCATAACCAATGGACACAGTAGAACTCCTTATACTTATCTTTTTGGGCAAAAAGGTCTCAGTATGGTTAGGAAATGGCCTTGGGTGAAGGGTATATTGGGTGAAGGATGCCCAGATCTTAAATGCCGGTAAATCTGTCTCCCCCTAGGACTCCTAAGCGCCTTCACAAGTCTTCGTGCCTAACCCTCTCTCCCCTCTACCACTTCATTCTGGTTTCAGAATTGAGTGTGGAGGGTTAACGAGGGCTTAACTTAAAGGCGTACTATGAGGATTAAGCCCAAGCCAGCTGAGTGGACACAGCAGTGAGCTAAGAGTTCCAGACCTGGCTCTGACCCACGGGCTCCAATGCTGGGAGTCCTGGCATTGGCCACTAAACCTTCCTGGGCTTCTGTTTCATCATCTACAGAGTGTGGGGCATGAATAGCTCTCTCAAGTAATGCTGGAGGGTTGCACTTCCTAAAATACAGTCCCCTGAGCTTAGCCCAGAGATTCTACTTAGGAGGTCTGCGGCAGGGCCTCACTCTATTTTGGGAAGCAGTGGATTTGTGATCTTCAAGCCTCCTTGCAACTCACTCCAGGATTCTCACTCTATTCCCCAGATGTCCCCAAATCTTCTTACCTGAACCCTGGGATCATCTTGGCAAAGCCAATGACCTTTTGGATGCTGTAACTGACCAGGTCAGCCAGGTGGGGCAGCATGGAGAGGTGGGACAGGTCTAGGGTCACAGAAGAGCTATCTGAGTTTTCTTCGCTCAGATCCAGGTTGGAGAAGTTGGTCGGCTCCATCAAGTCTGAGGAAGGAGGAGGGAAGAAAAGGAACTCCTTAAGGATACTTGAGCCTGGCTTCCTCCTGCTGGGCCCTGTGTGGGCCTCCTGTGCTCTGGCAGCTGGGCCAGTTGGGAATCCCACAGTGACCGCCTCTCCCAAGGTCAGTCTTCAGCCCAGGCTTCCCTCTAGGATTCCCCCGTCACTTCTTTCAGCAGAGCGAGGCAGTAAAACCAAAAATCACAGATACTCCAAAATGAGACTTCCTCAAGTCATGATTTTATGTTCTGTGTATTGTTCCTAACGCTGCCAAATCAAAACTAATTTGGAACCAATAAACTTGTGGGAAGCAATGTTTAACCTCACCAGTGATAAAAAATTTGTCACATAAAACCTCAACACTTTTCACCTATAAACTAGAAACAAACATGCTTAAATGTTGAGACCAATATTTATGAAGATGCAGGGAACTAGGCAATTTTGTGCACTAAAGGAGGCACCAATCTTTGCAAGTCACCTCGCAAGCTATTGACAATTATGCATATTCTTTAACCACTACTCCCACTTCCAGGAATTCATCACAAGGAAGACATTCCCAATAAGTGCAAATATTTAGCAACAAGTATACTGTTATCTTAATGAAAAGCTGGGAAATAATCTAAATATCCGATGGTAGGGGATTTAGATATGTTATTGTACATTCATACCCCAGACTGCCATGCAGCCTTTAAAAAAAATATTCTGGGTGTATACTGAGTGAAAATATGATACAATGTATTATTGTGAGAAAAAAGCAAAGTACCAGACTGTGTATGGCACAATTCCATTTCTGAATATGCAAATGTGTTTTTTTAAGAAATGAGTCCTGGCCAGTGTGGTTCATTTGGTTGAGCATCGCCCAATGTACCTAAAGATCGTCTGGATTGTAGGTTCAGTACTCAGTAGGGGGCTTGCAGGAGGCAGCTGATTAATGTTTCTCTCTCCTTCTCCATTCCTTTCCCTATAAAATCAATAAAAATAGCCCAGCCAGCATGGTTCAGTGGTTGAGCATCCACCCATGAACCAGGAGGTCACAGTTCGATTCCCGATCAGCGCACATGCCTGGGTTTTGGCTCATCCCCAGTAGGGGGTATGCAGGAGGCAGCCAATCAATGATTCTCTCTCATCATTGATGTTTCTATCTCTCTCCCTCTCCCTTCCTCTCTGAAATCAGTACACACATATTAAAAAAATAAAAAATAAAAAAATAAATAAATAAGTAAAATCAATAAAAACATTTAAAATTACAAAATAGGAGAGATACATCACAATGCTAACAGTGATTAAATGGGTAGTAGGGTTAAAGATTTTATATATATATATATAATTTTTATTTTCTTAATGTCTACAATGAACATGTACTACTTTTGTATGATAATTAAAAAATAAAAAATGTTAACTAGTTTGAATTGTTAAATAAACATATGCTTTACTGGTAATACCATGGAGGCGGGGTGAGCATCTCAAATCAACTTATGAGAGGGTATCAAAACTCCTAAATAATATAAAATTATTATTAAAAACTGAAGTACAGACAAATGTGACATGCAGATGGACCCTCATTGATGCAAAGGAATATGCCAATGTCTGGCTCCACTGCCATCTCTGTCCAGCTGGCACTGGGACCCCTGCCACCTGTCCTGGATTTGGGACCCATATCCATCAGTGAGTCTGAAGGGTTCTAGTTCCCCGGGGTTGGGGGAGAGGAGGCCCCAGGCTGATGGCAGCAGGGTTGGGGTTGGCTGAGAGGTAGAGGGATGAAGACAAGAGCAGGGGAGGATGAGGCAGGAAGATGAAGAGGAAGGCAGAAAAAGAGCACATAAGAAGAAAAGAAAGGATGGGCTGGAGGTGACAGGTCCTCTAGGGCCCTAATGGTCCCCGGGACTCTGGGGTAAAGTTGGCTGCAAGGGGATTCTTCCATGCCAAATCCCACCTTCCAAAGGCTCAGGCTCTGATGATTATAGTTAACAATACTGTTTTGAATATTTGAAAGTTGCTAAGAGAATAAATCTTAAAAGTTTTCATCACACCAAAAAATCTTTGTAACTATGTAAGGTGATAGATGTTCATTGGTTGTATATATATATATGATCATTATGTTGTACACCTTAGACTTATACAGTGTGATCTGTCAATCATATTTCAATAAAACCGGAAACACTAAACAAAAACCCCATAGGGCCCAGGCTCAAAATACCATTTAGATGAACCAGGTCTCCCCCAAGGAGGGAGCCAGGGGCAGAAACCTGGCTCAGAGGGAGTAGCAAGAGCTCCCGCAGGCAGACCTTGCCTGGGACCCCCGCTTGGCCTCTTCCCAGCGTGGGCCCTTGGGCAAGTTCTACCTGTTCTGAGGACACCATGTGGCCCACAGTGTGACAGGGCCATCCTCCCATTGGCAGCCTCGGACAGGCAGGTAGAGAAGCTCTGGGCTCCTCTCCCTGCTCACCAGGGAGCAAGGTGTGCAGTCCCGCTTACCTGGGGAGCCGGTGTACTGATCTGAGCAGGAGGAGGACGAGTCCCCAGAGAAGCTGGGCATGTGTCTCAAGGATGGCTTTGATAGATGGCTGTCTCCACCCTCAGTCCCTCGAACCGGAGGCTGGAAGGGAAAGATGGAGTATCAGAAGCTCACATTTCAGGCCACCTTCCTACTTTGGCCTTGATCTCCCACAGGAGTGGCTTTAAGGAAGTTCCATGGGAAGGGGCGGCCTCCCTGAAGTGAGAGGGACGGAGCAGCCTCCATTGTTCCCTTCCTGTTGGACTGGGAGGCCTTGGCCCTCCCCCACCCCACCCCCGCCCAGGCCCAGGATCCCCTTGTGGCTCATCCTTCAGGGCCAGTGGTAGGCCTACCCGGAACTGGATGAAGTCGGCATAGGTGGGGTCGTAGGTCTTGTGGTGGGCGTCCAGCAGGATGGTGATGATGCGCTGCTGCTCCTCCGACAGCCTGGGCCGCAGACTGTCCTTCAAGGCCTCCTCCTCCTTCCTCTTCAGAATCATCTCCCGCTTCCGCTGCACCTCCTCATCGGTCAGGATGACTGTGGGTAAGAAGAGAGCATTGGGAGGGCTGGGTCTGCAGCTCCTCCAAGAAACCTTCCTCTGGTCTCTAAAGACACAAGATGTGAAGGCTGCCTCCCCCACCACACACTCAGAGCTCACGGAAGGGGGAAGTGGGTTCCTGCCTCAGGGGAGGCCAAACCCACTCTATGGGTAGAAAATTGGATTTTCTATGTTGAAAAGGCAGGCACCTGAGAGAGGAGGAAAAGAGGATCTGAGAGGTGGATGGCCTGGGCATTAGAGAGGCTGGGTGTATGCATCTGGACAAACTATCTGAACTCTCTGGGCTTGTGTTTGGCCCGGCTGGTGTGGCTCAGTGGTTGAGCGTCAACCTATGAACCATGAGGTCATGGTTCGATTCCCAGTCAGGGCACATGCCCAGGTTGTGGGCTCCATCCCCAGTAGGGGGCGTGCTGGAGGCAGATGATCAATGACTTTCTCTCACTGTTGTTTTTATTTCTCTCCCTCCCCCTTCCTCTCTGAAATCAATATAAATATATTTTTTAAAAATGACAAGTTTGGACCATGCAATCTCTTCTAAGGCCCCCTTTTTTTTGTTCCTTCCTCCATAAAATGTGTTCAGGGTGGCAAAGTAAAACATCTGCCTGGAAAGATGGACTGCTTTGAGAACTGAATGCAATGCATGTTGAGCACAAAGCAGCTGCTCATTCAACATTAATTCCCCCTCCTCTCCCCCTCCCCATATTCCCTGATCCTGAGGGAGACATCAGGGGGAAGAAAGGGTGAATGAGTCATGGTGGGGACAGTCACAGTGTTGGAAGATGGGAGGTGCTGAGAAGACAATCCCATGTGGCCATTCCCATGTCCAACTTTCCAGGCATGGAATCCAGGCATCTGATCTATTCTGACCAGCAGCGAAAGACTTTTCATCTTTGGTTCCTTGCAAAACAATACCTCCCCAGCCTGTCCAGTCTTGAAATTTCTGCCCAAGGAAGTTTTCAAGTCCTCTAGAAGTCCCCGACAACCACACCTCATTGTTCTAATCTGGGAAGTTCTCTCCAGCTGCTATCCAAGTGTCTGAAGATGGGGAGACCTCACACCCCTTCATGCCGTGCAGGGGCTCGGGGTGGTGCTGGGGCAGCTGCCTGGAGGGTGGGGCTGGGAGCAGGGATGCCTGGCACAGAAGCCAGGCAAACAGACCTCCTGGCGGGGCTTGCCGAGAGCTGACGGCAGGAGTGGGCACGGGGGCCTGTGGCCTGTAGCTACTTGCTCTGTGCTGGTGTTGCCAGGGCCTCTGCCCACAGAACTGGGGAGTTTCACAAGAGCAGGGAAAGCAACCAGAACCTCAGAGTGGGTGGGTTCCAGGCTTCAAGGAAGGCCCATCTGCCCAGGCGATTCAGGAGGAGGGAGGATGAGAGAAGTTGGTTGGGGGGGGGGGGTGAGGAAAAGCTTATGATGGTAGGAGTGGGCAACCAGAGCCTGGGGCACAGCAGAAAACGGATGCCTGCAGCAAAAGATGGTGCGTTCCATCCACAGCTGAGGTAAGCCATACTAAGAAGAGGACTGGGAGGAGGCCACGCCCAGCTTACTGACTCACCTGCCCGAATTGCTGCCAACCGTCCTCCCACAGAGGGTGTCTGCTCAGACCCCAAGAGGTCAAGTGGAGTGGGAGCAGGGAGCATCCCAGTCCAGGCAGGGTGCCAGGCTCTAGCCTGGAGAACCCAAGAGTAAGTGTCTGGTCTTTCCTGCTCACCCGAGGGGTGGCCGGAAGAGTGATGAGACTGGATTGGAGGGGGCTGGCTCTGCCCGTCATGCCAGGGTGTCCACTGGCTTGAGCCAGTCCTTGTGGTTCTATGAGGTCTCTCCTCTCAGAAACTTCTCCTGGGTCCTTATTGCTTACCACGTGCAAACTAACGTCAAGGTTCTCCACGATTTCACTTCTTCCTAACTTTCCAACTTCACCCCCCGGGGCCTGTGGATGCACTTCCGCTCTAGTCGTGTTGGGATTGCTGACCCGTGAACACGACCTGCTCCCTCTTGGCACCATATTTCCACTCCTGCTGGATGCCTGTCCAGCTGAGTCTTGTCTCCCCAGTAGCTGTGCAAGTTCTACCTATTCTTCTGCACCCAGCGTACAGCTGGCTGCCTTTCACAGGAAGCGTTTCTTGATTGCCCTGACCTCTCCTTTGTTAATCCTGTGGTATGTCTGCTTTTTCCTACCTACACTGGCACCCGATTGCCTTCTGCTCTGTAATATTTATGGTTAGTACGGTGTGCAATAAATGCCTGTATAGAGAGAACCTAAGAAGTTCAAGGTCTCCTTCACTGGAACTATAAGCTACTGAGTAAGGCTAGGGGCCACATCCTATAATTGCTGTTTCCCCCATAAAGGCTAGCCCAGTGGAGCTTTCTGGCCATGGTACTTACTCAATAGTCTGATGTATTGGATTCCAACACATCAAAACTGGTTGTCCCTATTATGTGCTAGTTGCCCTGGGCCTAGGAAAGGACTGTGAGAGATGCACCGATACTGCATGTACCCTACAATGTCAGGAACACACACCCTGAAGGCCAGTCCACCAGATCCTGAGCTGAGCTTACCTTTTTATTTAAATCATTGTTACTCAGAATCAACACAGAATGCCTTGTAACAGAACACCTGTGACATCATGTAACCTTTTCTTGATGATTCAGAGGCATCCTTCTGAACAATTACTGGACTTTGCAGGAACAAGGTTATGACCTCAGAATTCTTCAGGGCTGTTTCCCTGCACTGCATGACTCAGCCTGCTATGATTTTTTTTTCTTGTGCTACTTTCCATGGCTTTCGGTCTCCTTCTCTCTGTTAAACTATGTGTTGTCTCTTCCTTTCGGTGCCTGCCCCTAAAAGTGTGCCTTCTCCCCTGAAGAGTTACTTCAAATCTGTTGGGAGCTGGAAATCCTGGTGATCAAGTTTTTTTGCAATAAAAAAGTGTAAATGAAAAAGGATAAAATATATAGAGGTTTTAATGTACTGGGTACAATTCTAAGTGTGGTTTTGTTTTTTCATATTAACTCACATGTATTTAGTCCTTTTAAGAACCACCTAAAGCAGGTGCCATTATCCCCATATTGCAGATGAGAAAACTGAGGCGAGAGGCTATATACCTTGCTCAGAGTCACACAGCTAACAAGTGGTGGGGCTGGTATTCATCGCAGGCCAGGGTGGTTCTAGAATCCATGGTTCTATCTAGGACCTCATATGGCCTCTGATTAGAATCGGCTAAGTGCTCAGTAGGGCCCTGGTCCTCAGCATTGAACACACACAGTGTTCCAATCCATCTGAAGAGTATGAAAAATTAATTAAAGTAGCAAAGTTTGTAAATGATTTACTTCGAAAGGACAAAGTTAAGAAGATTCAATGTTAACCTTATGACACTGTTCCCCTGGATCACTTGTATCAATAGGGACCACCATCCTGCGTGCAGTCCCAGAGGAAGAAATGCTGGGATCCGCTGGTTTCAAACAGGGGCCACCAATCCGTGAGCCTCCTTCCAGGCCACATTGTCTGGGGACTGAATAAATCATAAGTCTCTCACATATGCAGATGCTATTGTGATTTATGAAATACATCATTTGTTTAAGGGGTTATTAATTCCGTAGGAGATTATCATTGGCTCAGTGAATTGCTACTAAAAATGCCATTACTATCATGTAGGAGGACATATGTTTTGAAGTTAAAAGCCACTGACCTAGAATAAGAGCAAGTAGGTTCTGAAAGAGCATTTGATGGGCTCTCCAAAGAATAAAGTGCATGAGATGTGCAGTTAAGCCTTACCTAGCATGTGGATGGGTTCTATAACTAAGCAAAATGACAAATAACAAAAACTGTTTTACCATAGCCTAAAGGATGTGAATAAGAGCTAGTTCCTACCACATTTCATCAATGTTATAATGAAGCAACGTTGAATAAAACTTATTCAAAAATCTGCTGTACATGGATTTTGTGAAACCTGTATGGCTTCCTAGTAGCTTTTCTCCACTCTTACTAAGTTCCTTGCCGAGCGAGAAAATAGCTTTGGGCAAGTTATTCCCATGCCAGCGAATCGAGTTAGGGAGGCAAGATCTGAAAGCACAAACAACTTATAAACATTTCAAATTGTCACTGGTGGCCTAACAGCAGGGAAGCAGACATAAAGGTTTTCCAAATGAATGACACAGATAATATCAGGTTTGGGGGATCTTCTTGATCTATAGACCAGTATGGGAGATGTAGTGGTACAAAGAAGCAAACATTCAATCATTCAACACATTTATTGAGCACCTACTATGTGCCAGGTTCTGTGCTAATGCTGGGTGCAAAAGATGCACAACTGTAAACATGTTAAACCAGTTAACAGAATATGTACTTCTGTGCAGGACTGGTCTACAAGAAGCAAGAACTCAACTATGAAATTTCTTGGATTCCAAGGACATTAAGTCAACTAGGACCTGAAGAGAGAAAGAGAGACTTCAGTGGGACAAAGTTCTCTTTAGCTCATCGGTAAGGCCCTAGGCAGTGCCTGGAAATGCACGATGAAGGAGCTCTGGCCCACTGGGGATACTTGGGGGCTGTGCTGGGCTGGAGCCCATAGGTCTGGTCTTTGGAAACAGACAGACCTAGGTTAGAATGCCCACGCCATCATCTTATTAGCTTAGAGGCATGTTCTTTTAATTCTTCTGAATTTCCTCATCTATTGAATCTTAAAGGGTATTTACATATTTAGGAATTTATAAGAATTTAACAAGAGAATGCATGTGTCTGACACATATCTGGCACTCAGTAGGTGGTCAATAAACATTGGTTCCCAGGCTCATCCCTTCCCCCTTCCTAGCCTCCTCCAGGGAAGGGCCACCTCCGTTGCCCCATCAGAAGAGGCCTGGCACCCAGGGCTTCTCACAGGGAGCTGGGTGTCCTATGGTTTACAAATGCTGGCACTCAGTTGTCTCTAAGCGGGAGGCCTTGGAGCAACAGCCAGCCCTGGTGGTAAATGAGCAGCAATCCTAGGGATATGACTGGGAACTCCGGGCCCAGGGATATGACCAGGAGCTGACAGGCCTCCCAAAGTTGGGCTGCCCCAAGGCAGGGACCACACCTGTCCCTGGAAGAAACTTCCCTTCCAGGAAGTGGTCTAAGAGCTTAGTGCTAGACCAAGGTTTCTATTATTTTCCTTTTTTAAAATTCTTACCCGAGGATATGTTTATTAATTTTAGAGAGAGGAAGGGAGGAAGAGAGGGAGGGAGGGAGGGAGGGAGAGAGAGAGAGAGAAAGAGAGAGAGAGAGAGAGAGAGAGATCGATTGGTTACCTCCTGAACATGCCCAACTGGGGATCGAACCCACAACTTTTTGGTGTATGGAATGATGCTCCAACCAACTGAACTACCCGGCTGGGCCAGGTTTTCTATTTTAAGTGGAGCTCTGGGGCCCATCCCCAGCTCAGTGTAGCTCCCTGCACTGGCATCTAGAGAGCGGTGGGCATGGGCCGCACTGGGCATACAGCAGACCCAGGGACACGGGTTCCATGGGGAGGACTGAGGCTAGGGTTGGCATGGCTGAGGCACAAAGCTGATTGGGGGCAGGGGAGGATCCACTTCTGGATGGCTGGCCCCACCACAGGGGCCTCCTGGGCAGGGGTCCCCTGACCCACTCAAGTCTGCTCCTCACTATGGCTGCAAAGCTCTCCGTGCGGCCCAAGAGGGATCGAGGAGGGGACTCCGAGTTGGAGTCAAGTCTCAACTTGCTTTCTGACTCCAATCCTGATAGCTTTACCTTCATGGGGCTCAGAGGATTTCTAAGTGTTCCTCCTGCTGCAAGCGGATAGATCATCTCCTTCCCCTGAGACACAGGGGAGAGGCCTCGGGGATATCAGTGAGGCCGGCCCTGACCGGAACTCCCGGGGCAGAGCCTTACTGAATCCCAGAGGTGTTACTCTGTGCTGCTCCTGGTTGGCTGGAGCCATAGAACCAGTCTCCCTGCCCCTGGAGGCTGCGCAGGCACTCCCCGGGGGCGGAGCAGGGGCTGCGGCTGCACCTGGTTTGTGTCCAGCACCGGCTCACACGGAGCAGGCCGCACTGAGCAGCGCGTGAGAAGCCCAGGAGGCACCCAGGCCTGCAGCCTGCACGCTCCAGGATAAACACAGGAGCCGGGCGGGGCAGGGGCCTGGGCACGGAGCGATGAGCATGTCGGGGCCTGCAGGCTCTCGTGGGGGCGAGGAGCAACAGGGCCTGGAAACTCCTGCCAGGGCTGCCAGTGTTGGCTGGGGAGCTGGGATCAGGAGTGAGGGGCTGAGACCTGCCAGAGGGACCCTGTCAAGGCCTGAGGAGGGGCCCCGGGTGAGGGCCTCCACTCGCCTGTTTCTCAACAAGAGATTGTTTTTTCCCATCCAGGAAGAAATTTCCCATCCCCTCAGCCCTGTACTGTGACTTTTCCTCTGGTTCCAGATACATCTTCCTTATACGGCTCCTGGAGAGTTCTGTTCTTCTGATGACCCAACAAGATAGATATTCTAAGTCAGGGGTCCTGAAACTTTTTAAACAGGGGGCCAGTTCACTGTCCCTCAGACCGTTGGAGGGCCGGACTATAGTTTAAAAAGAAACTATGAACACATTCCTATGCACACTGCACATATCTTATTTTGAAGTAAAAAAACAAAACGGGAACAAATACAATATTTGTATTTGCATGTGGCCCGCGGGCCGTAGTTTGAGGACCCCTGGCTAGAGGGCCTAGGCCCTGTCGCGGGGCTGAGTGCAGATTGCAGACAGGAGTGAGCAAGTGGCAAAGCAGGGGCTGAATGTACAGAGAGCACCCATGCCCAGGCCAGCTCAGTGCCCCTGCCTTGAGCCCCCGAAGACGCTGGTTAGCCCCTCCCAGGATCTACTGAATTCAGTGTCTACTCTGGTTACCAAGTAACTGGTACCAGAGCTCAGATGCAAAGTCCAGGGGTCAGAACATCTGAAACTGACCCACGGATCCTCTCCGCCCGCCCAGAGCTGGACAGAATGTCCTGCAGGCTTGCTCCTCTTCCTCTGTCTGGATCTAGAGGGTCATCGAGAGTCCAGTGCTTCCCCTCACAGAATCGTTCCACCCAGTATCCCCTGGGCACCAGCCCTCAGATTTGCTCCCGGGGCCAGAGAGGCTGGAAGGCTGGGGTGGGCAGACCCCGATGCCAGCCAGGCTCGGAACATTCATTCTCCCACCACTCTTCCCCGCCCCAACCACAGCAGGCCCCTCTCCCAAAGGCCAAAGCACCCTGGGGTCCTTGAGCCTCATTCTTTCCCCTCGGATCCAGGGAGCTGTGAGCACAGGGATGGCATCTTGGAGGAAGACTGACCTGGGAGCTCAGGAAGGCAGTGCCCGGCCTCTGCCTCCCACCAGCCTCACTGGAGGGCTCCTCCTGGCCTCCAAGACCCAGACACGCAGAGGCTTTCACCCTGGCGGTTCGGCCACCCTCCCCAGGCTGCTGGCCCCGATGGCAGGATGCCAGCAGCTATGGGGAAAGGGCGGGCACACCCCTCTGGCCAAACCCGCATAAACAGCAGCCAGAGATTCCTCTGCCCCCAGTCCCGTCCCAACCCCCCGCCCTGGCCCCTGGACACTCACACTCCTTCATCATGCCGATGTCCACGCAGCGCTTGAGCCGGCAGGCCTGGCAGTGGCGGCGGTTGTCCTTGGTGATGCGGCAGTCCCCATTGAAGGGACAGGTGAACAGCGCCTTCCGCTTCATGCTGCGTCTGCCAAGAGAGGACACGCCCTCCACTGGGTCACCCACCTTCCAGCTCCCCAGGCCTGGCTGCTGTGACAGCAGGAACCTGCCCACGAGGCCCCAGATGTACATTTCTCCCCAAACGACTGGGCCACTCTCAGTGACACCCCCTGCTCTGCTCCTCCCTGTCTGCTCTGCTCCCATCATTGCTTCATTTACTTCTACAGCACTCTACCCCTCACCTTCTTGTTAATTGCACAGGAAATATACGAGTGAATTAACCGAGTAAAAAAAAAATTTAAAATACTGAAATCTGCAAAGTAGCCCTCACTGCTTTTACAGAGCCATTTTGAGAGATGAAGATGCTAGTGTCAGCCTTTACTTCCTAAGAGTCCAGAGATCTGGAAGGCTGGGGGTAGGGCATCCCCGATCCAGGGAAAGACGTGTGCACAGGTGCAGGGAGAAGGGAGGAGAGGCCCAACCATAGCTTTAGACATCGACAGAATCTGTCCAGAAGGAGAAGGGGCCAGGTGAGCAGGGGGGAGCCCTAAGGTCTGGCTTTGGTTTTCTGAAAGGCAAGGAAACAAAGGTTCTGTAAGAACAGAAAACTGTCAGAGGTTCTCCGCTAGGAAGCCAACACCCACCTGGTCTCCACTGTAAACGTGTATCTATGTGTGCAAACTCATTTTCCTGGTTCCGCTTCCTCTCTCACTGCAACCATCCCACAGGGGAGGCTGCACCAAGGCCACCTTCCGAGAGGCCTCCCACACCCATGTCTTAGAGGCTCTTCTCTTCCCGCCTCTGCCCCCCTCCCCCAGCCCCAGCCCCAGCAAGGGGAGGCCCCGCTTTTCCCCCAGGACAGGTGGCGGGATTTAGCCGGGAAAGAGGATGGCACAATCATTTTCTCCCTGAGTAGCATCCTCCGAGGCGCTAAGCCTTAGAACTGAAGGCCCAGGCCTGACCTTCTCCTTTTCCCAGAGATGAGCTGGTGACATCATCTTCCCCAGAAGTCACACACTCATGTTTCTTGGTGACAAATGACTCACTGTTCACATTCACTAGAACATACAGGGATTCAGGAAAAACACAATCAGTTGACATGGACACATGGGGGCCAAGCCAACCTGACCCTAGAGATAGGGGAGAAGAGACCAGAGGACCAGCTCTGCTGGCAGTCACAGTCCCTAAGGCCCGCAGGGGCCCAGACACTGTTAGTGCACGCCCTTGTTTCATGGAAGGGAAAGCTGATGTAAAGAAACTTATCAGTGAGGCGATTCAGCAGGAAGTGAAGGCTCCCAAGTTGGAATCCTTAGGGATGTGGTGCTCAGCGTTTAGCTTCCTGGATTGAAGGTGCTATTTCATCCCCAGAAACTCAATGTGCCCCATGAAGCTGAGCCCACAGGCGAGGGGCTCGGAGCAGCTGGCCCTTGAGCACAGATCAAGGTGAAGGACAACCCAGCGGTCCAGGAAGTAGCTGTTGTTGGTTTTGGCATTGGCCCCTGTCCCTCCTGTCACAACCCTCATTACCTGAGGCCAACCACCAGACCAGGCTCTACAGGGAGGCGGAGTAGCCTAGGGCCTAGGCTATTGGGGGTGGTCTAGCCCCGAGCCCAGGCCACCCAAGGCTGTGTCCTGCCCCTGCGGTGACTACCCAGGGAAACACCGTATAGCAGGCGTTTGCCCACCTTTATGGAAATAGGAAGCCTTTCCCCTTGAGCCCCCATTCCTCCCAGCAGCTTTCCAGGGGACAGGAGAGTGTGGAAGTACTCTGGGCACTGTGAGGGCTGCCCCGGAATGACATGCTATCATCACCACAGGGCATCTCTCCCACTCTGGAACGTGAGCTTGGTCCCCCCGCCCCTTACTCCTTCCCATGTTGCAGTTCTCGAGGCTCCACCTGTTACCACAAATGCTCAAGCCCCCAGAATGCCCATAATTCTCTAAACCTACTCAAAGACCAGAAGTTTTTAATTCAGAGCAAATTCTCATTCCCCTCCGCCCGCCCCCCCTTTTTTTTTTACAACTGGGCATTCCACCCCGCCCCCTCCCCACCTGGGGCTGAGGGGCTATATCCTCCCACCCACTCCCCTGTCAGGCTCAGTGATCTTCCTGTTCATTCTCTGGGCCATGGGCTCCAGGAGGACACACACAGGGCACCTCCAGACACATGAGCCAAAGCCTCTCGCCAGCCCCGGCTGTGGAAAAGCAGTGCCCTTGCTTCCAGCTTCATAGTTGCAGTATGAAGCCTAGGAGTATTGAGAGAAAGGGAGGAGGAAGAAGAGGAGGAAGGAGAGATGAAGAGGAAGAGGAAGGAGGAGGTGGGGGAGGGGGAACGGGGGGAGGGAAAGAGAGAGGGAGGGCGAGAGGGAGGGAAAAAAGCAGAAAGTTGAAAGTCCTCGGCCAGGCACATTATCTCACAGCAGGGCCCAGACCTGTGGTGAGAATGCCACCCATGCTTTTCACTCTTGGCCACACCTTGTCCCAGCGCTCACCAACCTTGCAGTGCATCTCTGCATTATTTGCGCAATGCAGAAAGTCATCTATAAACTTACGAAGCTCTTCAATTATTATTATAAATAAACACAGTCAGCAGCTCTCCCCATGCTCCTCTAAAGGCCCTGGAACTGTAGCAGGGAAGACGGAGTTTACACATCACCTGGAGCACCATCAGGCTCTGGAGTGGGTCAGCTTTGGGGGATGGGAAGCTCCCTCGCCAGTTCACCAGGCAGCCCCAGGTCCTTCCTGGAGCCCAGATCCCAGAGCAGCCCCTCAGCTGTGTCTGGTCCCGAGGGCCCCACGTCCTAGCTCTTCTCCTGCCTTCTAAGGACACTTCCACACGTGTGGCTGTCATCTAGCCTATGCCCACGAGGAGTCAGGGCAGCCAGACTGGCCAGGCCTGGCTCGGTGCTCTGTCCTGAAGATGCACACCTTGCCCTGCCTTCTTCCCAGCGCTAATTGCCTGTGAGCTGGTTCGGTTTTGAGAAACCGGAGCCTCGGGTTTCCATGGGAGCCTGTTGCCTTTGCTGCTCTGACCCTGGACCCTGTCATCCTCTGGACGGTTGGCAATTATACCCCAGTTCAGGAGGGGGTAGGGGCGGTGCAACAGGGCTAAACATAGACACTGTTTCTAGAAAGTCAGGGGTGAGAGAGGACATGGACCAAATCTCATGCCAGAGACCTGTTCACCAAGGCACGAGAGACAAGCAGTTCACAAAAGCATAAAGTGCCTGGGGCCAGAAGAGTCTCGGGCCTGGGACAGCAGGGTCCTTTGCCAGGAGGTGACCCTGCCAGCAGAGACACAGCTTGCAAAACCTGAGCCTGTGGCCAAGTACCAGCTCTGGGCTCTGTCTCTGCTGCTGCTCTGAGTGTCACCGAAATCTCAGAACCTGGTCTGGATACAGGAGCCTGGTGGGTGGAGCTTCCGGTAGGAAAGACCAATGTGGTCTGACAGGTGGCACCTACATGGCTGTTTGTATGTGATGGCATCCAAGCGTTCTCAGCAGGTGATTTTAAAAAATCAACTTTAACAGAAGGTAGGTTAACGACGTAGTAAAGAGCACAGGCCTTTTATTTTTTCGAGGGCAGTTTGGCAATATCTACCACCACGTAAAATGCACAGAGTCTCTCACACAGTAAGTCTACTTCCAGGAATTCATCTTGTGGGTAATTCAGTCCATGGGCCCCAAAGTACGTGCAGAGGGTGGTTTCTGCGGCACTGAGAAGCCCAGGACGGAGCCCAAACGCCCAGCAGTGGAGGCCTGGTCACTGAGGCCGAGTGCAGCGGACAGAAGGAGGTGGCTGTGGGCAGGGCACAGGAGGGATGCTCGGACGCGAACAAGCTTGAAGAAGCGTTCCTCACCAGATAAAAGCAAGACACAGAATGGCGACTAGAATATACCCGCCCCTCCCCCACTTTTATATAAATAATCTGAGCTGGTAACAGTGACAGCTTCTGGGGAGGGGATAGGGGCCTGAGAACTGGGTTGAGAAGGAGACTTAACTTTTTCACTAATATGTCCTTTTGAACGGTTTGCATCTTTAAAAAAAACCCCAACAAAACCATATGCAGGGGTTTGGTTTTTTAAACCAAAAAAATCTACTACCCACTATAACTATGTAACAATTTAAAAGGAAGTACAGCTTTGGTTAGCTTGATCTGTTTGGATTTAAATCCTAATACACAACCGTGGACACGTTACTTAATCTCCTCAGGCCTCAGTTGCCGCATCTGTAAAATGAAAGCGACCCCACAGAGAAGGTGTGAGGATTAAGTAAAGGCCGCAGGACTGGACACAAAGTACACACTCACTCAAGGGCAGGGAGAGGCAGGGGGAGGGAGTGCTGCCGGGAGGCTGCAGAAGGCGGTATTGCACCATCCCAGCGAGAACCTGAGAACCTGGGAGCCAACACCAGGGCTCTGCAGGCCGCGGAGGCTCAGAACATGCGGTTGCTTTTTATGTTGCTGCTGCTGCTGGTGTCTCAGACCCGCAGCCCTTGTGGGAGTTACAGCAACGGTTGTCCAGTTTCCCTGAGCACCAGCCAGTCTCCGCGGAGCCTCTGACTGGAGTAAAGGTCGCTTAGAGCCTCCTGGCCCAGCCCTTCCTTCTTCACACCTGATAGCTAACTTCTGCGCAGGCCCCTTTTCTCAGAGATCCCCGCGGACACGCGGACACGTCACAGTCACGGGCGTTCCAGGGTCCCTGATGGAGGAGAGAAAAGGCTGACCTGTTCTCAGAAACTAAGATACTGGAAAGGGAAAGCATAATTGTCGCTTACTCAGACTTTTCTTGCCAGTCCTTCACCTATTACCTCCCAGGCTCTCAGCACCCTTCCAGAATAGGGATTATCCCCCTTTCCAGGTGACACGCAAGGGCCCAAGTGACATCACAGCTAACAAATGTGAAAGCTGGGATTAGAGTCAAGTTCTGTTTGATTCCAAAGCCTCTGGGGTTCTTACATAATATGGTCCTTATCATGAATCTCCCAGATCTCAGTCGCAGAGAGAACAGCAGTCAAAAATTATGCCCCCAACAGCCCAAGAGCGTGTTTAAAGGGCTCCCCTGGACTCACAAGCCATGGACAGAGGCATACCCGAGCTGTACGGCTTGGAAGTGTGGGTAACATCTGGCCGTTCTCTCTGCTGGCCCTACGTTACCATCGTGCAGAGTGGACTCATGCCAGGGCGCCCTGATAAAAGTGCTGAGTTCCCAAAGAAACAAAACATGGCCAAAAAGACATGTAAGGTCTTCATCACCTCTTTGCAGCTGCCTTTCCTGACAAATCCAGTGATCTTCCCTTTCCAAATACTCTGGCCTTCTCTACCCACGCTCCCAGCATTGCTCTTAGCCCATCCATAGAGAATGTGCCCAGCCCACCCCTGTTCTCTTCCATTCACACTCCTGAGCGGCTGTGGCGGGAGGCCAGTGCCAGGCTGACCTGGACAAAGTTCCCCCAGCAGCACTGACTTCTTGGTGACTCATTCACTGGTGCCCATTGAATGGCCTGTGCGGCCGCTCCTCCCCTCCTCTCTACTTATTTACTCCATTGACATTTAAGCACTTTGAGTGTTAAGTCATTGGACACCTGCCCCATTTCTCTGCTTCCCTTTACATCACAGTTTCTACAAATATCAGCTGGGGAAACTTCGTGAAAGAACATTTCTTGTGTTCCTGCGTCCTCATCAGCCTTCTCGTTGCCCCCATGCATGCTACAAGACCCATAACTGACAAGGCCCCTGAGAACTTCAGGGCTGGCAACTGAGAAGGCATTTCTCCACACGGCCTTTGCTCACTTGGCACTTTGCAACATACAGCTTCACAGGGTTCTGATTAAGGAGAGGTTAACAGGAAGGATGAAGACAAGATGGAGAGGCAAACAGTGACCTGCTTCTCAGTCTTGCCTTCCAGGACAGCCTCTTAAACTTCACCAAGATCTTCATTCTCTCTATCAAGGGACCCCTCTGGTTTTCTTCTCTGTCCTTTACACTATTCCCTTTACATTAGAGCCTGGACAAAGCCTTTCATGACCAGAGATTCATGCACACCCATAGGTCATCCACTACATAATATACTTTGCAGGAGTCCTACATATTTCCCCCTCTGGCCCTTACTTGTGCTCTGGTTGTTAACATATAGCCAAGACATATAACCATCTATAAGCCTGCCCATGCACTGGACATGTCATCTTTCTCTGAGGTTGTCCATGTATTCCAGAGGAGCAGGAAGTAGGAGGAGCAACATGAATTAGCTTGTAGGAGGACTGGCTCACAGCTGTCTCTAATTCCTGACCATACAGCAATAGAACTGTCCAGCCTTCATCATCACACTTCACTTTGATTGTGAGTCTTGGACCTGCTGGGATGACCTAGGTGTTCCTAAGTGCAAGAAAGCTGTGGTGTACTTTATAGGGAAAATACATGTTCGATAAGCTTTGTTCAGACATAAGTTCAATGTTAATAAATCAACAATATGTATTAAACTAGAGGCCTGGTGCATGAAATTTTGTGCACTGGGGTGGAATGGGGGCCCTCAGCCCAGCCTGTGCTCTTTTGCAATCCAGGAGCCCTTGGGGGACATCCTTAGTGCTGCCACGGAGGCTGGAGAGGCTCCCATCACCACCCGTGCGCTTGCCAGCTGTCAGCCCGGCTTGTGGCTGAGTGGAGCTCCCCCTGTGGGAGCACACTGACCACCAGGGGGCAGCTCCTGCATTGAGCATCTGCCCCCTGGTGGTCAGTGCACATCATAGACTAGAGAGCAGTTGAGCAGCCTTAGCATATCATTAGTATATTATACTTTGATTGGTTGAATGGCCGACCGGATGACCAGACACTTAGCACATTAGGCTTTTATTATATAGGATAAGGTGCTTTTAAACAGAAAACACACACAAGACAAGGTTATGTATTGATCTATTGATGAGATGTTGTGATCAGAACCTCACAGGACCCTGACCTTGTATTTCCCCTGGGAGCTTGATTATGAGTTTTGGACCTGCTGGGCTGACCACAACTAGCTCCTAGAGCAGTTTAGTTTGACTACCTTAGAAGTCAATTAAACACTAGTGGTCAAACAGGATTACTGGTCCCCAGGGCTTGAAAAATAGCCAGTGACCCAGCACTAAAGTGATGCCTTTTCCTTGAGAACTGGCTTGAAAGGGTTGGGTGAACTCCTTGAGAGAAAGGACTTGGTTGCCTTATCTTTGTGTTCCCAAGCTTGCAGTGCTCAACGTAGATGGTACCCACCACTGACACTGGGATCAGGATTTCACAGACATAGTGACAAGGGATTCTCAAACATCTATTTGAACTAAACTAAAATGGAAGAATACTAAGTAGATTTGAATGAAGCTAAGGAGAAAAGGATAAATTATGTAAATCCAGTCCATTCTTGTTATGCGAGGTAGTTACATTCTATAAAGTCAACCCTAACACTGAATTAGGGAATACTGAACCACTGCTTCTGGGGGAAATACAGGCTTAGCCTGTGAGCCTCCAATCACAACGTTTTCGTCAACTGATCAATACATAACCTTGTTTTGTGTGTGTTTTCTGTTTAAAGACACCGTATTTAATATATATGCTGCTGATTTGTTAATACTGAACTCATGTGTGAACAAAGCTTATCTTAACGTGTATTTTCGTTGTAAAGCACTTCACAGCTCTCTTGCACTTGGGAACACTTGGCGGCACTTCACACCAGGCTTGGGGGCCATCTGAAACAGTGAAATCATCAGCACAAAGCACACATATGCAAAACACTTGTCACTAAGTAGACTGCGAAAAGGACACTTGTTCAGCACAAGAACTGAACAGAAGGCAGAAGAACATGGCCCTCAGCTGGGAATGTGTGCATTGGGAGACTCGAACTTTTTACCGCTCTGCACATGCCCACAAATGACCACAGAATTGCTGCAAGTATTGATGTTGAGGTTACAAGTAAATTTTAGCAGGTGAGCAAATTTGCAAATATAGAATTCACAAATAATGAGGATCGATTCTGAGTGTGTGTGTGTTTATCAAACAAAACTCAAACCAAACCCCAACAGAGATGTTGATGCTTCAGATAGTGCAGCCAGACTCAGTCATCAAGACAGGGACAATAAAGATACAAGCAGACCGAGGACAAGGTAACAAGATAACAGACCCAGAGCCATCCATGTCACCACAGATCAACAGTGTGGCTATGTTGCCTGTGGACGCACTATGCTACCATATCCCACCCTTAGCTCTTCTCTCCAAGATTCCTTAGAGCAGCGGTTCTCAACCTGTGGGTCGCGACCCCTTTGGTGGTCGAACGACCCTTTCACAGGGGTCGCCTAAGACCATCCTGCATATCAGATATTTACATTACGATTCATAACAGTAGCAACATTACAGTTATGAAGTAGCAACGAAAATAATTTTATGGTTGGGTCACAACATGAGGAACTGTATTTAAAGGGCCAGAAGGTTGAGAACCACTGCCTTAGAGTCTATTCCTGGCTCATGGCCAAAACCCCTGCCTGCAAGTCCTGGCATTATGGGCAGCATGCTGTGTTTGTCTAGTTCAAATTGTTGTTCGAGAATCCCTTGTCACTTTTGCCTGTGAAATCCTAATCCCAGTGTCAGTGGTGGCTACCATCTTTGTCCATTTTGTCATCTCATACACTTGGTCCTTGGCATGAGAGAATCCATCCTCCCCCCACCCAGATTCCTCACCCAGTCTTGTCCCAAGGATTCAGAGCCTACAGGTATGTCTGAGGGCAGCAAGCACAGATGCACAGAGATTTGAGCTACTCTAGTGAGGAACTGACCTCCAACATGCCATCATCCAACCAGCAGCCACCTAAGGGTCCTATCTTCCAGAGTTGAACCCAGTAGTAGGTGGCCTGGAAAAAAGGGGACTTAGGGGTGGGGTCCATAATTAATCAAACAGCCCCAAGAGCTGTTGCAGACCTTTGGGGAGATGTGACCTGCCTTCTCACCAGCCCCGTGGGACTGTGGGACTCAAGATCAGGAGTCTCCATATTAGTAACTCCGAGCCAATGTCTGGATCATAGATGCTCATTAAAATCTGATGAGGGAATTTGTGAAAGAAAACACAAAAGGGGGGTGGATGGCTGGAGAAACTTTTGTAATTTTATTAGGGAGGGGTTCTATTAAGAACATCAGTGTTGACCCATCACACTAAAAAATAATATACTTATCTTGCACTTTATGTTTTTTTCAAAGCACTTTTATATACAATCCTGTTAATCCTCAGATTAACTGTACATAGTAGAGGGATTATATATTAATGTACCATGTGGTTTAGTTGAAGTAACTGCAACATAGAGAAGTCAAGATATTTGAGCAAGAACATACAGTTAGCGAATGGCATGGCCAGCGACCCAGCTCACACATTTCTGACTGGTTTCGTGATAGGAACCAGGCCCTCATGTGCACCCAGACTCCCCCATGATCACTCAGGAGCAGCTCCTCATCCCCAAGCCCTCGCAGGAAAGGGTCCAGGCGGCTCCTGGTACCCTCGGCCTGGGCTCTGGAAGGCCCACCCTGCAGGAAGTGCAGGCTTCAGGCCAGAGGAATGAGAGACGTGGCAACAGAGTCAGAGCCAGCGATGCTGCCGGTCTGGTTCCCCAAGCTGGGGAGCAGGCTGCTGGGAAGCCGAGCGGGCATCCCGTGCCAGGCCAAACAGGCAATTAGCACCCACAGAAACCCCGCTGCCCGGCGATTACTCAAGGCAATGAAACTCCAGGCCTGCTGATTCCCGGGACAGAGGGCAGGTGAGCCTGGAGCCTGTGTTTATAGAGGGGACCCACACAGGTCCCGAGGCCTCTGATTCACTCTGTCCTCCAAGTTGAGAGCCCAGCAGCTCAGGGAGCCAGGCTGACCTCCGTGTCCTTGTTTTGGACTTGGTTTGCTCTTTCCGCTCTTGGTGGCTGCAGCCCTGTCCTTCCCTTTGCCTACCTCCACTCAAGACTCCTGCATAGAGCTCCTTTCTGGATACCTTCTTCAGGTTTCTCTCCCTCCAATACATGCCCAATGCTAATTCCTCATGGCTCCCAGTCCCATACCGTAGTTCATCACGTTCCCATCCTCCTTTCCTGGCTTTGGATGGGAACCGCCTTCCTTCCCTTACCAGTACTTTCCCCACACCGATCCCATAGGTAATGCTGGGCTCACAGAGAAAGAGAAGAGGCAGCTGGTAGAGAAACTGGCGCTGGCCAAACAGCACACCTCTGACACTGCCTGGGATTCTGAGGCTGGCTTTCCAACCCGGGACAAGCAAGCCACAGGGGAAGGAAGATACGGGCAGAGATCAGGGATGGAGGTCCGGCCCGGGGTGCAGTTTCCCTCATTCCAAGAAATAGTTTGATTTGGATGGGAGGGCAAGCTCTGAGGTCAAGGTCTTGGGCTTCCCCAAGGACATGCCTGTCTCGTGGATTAGAAAGCTGTTAATGTCAACTGGGGAGGAAGTTCACTGGCAAGGACAGACACCCGGGTTAGTGCAGGGCGCTGTGGGTCAAGGGAGAATGGAAAGATGGGGACCTGCACAGTGGCCTCAAGAAGGCATTTTCTTGGAGGGTCAGAGGACACAGATGGAGTGAGGAGAAGGGTGGAAGGACACACCCCTTACCAAGACCCTGTGGCTCCCAGTGGCTGTGAGAACTGGCATGTGCCATGGACACGGTAAGGAAGGAGACATGGAAAATGCAGGGGTTTTCTTCATGGGAAATCTTGCTTCCTCTCCTTCTTCCTGCCCTCGGGGAGGACTCACCTGAAGAAGCCTTTGCAGCCTTCACAGGTCATAGCGTTGAAGTGAAAGCCTGTGGCTCGGTCTCCGCACACCCCACAGATTCGAGGCACATTCCGATCAAAGTCGCCAGGGTCAGGCAGGGAAGTGCTGGCCGCCATCGCCTCCATCCCTGCAAGAACAGCCGGCAGGTTGTGGCCAGGGCCAGAGTCAGTGCCGGGGCCAGCGGGCATCCTGGGCACCCCCTGCCCCCATCTATCGGGAGCTCCGTGGAGCTGGGCAGCTCCCCAGGCCTGAGCAGGATTTCTTTGGTGCCCTCACTACATGACTCTCCACATCCCAGCTTACCCTCCTGGTCACCAGCAGGAGCAGGGCTCCCTTTCCCAAGAAAGCAAACCTGTGGGTGACGCTGTGGTGAAGTTGCTCATAGCCTGGGGGCAAAGGCTGCCTCTGCCACTTACTAGCTGGGCTACCCTGAGTGAAGTGATTAGCTTCTCTGTGCCCCACTGTCCTCGTCTGAAGAATGGAGTTTTACTTTAAAGGTTGAAAAGAAGGACTATATGAATGAACATATATGCACCACAGGCGTCAGCTCCATTGGCATCAGCAGCAGGTCAGAGGCCTGTGTTGCCCAGAGCCCAGTGCCTTCAGGAGAAAAGGAGAGGACCACCAATAGCCTTAGACCTCACATGCACAGAGGACCTCTCATCCGCTCGGTTCTTGAAGGCGAGGGAATAAAGGACTCACACGCCCAAATCTGGGCCCTTGTCACTCCTGTCCCAGTTCCTCACAGCCATCCGGCTCAGGACCCACAGGCCTTGTGCCCCTGCTGTGTTTACCAGGGTAATCAAGCCTCCCCCCTCCCCGCCCCCGCCCAGTATAAATTTAGCACATTCTTTTCAATGTCTTTCTGAGTAACGTGAGTCATATACAACTAACTGATTTTGTTTTCAGAGATGGCTTTTATAAATAAGCATTATCATCTAGAGATGGATTTCAAACTTGAGAAAAGGGGGAAAGAGATTGAAGGAACAAATTATAATAGTTCAGAGAAATCCTTTTCAGGAAACAGCTGACGTGACTCTCCCATTCGGCTCGCTGGGCCCTTGGCTCCACCTGCTGCCTCTGATCCTGAACGCGGTCAGCCTCAGAGCTGCTTCTGGGGCACCTCGGGCCTCCCTGAAATGGTTCAGACCCTGCTGCCTCCCAGTTTTATCTGAGTCCTCGCAAGGGTCATCACAGGTGTAAGTGGCTCGTTGGCCCAACAGTAGGAGGGTCCCTCAGGTCAGAAGAAAAATAAGAGAGAAGGCCAGTTACGAGGGGATAAGCACCCTTCTGTGCACCCTCCCACCCATGCTCTCTGGGCCAGGGTTTGACACATCAAAGCCCATGAGAGTTTTATTTCAGTTCATCTTCATATCACCCCAATGCGGGAAGTGCTATTATCACTCTCTTTACACATGAGGCCCAGAGAAGCCCAAACCTTGAGGTATCTCTAGCAACTATGATTATAAAATGCACAAAATGAATACTTAATTTTTTAAAAGTTCCACAAAGAGCTTCAAGCCAAGGGAAAGTGGGACAGATAAGGATATGGAATGTCAGTCCCAAAGGCACAGAGGGGCCCTGATCGCGGACAGGTGTAGTAGGTCCTCTGACTTTCTCCTTCAGCTCTTCTTCTCCTGGGAACTTTTATGTAATAATAGTGACACTGTTACCTCTTCCTATTGCAGCTAGATTGACACTTGTTCAACTATAATGTTTATATATACTAAGGGAGAGAGAGAGACAGACAGAGAGAGAGAGAGAGGTGGGAGGGGAGAAAGAGAGACAGAGAGACAGAGGAGCAGAGAGAGAAACACTTTAAAATAAAGAACAATGCAGCCCTGGCTGGTGCGGCTCGGTTTGTTGAGTGTTATCCTGTGCACCACGAGGTTGCAGGTTTGATTCCTGGTCAGAGCACATGCTCGGGTTGCAGGCTCAATCCCCAGTAGGGGGAGATGTTGTGTCCTCACATTGATGTTTTTCTTTTTCCCTCTCCCGTCTTCTCTCTCTAAAAATCAATAAACTATTTAAAAAAAAATAACGCAATGATTAACAGAAACCTTTGTTAACCTTTGAGGGGGTGAGATAGGCATGGGAAAGGGCATGTGGAGGCATTATGTAGTAGCCACATTCTATTTCTTTGAGTGGTAAGTATACGGTATCTTATTATTAAAAGACGATTTTATGTTTTATATGCCTGTCTGTATATAGAAAACATTTCACAAATTTAAAACAATTTAAAAAGAAAAAAAAAGTGACTGTGGGTCTGTCAACAGTGTCCCTATAATCCACCCCAGGTCTAGGCTGACTCTTGGGCTACGAGAGTATCACACACATCTAACATTTGGGCAGGGATCCCAGAGGCCCAATCGCACTGCAGGGCAATAAGAGAAACTGTCTAGGATGCCTGTGGCTTAACCCCAGGTCAGCTGAGATGTTGCAACTCCCAGTCATCATGACGTTGCCACAGACTGCATCATCTAAGAGCCCAAACATCTGGTGGAAAAGAGAAGTCAAATGTGGGGGTGGGGGAACATCAGTCAAATCCGTGTAAGAAATGTTCGGCGTCACACGGGCTCACTGGGAGATGTGATGAAACACAAGGGCTGGGAGGACTTGACATCAGCAAGGCTCCTGGTGGAGCTCTGGGTTAGGCAGGCCGGAGGGCTGGGCCCGGCAGCCAGAGGCTTCCTGTGAAAAGCACAGTTTTCGGGTGAGCTGAGAGAAAATGCAGCCCTGCGTGGGGTTATTTGCTGATGCCAGGAAGCCAGAGTCGAGGACCAGAGTCCAGAGTTGGAGAAGAGGCCTGGGCATCTATGGCCTGGGGCCTGGCAGTCCCACGAATGGTACACAGGAGGAGACTGGAGGGCAGGAGAGAGAAAGAGGAGCTGCGAGCAGGAGAGGAGACATCACCATGCTGGACGGACCCCGGGGGTCCCAGCCTGGGAGGCAGCAGGCCCCTCCCTCTGAGCCCCCACTGCCTCTCTGGCAGGTCTCTGGGCCTCAGCTGCGGGCTGCTTCGAATTCTGCTGACACAGGACCAACCCGCATGTGCGAAGCCCAGGGTAGTGACCTCTTCCTCCCCCAGCCCAGCACCTTCCCATGGCCCATCCCGCCCCGGGAAACAGAAAGTCAGGGTGGAACACCCACCTGGAGGAGCAGGAGGCAGGTAAGGCGAGCCCAGGGGTCCCTTCTGTGAGGTCTTGCAGACACTTCTGACCGAAAGGGCTCTGAAAGGAAAAGAGAGGGAACATTTTATTTACAGCTCAGCACTGACCTCACAGCCGGTCCTCTAAGGAGCCCGGCGAGCCGGTGACAGAGGTTCTTCCCAGGGACATTGATTCTAGGTCAGGGACTGAAACCTGACAGAAGTGACTTGCTGAGGGCAGGCGTGCCATGTCAGAGCGGGCAGGGGTGAGGGGCGGGAGCCAGGCAGCACGGCCCTCCCCTGGGCAGGCAGTTGCAAGGAGCAGCGAGGGCAGTGGGGACTGGAGGTTCTCCCCTCGAAGAGAGGGTGTCAAGGGGGGGAGGGCTTCTTTATAAGGGGGCACTCCTGCTCCATAGCCCTCACCCCAGGTGTGAGGGGTGTTCGGAGAAGTAGAGCCACAGGGTGGCCTGGAGAGCACCCCATGTAGGACACAGAGGAGCCTAGGGGAGCTGGGGGCCATAGGCTGGGGTCCAGCCCAGGGCCTGGCCAGCTTCAATGACAGGTGTCTGGGATCTCTTGTCTGTGGAGACTGGGTGTAGGCGGCACAGTGCTGCAAGGGTTAAATCCAGCTGCGCACTCGCAAACAGGATGTTTTCTGCCACTTTTAGCTCTTCCCCAGACAGTTTCTCAACTCCCCCGGCCTCAGTGAGGGCTGAAGGTGACTCTGCTGCCCAGACTCTGGGTTTTAGTGGCTTGACAGGTCACCAAGGTGGGGCTGGCAGAACTTCACTCTCCCCACTTCCACCCACACCCAGCCCTGCTTATCCACCCGTAGACACACACACACACACACACACACACACACACACACACACACCCTCCCTTCACTGATGCCAACAGGAGGTGGCTGGGGTGATATATAGATACGCAGGTGTCTGACGCTGCAACCTGGTGACAGCCTCCCCGATGGGGAAGGCTTAGACCCCCAACTTTGGTCTCCCCGCCTCCTAGTGGCCTGACTAGACAGGGAAGGGGCTTCCAAGATCTGGGCCCAGGCCTAAGGCTGCCAGCCCACTGAGCCCACTTGCCACCCTCTCAGGCACTGCCAGCCCCATGGAACATCCGGGGAAGACATCAGTGAATCACGAGCTGAGGTAACCTGGGCTAGGCTGGCCCGCTGCCCAGGACTTTGGTGGGAGGAGGCATACCTGCTGGGGACAGGCATGTTGTCACTTACCCCCAAGCTAAGTTCTCCTTTGCTCCCTCTACTTGTACTGCCCAAGGCCCCGGCTGACCATGCACTTCAGGATTCTACCCCTTGGCCTTACCAACCCTCAGATGCCCTGCTTGCTCCCAGAGGCTGAGGTGAGAGCCCAGTGGGAACAGAAAGGACCCCTGCTTTCCTGCCCTTCACCTCTAAGATGCTCAGAAGTCAGACATGAGATCCAGGTAGACACCACTCTTGAGTTTAAAAAATAAAGTGCACGGAGTACCTACTGTGTGCCAGCCTGCAAAGCTCGCACGCAGGATCTCACGTCAGCTCATAACATCCTGTGAGGTGAGCAGCAGCCCCTTCTACAGATGGCAGCACCAAAGTCCAGAGAACTCTGAGTGACTTGCCGTGGGTTCCATGGCCAGGCAAGTGGGGTGCCAGGGGTCACACGAGGACAGGCTGACTGCCATGCTCATGTGCGTCCCTTGCCTCCTGCTGGCTCCTCCCATCCCAGCGATAAGCATCAGCATAGACACTATCACTCTGCCAGGCCCTGCCCCAAGTTCTTCACAAGCACTCACTCATTTAGTCCTCACAACAACCTCGAGGTGGGTACTGTTATTATTCCGATTTCAGGAGTGGGAAACTGAGGCACAGAGAACACGATTGTGTCTGGAGCTCAGATATGAACCTAAGCATCTTAGCCCGGAGTCTCTGCTCAGTTGCCTTTCCCAAGGGAAACATCTGTCATTTCCCCAAGCCAAAGCCCTGGACACCTCTCACTTCTGAGTCAGGGAGTAATGAAAAGAATAACGCCCAAGTCACGAGGGGAAAATGTCTTTTCCTCCCAAGACTCCCAAAATCAGGGCATGGGAGGCCTCAGTCAGGACTCCATTCTGCCATTCAACTCTTCTTTTTGTAATCCTCACCCGAGGATATTTTTCCATTGATTTTAGAGAGAGTGGAAGAGAGAGGGAAAGACAGAGAGAAATATTGACGTGAGAGAAACACATCAATTGGTTGCCTCCTGCACATGCCCTGACCAGGGCCCAGGCTGGGGAGGAGCCTGCAACAGAGGTACATGCCCTTGACCGGAATCAAACCAGGGACCCTTCGGTTCACAAGATGACACTCTATCCACTGAACCAAACCGGCTAGCGCCAACCAGCCCCTCTTATCTGGGAAAATACCATTCCACATACCGGCCTCCCCTCCCCATGCAGCTGTGCACTACTGGATGGTCCTTGTCAGAGAGATTATCTTAGGTGTAGCTCTCAGGTCCTAGTGTATGGAATGTGAGGCAAAGACACAGGGTGAAAAAAAAGGACAACTGGAAAAACACCACTTACTACCAGCCCCCTTTACCACGTCATAACTCCCACCCCCAATTCATGTTCTGAGTACACAAAACGTCCCACTACTTTTGCTGGGGCTGTCCCCACAGCAACCCCCTCCTGCCTCTGCTTTAGAAATACCCAAAGCCCCAGCACAGAGCCATAGATAGGCAGAAGGGGTGGAGCTCAGCCCTGCAGAAAGCCCCTGGCTTCCATTCCTCTAGGGTCTGCATCCCACATCAAACGCCTGCCTGAACCTGACCCCAGGCCTGACCTCGCTTTTGCAAGAAATGAAGAGATAACAGGTTTCCTTCCAGTCATCCAAACCAAAACCACTGCCTCTTTGGCACGTCTGCCCATCAGCTCACACAGCAGGCACCCCATCTTCCAGTGGCTTCTGGGAAATGGGCATCCCAGGCCAAGACTCATCAGGTCAGCCTCATGGAGTGGTGTCTGCAGGGTGACCTGGGCAGAGCCCAGGCAAGACAAGGATCAAAGAGCCACTGGGCTCAGGGTCACGCCACCACATCCACTGGACTCTCCTCAGAGCCCTGAGGGTGCTGCAGCTGTGACTCCGGGAGGACAAGTGGTGGACAAGAGGTCTGACCTCTCAGACCTTTGCTGCTCTGAAAATGTGCCACCCCAAGGCCAGAATCCCCATCACGATGAGGCCTAAGACCATTCAGGAGTGAGATTCCCTCACCGAGCTTTCCCTGACCCCCAGTAACCAGATGAGTCCCAACGTACGTGCTAGTGCAAGGGAGGCCCACTCACCCTCAGAGGCTAAGGAGCAGAAAGGGCAGGAGTGATGTGGCCCCTAAGGAGCCCCATTGGGAAGGGAAGCCCAGGAGCGGGGCCTAGCTCAGTGGGCTTGGAACTGGAGTGATCAAAACTGGGCTTTCCAATTGTTGACATGGACACAAGATCCTCCTCTGTCTAGAAAGAAACGGAAAGCTAAGTGATTTCCCAGAAGGGGAGAACACTCTGCTGTTTCCTAAAATTGGTACAGAGTCAACCACACGTGGGCTCTCTGGAGCAGGCAGGCCCGTGTGGATGCCAGCCACAACTGTGCATGTGCGTGCACGCCCTTTCCTCGCCGCTTCTCATTTACTCATCCTTCCAGCTCTGCCCATAGAGTGGTGAACACTGTTTGACCCACCTTATTCTTTATTTGGCATCTTTTCATGCCACTGTAACTTAGGCACAGCAATATCATGGCCAGCCAGGGTGATGCCCCTTCTTCCTTCTCCACTAGCCCAAACATATACCCACACTCTTTTTCCAGAGCAGTCTCAGCATTACCTACCTCCCAAAAGAAGCCGAGGGGGAACAGGGCAAAAAATGAGGGCAAGAAGAGAGGAAGCGAACTATAGAAATAGATACCTTGTGCAAACCACCTCTTACCCCCGTTGTCTCCCCAGCTCCTGCATGCACATGTTTTAAATATGGGTGATAACGGTTGGAAATTATTTTCTGCAGACTACAATGCCCAAAGTAAAACCAAACAGATACCAGTCATCTCAGAACATCTCAAGATGGGAAGGAAACTTCACACCACCTAGTCTAACCACCTAAATCCCCCCCTATAACATTCTAGCCAGTTTGCTAGCCTGCGCTTGAACATTTTTCCTCATGGAGAACAATCTCCCAGGGCAATCCACTCTCTTTGGATGGCTCTATGTTTAGAAAGTTCTTCATTATGTTGCTTAGATCACTGGTCCTAGACCAGCTCTTTGCAGCCACCCAAGGTAAACCTAGTAGGCCATTCCCACAGGGTCTCTAGAGGAGGGGTCAGCAGGGCCACCACATGGTGCCACTGTGCAAATTAGAAAAAGGGGCCCACTTCCCATCTGCTGAAAAATTGTCATGGAAAAGAAAAAAAGGAAAATTGTTATGATGTGAGTGAGGTGGCAGGGGAGAAGCAGAGGAGGCTAGACTGGGCTACATTGAATTTGATTTGACCTCATAAATTTGCCAGGTATGATCTTGAGTCCCACAGGGTAAGTAAGGGTGAATGCAGACAGCATCGGCCTTCACCTGGGGAGAACAGTCTTCAGCCCAAGAAAAGGACGCTGTGGAAGAGTGTGAACAGCTGCATGAGCTCTACCAAGCCTTCCTGCCTCCTCCGTCTGGGGTTCCATTGTTTCCAGGGTAGGCTGGCCCCAGCACTGAGCTCGAAGACACATATGAGGTGCACCGAACTATTTAATGACTGACTGAATGATGGGAAATGAAGTGGCTGATGACTCAGCAGTTGCACGAAGGAGTTTAGCCCTGAAGGTGCTTCTTTTTTAAAAATTTGACTTTAGAGAGAGGAAGGGGGGGGTGGATAGAGAAGAGAGAGAGAAAGATTGCTGTGAGAGAGAACATCAATTGGTTGCCTCCCACTCGTGCCCCAACCGGGGATTGAACCCGCAATCTCAGCAAATAACTCTTTGGGGAATAGACAGCACCTTGGAGAACCTTCTAAAAGTCAAGGGCTGACGCCCCATGCAGTGTCAAGGGTTAACAGGTCACTCCAGAGAAATGAGATAACAAACTCCCTGGCCTGGCCATTCCCCAGGACTTCCTTGGCTGCCTGTCCTGTCACTCTTGAGAGCACTGGCAGCTTCTTGGAGCCAGGGTCCCACGAGGCCTCAGGCCATGGAGCAGGAGATACACAGCTTACTTTGATATATTTCCATTTCTTATCTACAGCAATTATTCCTGCAAGCTGCTTTTTTCCAGTGGAAACTCTGCCCTCAGCCTTGTCAACAAGATTTCTGGGTTGATTACTGCTCCCCAGGTAACAGGCAGGCCATGCCCTGTCACTGCTGGAAAGTGTGGGCAGCGGCAGTGGCCAGTGAAGCATAGGGCACCAACCCATTCATAAGCGACAGCCCAATATCTCTGGTTTTACAGTTGAAGAAACTGAGACCATCAGAGGAGGGGCGACTTGTCCAAAGCCACACAACGAGGGAAAGTGACTCTCCACCTCCGCCCTGGCCAAATCCCAAGACCTTTCATCACCAGCCTGAGCAGCTTCCAGGGGGATAGAGTCGGGTGAGAGAGAAACGGGCCACGGGAGGAAAGGGAATTTCATTCTTCAGAGGAGGGGAGCTGTGGGAGGCCACGGAGGAGGCCTCGTGTAGACTGCAGTAGGACCACTCAACACAGCCTCCATCCATACACGCAATACAGAGAAACAAAGAGGTGAGTGGTCCTGCCTGACCAACTCCAGCTCCGGTGCTCTGGCCTCCACGGCCTGAAGAAATGGACGAGGACTGAGGACAGGGAATATTTTAAAGCAGGGGTGGGGAGCGTCTGGCCTGTAGGCCGTATAAGGCCTGCGAAATCAGTTGGTCTGGCCCTGAAAAGGCATTAGGAGTGACTTAATTAAATGTGTGACTAAATATAGGCTAATCTTTAAGTTGATAATTTTGTATGGCCTGAGAATATTATAAATGTCTAAATGGCCCTTGGCATAAAAAAGGTTCCCCATCCCCATTTGAGAGGGAAGTAGGATACGCCTGACCTGCTCTCTCCCTCTTCTGGGTTGCTTTCCTGAGATACTAGGATGAGGGTACTTCCCTGGGGTATCAGCTACAGGCGAAAGTTGATAGGGCAGGGAGACTCTGTGTCCAGTGACTTGGAGACCAAGGAATAGAAACCAAGGCAGCCCAAAGGAAGAACATCAAGAATACAGGGTGAGTGAGGTTAGCCCTCTTCGGGGAGACCTGAACCCCTGCTGTTGCTGATGCAGTTGATGGCTAATGAAATCCCCCCTCCCCACATAAGACTCCAATGGCCGCAGAACAGCAGGAGAGGGCTGCTTCTTTTCCCCAAGAGATTCTCAGCCCAGTTTTTAGCCTCTACCCAGACTAAGCATTCCCCCAGCCCAAGTCCACCCTTGCTCAGACAGATGGCTTGGAGGCCCGCTCCACCCACAGCCTCCCTAGTCAGTCTTCTTTTCCTCATTTTCCTTCTGGGACCAGTGTGATCTCTGAATCACTCAGACTTTTCCTGTTCTGTATGAAGGACAGTACCCAACCCCCGGGCCCGCCAGCTCTGAGATACTCAAGATCCTTGGCATCACATCCCTTGTTTACCTCACAACCAACATGGCCAGCTGACGCCCTTGGTTACCCAACCACCATCCAGCTCTCCCCAACCCATCCCCGAGACATGATAGCACTGCTGTCTCAGGGCTATTGCGGGCACCAAGATATCTGGGTTGCACTCAGCACGGCTCCTGGCACACTGTGGTTTTATATGTTAGCTCATTATTAGAACTATAGCTGTTATACAATAGTTGGTGAGCTGAGGGCCTGGAAAATGAGAAGACTTGCAGAGCCCAAAGAGGTGCTGTGGGGGCGGGAAGCCCGCTCTCACCCCAAACGCTCCACTCCAAGCAAACATTGCCCAGAGAGCCACATTTCTGCTGAACTGGGAAGAAACTGACCACCCCACCCATTGGCTGTGGCTTCCAAAAATCTGGCTGCTCAGGGTGGGGAGAAATGGATCGTTCTACTGTCTCTCCAACGAGTAGGGCGGCTGAATCACACATCTGGACTTTTCCTCCATAAGGAAGGTAAGGCCTGTGGCTTTTAAGGTGTCACTGATTACTAAACTTTCTCGTGCTCATCACCCTTCCCTTCCCTCTGTCACCCAGCACTGTCTCTCTCCTACCTCCTATGTCATCTAGAGCTTGTCCTACATCTGTCATGCATCTGTTCTCCTCTTAGTGGGGCCTGAAGCTCAGCAATCCCATCATGTCCCCCTGTTCGTCATCAAGGCAGTGGCACCTCCTCCCCCACCCATCAGCGCATGCAGCAGAAGGCAGAGCACTGGGAAAGGCTGCAGTGGGGTGCCAGGGGGGCGGAACCTGAAGGTGGCAGTGAAGGCTGAAGATGCCCTGGCAGCAGGTGGCCCTGCTGTGGCCCCTAATCTAGACACTGGGCTGGCTATGGCTCAGTGGGCCTGGACTCCTGGTTGCCTCCAGCTCTTGGAGGCTTTGGGAGGCCATTCACTTATCGTGGGATAGATTCTGAAGCCTCTGTCAGAATCAGTAAAGGAACCCGGGTCCTCTGAGACGGGGAGGGCTGGGATAACTCTCTATCAGGCAGCTTCCATCCCATCAGAGGATGACTTACCCAAAGGCACCCTCTCTATCTTCTGGGTTGTTCGCCAGGGTAGACACTCCTCATGTATTCATGAAGCTTCTAGGGCTGAGGCCAACAGGGAGGTTCCCATTCACCTAGAGAGCAGAGCAGTCACCCTGGGTGAACCAGCTGCTCCTCAGGTCTTGATTAGAATGATTCCCCCTTGAGAGCTTTTCCAGAGCTTCTGTATGGTCAGGTTCCAGCATTCTTCTGCGTAGATTTCCTCTGGGGGACCCCTTGGAAAGCCAGGGGGGCCACAGCATTTCTTCTTGGCAGGCATTGGTTCTGGCCTCCTATGCTTTATCCTTGATGGTGACCCTGCCTGGTTTTAAGTACTTGACTACGTGGCAAACCCTGTATTGGAAGTCACAGACATGATGGCGAGCCACACACAGACACTGCCATCTTAAAGCGCACAGTGTACTGGGGGAGGCCAACAGGAACTACAGTTCAGTGCAGTCCATGCTGTGGTACAGGTACGCACAGTGTGATGAAGTGTGCAGGAGAACATCTGGCCTGTGTTGGCCAGGTAGAGAAGATTCTTTAGAGAAGGGGACTTCTCAGCCTCTCCACTGAGACAGGCAGTGGTAAGAAGGAGAACAAGGGTCCCTAGCAGATATGCATGTGCAAAGGCTAAGCAGCAAAAGGGAAAGAGTGTCGTTGAGGCAGAGAAACTAGCTCTGTATGGCTGGAAAGAGAGAGGGGGCATCAGGAAGAGATGGAACAACTGGCCATTTTAATAGGAAGTATATTCTATTCTTTCTTCTACTGCATACTTCTTCTCATAAAACCACTGAGAATTGAATACCAGGAATTTTTAATTATTGTAATAATATTTTGAAACGGAAGACTTTCAGGCTCCATTCAGATCCCCTGAATCATTCCAAAATGAATCAGCCTTGAGTGTTGTAAAGTAAATTAAAACGGGCCCCTCTCCCATCAATTTGTTTGGAAAGGGCCCCCAAGGTCAGCAAAGCAGCGGCTACCCCTGTAGCTCAGTTAAGGTCCCAGCTGGAACACACCCAGAACCACCACCCCTACCCTCCTTTGGGACGGGGGAGTGGAATCCATTACCCTGGACCATCAGTAACTGAGCTGGAAGGGAGAAATAGAGGAAGAGTTCTGGAAAATTCAGCCCAGATGAATAGGGAAAACTGTTTTCTGAGAGAAAACGAAAAGAAAGAACAAAAGGTTCAATAAGGGCAGATGGAAGTTGGTGAATTCTCAGTCACACATCACCAGTTCAATCCATATTTAATGCATCAATCTGTCCAGGGTGGCAGATATGGTTGCTGGGCACAGGGAGACCCAAGTTACCACACAGCCAACTGATCCCAAACCCAACTCCACCCATCCCCAGGGCCCACTCCTCTCTCCTGGTCAACAAGGTCACTTCCTTGTTTCCAGGAATCGCTCTGAGGAAGAGCATCAGCCACAAATACACGATGGTCACAAACAACGTGCACCATGGACATGTGTGGGAAGTCCCCTGCACGTGTGGGCACATGCCAGCCCACACTCTGAGTCAGGGTGTCCACATCACTGCTGGCCTATGTAATTAATACAAGCTCAGCCTTCCCCTCAGAGCTATGATAGAAGATATCCTTTGGTTTCAATGTTTCGGGTCAAAATGTCCTAATCTATCAGGAGATTCCCAGGGCCACCAAGTGGTATGAAATAACTCCCTTTGTGGTAACCCATGCACTCCCTCCAAACTATAACCCCCCTCCCCCAGCCCTATCCATTGGCCATCTTCCTCTTCCTTGTTTTTCTTTGGTGCCCAGGGGCAAAGATGGCACAGATTTGCTACACAGAGCAGCATTCAACGCTGCCTCAGGAGGCGCTAAACCAGGGTCTCCAGAGAAACGACCTCTTTCCTTCCTCAGCAGTCAGCTGGCTGCCCCCCTCTCCCCTGGCTGCCCACCTGGGCCTCTGTACAGGGTAACAGACATCCTACTCCCTTCACCCAACTCTTTCCAGCAAAGGCAAGCATCCCCGGGGAAGAGATGTGATGCACCAGCTCATAGCCTGCGCCCAACTGAAGGAGCTGTGAGTGAAACTCCGCTCTGGCTGGCTGAGCAGGCTCCTCTCTGTCAGCTGGAGCTGCTGCCAGTCAGGCAGCCTGATGGGTAGGGAGGAGGCCAGCGGCTGTGGCCCATCACCGCCCAGTGGGGAGAAGTGACGGCCCCTCCACCCACTACTTCCCCTTTGCTCCCCTGCCTCTTACTTTTCCCAGAACTCCCCCTGACCTGAAAAACAACTCTGCAGCCAGGTTCTTCAGGGATTGAAGTTTAACAGAGACAAAAATAATCCCCTAGTGAGCTATTTTCTGCTCAGCTTTGGGAACAATAGCTCAGGGTGACAGGCGGTAGGGGTAGGCATGGGAGAAGGCTGGCCACTGGCCACCCAGAGTCAGTTTAGGGAATTTTTCCCATGTCTACCCTCCACTTCCCCTGGATCAGGATTCTCAGGGAGGTGGGGACCTTAGTCAGGGGCTCAGGACTTACCGTCTGCCCCACCTACCTCCACCTGTGGACCCCAGGTGAGGAGTGAGGGCGGCAGGTGAGGAAAGGCCCGTGGAAGCCCGGGGCTCCCTGCACAGTGGGCTTCAGTCCTCCATGCCTACACTGCCACCTCACCAAGCCTCACAAAGGGGATTCTACACCCGTTTGCCTACCTCATGGGACTGTTGTATTAGCAGAGATGAAATATTTAAAGTGTGTTATAAAAATCCTTATAACCCATAAACATGTTACTTAGTGAGTTTACTATTATTCTCCCAGTATTTATGAGAAGGAGGAGGACTAGGTTCAGGTGTAAAGTAGAGCAGAGGCTGTGAGAGAACATTCTGAAGTATTCCACGGAGCATGACCCTCTCTGGCAGCGTGAGGTCTCACAACCAGGAGGGCCCAAAGTACAGATCATACGTGGTAAGCGCCATTCATTGCCTACCAAGCCCTCCAGAACATTCCATGTTTTTTTTTTTTTAATACTTAGAGATCCTTTCCTTACTGTTAGTTTCTGTTTGATTTCTCTATTAAGAATTTTCTTTCTAATAAATATTAGAAAAATATTTATTAGAAACAACTGGGAAAACAGAGTAGGGGAGGAAAAAGGGAAGGAGGGAGAGAGGATTCATTCATGGAATATCACCAGACCGAAAGATTTCATTATATCTCTCAGAAAAACCCTCACTCTGCATTACGAAGTACCCCCGGAGAGTGCTCTGTCGCGCCTTCAGTGAGAAATCCTATCTAAACAAGGACTTTCCTGGTCCCATTCTATGTAACAGGCACCTGTTAAAAGAAAGAAACTACCAGGGGACACACTGGAGGCCTGGAGGCCAAACGTGCCCGGGGTGTGTGCTGTGTGCCACCCGACCCCCATCACCACCAGTAACTATACATTTTTAAATTAGTTGTCACTGTTTGAAAAGTAAAGAAATTGCACTTTCGAAAAAAAACCATCTAGATGTCTATTTTTCTATTTTTAAAATTAGATAATTGGGCCACACTGGGCTGCAGTTCCAGTGGCAACCCTGCTGGCCTAGACAGGACTGCCCTCTAGACCAGGCTTGTGCCCTCCAGTCCATCCCACCAGGGTTTGTATCCCTCCAGCCTCACTCTTACCCCCGGCCCTCGCCCTCCGGAACCAGCCCACAGTGACACCAGTGGAGCTCTGTGATCACGGAGACGCGATGCAGAGAACAGGCTGCCTGGGTGTGAGTCCCCGCCCTGCCTTCCGCTCCCTCCCAGCTGTGTGACCAGAACCAATGACCTGGGCTCTCTAAACTTCGGTTTCCTCACCTATAAAATGAGGAGAATAACAATACCTGCCTCACAGGTCTGAGGATTAAGTGAAATAATGCAGGTAAAGTGCTTAGCACAGTGCCTGGCACAAGGTGCCGGCGCGGTAAAGGTTGTTGCTTGTTATTCTGAGCCATTGGTTCAATACCTGGGGAGAATCTATGTGAGTTGCAGCCCAGCTCTTTAAAGATGTGTCAGCCACACAAAGCAATTGCCTTTCAAATCTCCCTTCTAGCTCAGGGGACCCAGTCTATCTACAAACGTATCTTCACCCAATAAACATCCCTTGTGTGTTTCTGCGATGGGTTAGGTATTGTGAATGGTGACGCTTGGGAGATGCGTTTCAGGCCTATTCTCCGGGGCTCCCAGCAGAGCGGGGCTTGCGCAGTCACGGTCCTGTCAGGTGGAGTTAAGCACAAAGCTCGCTCCTCCCTGCCCTTCCCCAACTGTCCAGGAGCTCAGCGTTCGAGAAGAAACTGGGGATGTGTCTGACTCCTTTCCTTCTAGGCTCTGAACCTTTCCAGAGCTTCACTGAGAAACACTCAATGGCACATTAGCTCCATTTCACCTCCAGATTCTCAAGCTGCACACTTGAGTTCTTCCACTGCCCACAGGTTAACATAATTCCATTTCGACAAAGCTGTTCAGATCTCAGATGGAGTTCATTATAATGGAATTTTACCTGAGGCAACCCGTCCCCCACTTCTTAACATCATGGCACCCAAGACGTTGGTGCGCTTGCCAAATAGGCTGGACAGGAGTACCTTCCCACCCCTGGCAGAGGCCGGGCAATTCAGAGCATTTGGAACAAAGAGCTCTGCCCCGAAGGTGTTTTCCAGCATCCTCCCGGCCAGCCTGGAACTGCCCCACTCCCCTTCCATGGGCACCACCTGCTGCCTCCTTTCCAGCCTCCTTAGAGAGGCCGGGGGTGGTGGTGGTGGTGGTGGGGGGAACCGAGCTGAGCGCCTGGACACTGTGTGGGAAAGGTAATGAGCGGGCGAAGAAGCGCCATGCATTCAGGACTTGGGAAGACCTGAACTTAAGCTTTGGTTCTGATTGAAGAGCTCCGTGGCTTTGGGCAAGAAATGAAGCCACTTAACTGCTTTGAACCTCAGTTCTCTCTTTTGTAAAACGGGGAAAATAATATTATCTAACACATACGATTATTTAGAGGCATAAATGAGAAATGCAGGAAAACACTGAACACAGTGTCTGGAACAGAGAAAGTTATAATAATCACTGGCAGCTCTTATGTGATATGTAAGCTTCAGAAGGGTCAAAGGTTGATGCAGAGAGAAACACAGGGACAGAGTTGGGGGTGGGGGATGGCGGGAGAGTTGGTGGGGCCCTCCACTGAGCCCAGCGTGGGCCTGGTGAGGAGGCCTCGAGCAGAAGTGCTCCCCTGCCTCCAGAGCTGACAGGCACCGACTAGATGAGTAATTACAGGATTTCGGGCTGGGGTGGCCCAGGCAACTGCCCAGCCAGCCACATTCTTCTGTCCGGTGAGTGGGCAGCTGGCTGTTTACGTGGCTGCCAGAACACTGGGTACATCTAGCACCTCTTAAACCAGCACCCCCAGGAACAGTGTTCAACCCTTGGAAGGAGAGGGGTTCTCTGTGGGCATTCTGCTCCTTCCACGTGGCACCACCTCCGTTGTCTCTCTGCCAGTCCTGCAGCCACTCCCTGCTTCTCAGATTGGACAAATCAGACGGTCAAAGAACAAGGCCAGATTCTGAGCAATCGGTCAGTGGGGACTATTAAATTGAGTTTACCTCACCTGGAGCCTTGAAATGATCAAGGAGCCCTGGACAGACATAAATCCCATCACAGCCCCCAGCCCCATGTGCTTTGATTAGCTAGCACACATGTGCTCCTATTACTTCCATGTCCTTTTCTCAAAACTGATGCCCGAGGAAAAGAAAACATACATCCCTCTTAATGCACTTGACAAAAAATGCAATTCAGTGGGCATTCATTGAGCACCTCGTATGTGCTCAGCACTGACACCAGGCTTTTGAGTAAATGGAACAGAACGCCAAGTGTGGGGAGGATGTGGAGCCCTGGGTCCCTCACCCGCTGCTGGTGGAAGCACAGAGAGGAAGCGCTTCAGCGGCACCCAGAGACCCTGCCCAGGCTCTCAGTCAGGCTGTGGCACGTCCGGAGCCACCTGAGCACAACACACCAGACTGGCATATACATCAGCCAGAAACCAGGTCCTTAGGTCAAGGATGGTACAATTATTGTAGTTGAAAGGGACTTCAGAAACTCATCTAGTACAATGTTTAGAAATGAAGTCTGTACCAAATATTAAAAGAATGGGAAATAAGGAGAACTTTTATTCACTATTGTAAGGAGTTGGGGTTTTTGAGGGGGTACAACCACTGTGGAAAACAGTTTGGCGTTGTAGAGTAATGCCAAACATGGAACTTTGTCTGAACTAACAATTCCATTCCTGGGGATGTGCCCCCGAGAATGCCTACATATGCGCCAGGAGACGAGCACAACATATTCCAAACAGTATTATCTCCTCATAATGGCCCCCAACTGGGAACACCCCAAATGCCCATCAATAAGAGGGAAGACGTACGAATGTGGCATATTCTCACAAACGAATACCACATGGCAGTGAAAACTCATGAGCTACAGCTGGGTGTATCGGCATGGATGCCTCTTGGACATGATATTGAGTAAAAAAAAAAAAAAGTGCATCACAGAGAACATAAATGTATGTAAACTTCAAAGACGACGAATACCACATGGCAGTGAAAACTCATGAGCTACAGTTGGGTGTATCGGCATGGATGCCTCTCAGGGACATGATATTGAGTAAAAAAAAAAGTGCATCACAGAAAACATAAATGTATGTAAACTTCAAAGACATGTAGAACTAAATATATTGTTTTGTAAAACATATGTAGATGATAACTTACAAAGAAAAGCAAGGAAATAATTAACCAAAGTTCAAAATATTAATTACTGTGGAGTAGAGAATGAGGAAGAGGATGCAAATGGGCAGGGCAAAGGGTGCTTCTCTGGTACTATAAATGTTCCATTCTGAACTTCGGGGGCAGGTACAGGATATATTATATTGTTCTTTAATCTATACATAAGTGTATTGCATACTCATGTGTGCACGATATATTTCACAGTTTAAAAAAAAAAAGAACTGAAGACTCTGAGAAGCTAAATGACTTTCCCACGCTCATCAGCTAACAAATGACAGAAAGAGAAATTGTACAGAATCTGAGTTTAGCCCAGACAGCCATTCCTGGATTCTAAAGAAACCTCTTGCAATGATGAGTTTCTGGTCTAGTACATTTGAAAACATCTGTAAGAGTCTTTTCACTGTGTAAATCCCCAGGGTCTTGAATACTGCCTGGCACACAGAAGGCCCTTGACATGTATCTACTGAGTGACTGTCATGCTTTTCAAGGGCCTATGTCATCCCAGGCGCTTGATTTACATCATCTTCAATACTCACGCAATCCTACACGTGAGTTATTATAACCCCCAGTTTACAGATAAGAAAACTGAGATTTGAAGAGATTGAGAAACTTGCCCAAGGACACAAGCCAGAAAGTGATAAAACCGGGATTTGAACCACAAATGCAAACCCTGTGTTTTGCTCATCCCACCAGGCTGCTGGCCCAGCTTTTACTAGCACTGCCTAAAATGGCAGCCGTATACCAAGGAACCCGGAGAACCAGAGCTGAGGACGGTAAGCTGAGTGTTTTCTCCTTCTATCTCTCTGTCTGGGCTCTGGCACTTGGACTGGTTTGCAAGGCCAGCCCAGCACCAGCAAGCGGTATAGAGCATGGTCACGGATTAACGTTGCAGCCATGAGCAGGTTACTGCACTTCTTTAAACCATATTTTCACCACATATACGCTGGAGAGAATCATAGTAACTTACTCCAAAGAGAAGCTGTGATGATGGAAGGAGACAAGCAAAGTGATGGGCACAATGCCCAGCAGAGGCTATCAGATGAGGCTAGAGTCCACTTCCCCCTCCATGCGGGCTAGATTCAAGAGTATTCTTTAAGGGTAGCCAGGAAGCGAAGAGGTAAACAAGGCAAGAATAGCTCCCAGGTGACAATGGGACAATGGCCTTTTCTTTCTTGGTACACTTAGCTCAGAGAAGATTATCAATAAAGTGGCTTGCTTGAAGTTGAAAGTGTTTCTTATTTGCCTTCCAGACCATTCAAGTCTTATTTGCTCCCATGCGATCACCCTGCACAGAGCCACCTCTCTCCCGTTCCTGTCAGCTGTTTTTACCCAAGTAAGGTGCCCAGGACTGCACGGAGGCCTGAGGGTGCTGGCAGAGAGAGCCTCCTTCTGAGAAGCCACTGTCCCCAGAGTAACCTTTGGGCAAACCAAGCTTGCTCCCAGGTCAACTTGTTCAAACTAGTTAGTGAATCTAACCCTGCCGCTCACAAACATTTATTGCAGGCCTATTAGGTGCAAGGCATGGCCCTGAACGCCCTGTGGCTGTCCATAAATGTAGCGGTGGTAGGGCTCCATGGAGGTTAAGACAGACCCAAGTGTGAATCCTGACACTCCCACTCACCAGCTGTGTCACCTTGGCACGCTTCTCAATCTCACCGAGATTCAGCTTCCCATTTGTGAAAGGATCACAGCAGTTCTCTCTCTCAGGTGGCGGCAGGCCCGGGAGGCTGCCCATGTCGTGTACCTAGCACAGCACCTGTTACAGGTGAGGGCTCCGTAAGTAGCTGTTCCTGGAGCTACAGCTTCAGTGCCAGCAGGTGGCACACACTGGATGTGTTACCAGCAAAGCCTTAGGTGCCCCACAGGGCCTTGAATGTCACCTTGCATAACACCTCAAAGTTCCAACCTGTCATCAGAAGGCCAGTGAGAGGCAGCAGCTTCCCAGGAACCAGCTGCTGGTCCTGCCCAAACTCCACTTTCCCGCTGGTGCAGCTGCCCACACCCTGCTCAGGATCAGGACTCTCCCCTGTGCAGAATGGGGACTTTGTGTGGCATCTGGTTGTGGGAACACTGCTTGGTCTATTCCTTGGCACGGGACCTGCAGGGCAGGTTTGCAAAAGCATGACACACACTCAGAAGCCTGCTGCTTCTGCCTCTCACTCCTGCCATTTACTGATCAGCCCCCCATCCTCTCCTTGCCGGCCCAGGAGGTATCTCCCCTTCCCACCTCCCCATAAGTCACTTCAAAGGGTGGGACTTCCCAAAAGGTTTTCCTTTGCCTTTGTCATTTGTCAGTGACGAGAATGACTTCCTTTCTGCAGAATAGACAGAACCACTGCAGTCATCAAGGAGGCTCCACCCCTCCACACTGACGTCCCCATCACTCGAACACTTGCTCTGGGGACTCTCCAGGGAATCCACCCTGAGCATCTGGACCACAAGGACCAAGGACACAGAAGGGAGGGCAGTTTTTCTTCCACATGTCACCAGGGCAGGATGCAGTCACTGCCACCAACGCCTATGGCTTGGGTTGAGCAAGAACAGCCTGTCTCCACCCTGGACCATTTCCCCAATAGTCAGACCAGACCAGGGAGTTAAACTCCAGTGGCCCAGGAACTGACCCCATCTCCTGCGAAGCAGCTTCTCTCTGGCTCTGGCTTCCACTTTGCTTACCATGTCCCCGGGACCTGATTACACGTGACCTGTGCCCTTTTTCCACATGGGCAAGGTTTGACTACGCTTCCCTTTCTAGTTGTTTACCCGCGTTAGAGCTGGATGTTCCCGTGGAATGGTGTGGCCCCCAGAGATCTGGGAAGCAGAAATGGGGGAAGAGGGAAGAGGAAGCATGGGGCTGAGTCTTGGCTCTATTATAAATCCGATTCCCCCTGGGGCAGCTAAAGGGGAATTGGCAGGCCTTCCTGTCCCTGTCTGAGGTAGGGGTGGGGCAGGAAAACCAAAGGTGAAGCCAGTCACAAGTCAAGGGTGAAAGGAAGGCACCCGAATGAGAGGTAGGCTGGGTCCTGGGAGAGGGTGGCTGGGAGCAGGGCTGCCCTCGGGGAAAAGAGGGAAATTGGCTGATGATATGTGGGGAGCAGGCTGGGGGTGGGGGTGCAGGGGAGGCTGCCCTCAGAATTAAGCTATCCCCATCTTCCCCTCCCCATTAAGCACCATCCCCATTTTCTCCTCCTCATTAAACCCATTTCCACCTACCTTTCCCTCTGTGACCTCCACTAGGTCTCGAGTGATATTTACTAGAATGATTAAATATGCCACTTTTCCTGGGACAGTTTTGGTTTATTGTACTGACATAACTATTAATAGCACCTCCTTTCACGCAAAAGTCTCAATAGATAATAAATTACACGGTCACTCGCCAGCACATCCATGAGGGCACTGACACAGGAGGGTCAAGGGGGAATCAGAGAAATGTAACTAGAAGTGAGGTCCTGGTGGCCCAGAGCAACAGCCAGAGCTGCCCATCCTGGACTCAGACCGTCTCTGGGAAGAGGCCTGGTCTGGTGGGTTCTGCTTCCTCTCATCCCTCAGAGGGCCTGGCATCATTCTGAGCAAACAAGAGGCTGTCAGTCAAACCCGGCATTTCCTTACTCCTCTCTACCTGCATGCAAAACAGACTTGCAGCAGTGACAAGTGGGAAACTGGAGTCCTGTAACTCATCCTGTCCGGTAACCAACCAGAATGTCATACTAGCTCAGCCTTCCAGGTGCTCCTGACTCTGGCTCTCTGGCCACTAGAACCCACCTGCTGGCTCCCAGCAGAGGCCGATCCCGGCCGGGATGGCCGCTGCCTCCTTCGGATGTGGGGTGAAGAGCGGAATGACCGAAATGCCATCTCCTATTGTGGATAACCATTTGGCCTGGTCCACTGAGCCCCAGGCCTTTCTCCAAACATGGAAAACATTGGCTTTAGACACTAGCTATTCTGGGAGTGAAGGGTGGGGGACCAAGAGGTCCTTGTGGTGCTTTCTTGGGGACTCAGTCCCTAAAGGAGACAGTTCTGAGGTTGAAAAGAGGAAGAAGACTGAGAGACCTTAAACACCAATAGCCAGGGCACCCCGACAACATCAGACCTTCCACAGTATTTATATAAATAAAGTCCTGGCTGAAGAGCTGTGAGGGGTCAGGAAAGCTTTCGAACTCTCTTCCTCTTCCTCCTTCCTGTCCCACTCTCCTCTTTTCTGAACTTTTTTCTCCCCTCCTTTTTTATTCTTTGCCATGGAAAGGGTCCAAGTTGTGGCTGATGAGAGATCAGCCAAACAGAAGCCATAGGACCAGCCAGAGTACAGACTGAATTCCCCAGATTTTTTTTTTTTTAGTTTGATTCAGCCCCACAACTGGCTGTGGAATTTTCTCCAATGGGTTCAGAGAGGCCAGTTGAGTGAGGGGCAATGGACTCTGGGGGCCTCTATTTCTGCTCAAGGATCTGAAGCATCCAAAACAAAAGCCAGAGGAAAAAACTGCAGTCCTACTACCTCCAGACCTGACTGCACACCAGTGCTGACACCATCCCAAAAGGACCCACAATCCCTCCAGCACTTGGACAAGGAAGGGACGAGGAAGGCCCTCCCCCCGCAATATACAATACTTTTGGTTCATAGAGTTGAGACTCCAGTGACTGAATAATCCATTTCTGCCTCAGCAAATCACCTCCACTTCCTAGCCTGGCTTAAAACCTTTGCCAACACCATGGCTTCCCTAGCTGCAGAACCTTCCTGACTTCTTGTGCACACCTACCTCACTAACAGAGACGGGCAGCTAATAAGCTCACGGGGCAGACATGGAATGAGGGGCTAGAAAAGTCTGCAGTGCTGGGATGCACTTCCTGATCCTGGAAGGAGAAGAGATGTGGATTTACCACAAAGCCATAATCCCTTCATATAATCCCTCCTGGAATCATATCATAGCCATCCATAATGATTGCTTGCTGGGTGTTTCCTTCAGAAGTGGCCACCACCGGCCATGAGGAAGATGGCCTTGCAGCCGGGAGCCGGAGCAGAGCTGAACTCTGCCCAGGAGAGCTTCAGCAATGCTCCCAAAATGCCTGCCCAACTGCTTGCCTGGGCTCTGGCCCTTCTGGCTGCAACTGAGCCCAGACAGGAGGCTGACTCACTCACCACACAGAGTAGGAGGAGGAAGAGGAGGAGGAGGAGAAAGAGGAGGAGGAGATGCGGGAAGGGCCTGGGCTCAGAGACCCAGGGCTCTCCCAGTTCAGGCAGCCTGGGTCTCAGCCTCAGTTGTCCATGGGGAGGTGGGCAATGTCCACTGCTCCCTCGAGAACACATGTGCCCTCCTAGATATTTCCCCTGAATCGTCCTCACCCACTGCCCACAACGTGCCAGCTCCTCACTCTCCAAACAGAAACTACTCCCTGAGCCCCCTCCTCTATTAGATACTTGCCCCTGAGTTCGTCTGGACATTTATGGACAGCTCCTGAAAAATAAGGCCAGTGCCCTAGGGCCAACTGGGTCTAAAGTCACTAGTGGTTAAAAAGTCAAGAAAAGAAAAAAAGAAAAGAAAATGAAAGAAAAGAAAAGAGAAACACTCTACTTAAAAGATCCACCATGGCAAGTGACCATACTTGGGTCCTACAAGATAATAAGGCCACACACAGTCCACCCCTAAGAGACGTTAGCACCATCGACAGCCAATCTCGCCGTCTTATTCCTCCACTCCATGCCAAGGCGCCCCGACAGAGGAAGGAAACAAATGTTCTTGTTGCCCAAGTGCTGAGCACTGTGCTAGCGGACCATATCTGCGTTAAGCTGCTTGGGCACGGAGAGGTCGCTGCTCCCTCGCCAGCCTGGCATGAACTTCAACTCTTTCTCAGACCACAGTGTCTGTCCCTTCGGTGACCCAGCCTCATGGCACGACAGCCCGGATCTTAGTCGCCAAGTTTGCCCCTGCGACTTAGACTCTAAGTTTTGCACCTGGACACTCAGGCCTGGTACTCCTGACGCCCCGACCCCGGCCCTAATCCCGACCCGGGGGCCCCCTT